>NC_136489.1:164750082-165005082 GCF_053919585.1 Euprymna scolopes | reverse complement strand
TATATATATATATATATGTATATATATATATATATACTTCATTTATTCACATAAATTTAATATACGAAAGTATAGATTTATGCGTAAACTTTAAGTATTTACTTCAAAAGTGCTCAATACGTAGGTAGAGCTAGTTAGTAATTTATAAAATATATATGGCGATTAAGCTACACTGAATATTCTGCGTTTCATCCAACTATAGGATTCGTCAGGCTTACTATATATATATATATATATATATATATATATATATATATATATATATATATATATATATATATATATATATATATATATATAAATCTCTCCTCAAGCGTACCGACAATAAGTTAGATTCTGCGATTGGCCAGCATTTATTGAATAGCCCAGAATGTGGTTTTGCATATAAGGACGATTGTGTTTTTATTCCCAGAACGATCACGTAATAATTTCAAAATTCTCGAGTCTGTCTCTATCACTCGACTCAGGCCATTTCTCTACCAGCATAACAGATTCATTAATACATTAGATCTTTTAAGTGACTTATAAGATGATACCATAATTATATATGCATATATATATATATATATATATATATATATATATATATATATATATATATATATATATACTTAATTTACTCACATAAAATTAATATACGAAAGTATAAATTTATGCGTAAACTTTAAGTATTTATTTCAAAAGTGCTCAATACGCTAGTTAATAAGTTGTAAAATATATATGGCGATTAAGCTATACTGAATATTCCGCGTTTCATCCACTCTATGACTCTTCAGGCTTATGCGCGAGTTTTGTGGTTGTTTGTCGTTTTTATATACGCATTTTCTATTGAAATTTTAGTTAGCCAATCAGTTTTCTTGTATCCACCGCACCCTTCCAATCAGCCAATGAGCATGCACTTATCGGACAAAGGCCTATTTGACCTCTGCTTGACATGTTTCTTTGTGTGTGCTCTATTTAGCCTGGATATCTAGTTTTCTTTATCTGTTTTAAATCTAGGTTAGGTTTTTTTCTTTTTTATTGTTAGTTTATATATATATATATATATATATATATATATGTACACACATATATGCACATATATATGCATATATATATATACATACATATATGCGTGCTCGCTTATGTATATTCATGTTTATTTAATTTATTTATTTGTTTATTTTCTATTCTTTTTGTTAGTTTTAAAACTATTTTGTATCGGTATCCTAGAGTAGATTTTATCCTGTGAACACAGTTATGTGCTATTTCTCTTCTACAGTTTTATAGATGTTGGGGTTCTTTAAAGTATAGGATAGCAAATTTGTCATGAAGGCATAATCTACATGGGTCGTCTAGGTCCCTATACGTGATAGCTTGTCTTATTATTTTATATTGTGTCACGCTTACATCCAGGTCGTTTAATTGTTATGTGCTTCTATTTCTTGTCATAAATATTTTGACCAAGAATTTTTCATAGGTTCTGGTTTCGGTTTCGACTATAGCTGATTTCACTTAAGTCATCTTTCTTTTTATAAATAATTTTATCAAGAATTCTTCATGAGTTTTGGTTTCGGTTTTGATTATGGCTGAAGAAACTCAAGATACACACACACACACACACACACACACACACACATATATATATATATATATATATATATATATATACATACATACATACATATTTTTCATATGTTTTTTATTTCAGTATATTTAAAAGTTAATGCACCCAATTACTATGGATATATATATATATATATATATATATATATATATATATATATATATTAAATCGCAACTTTATTATATAAAACTCGATAGAATAATGAGTATATAATAATATATACGAAATCTGCTAGAATTAAAATATCATATTTAAGCCTGCTTTACGACCGGGCTTTACCGAGCGTTCATGGTAACTTAGATAAATACTTTTGCAGTTTTAACAAAAGAGCTACAATAATATCAGAGCGTTTCCATTTTCGTTGAACATCTACAGAATGCCAACATCAATATATTACAAATGAATTAGTCTGCTGAGGAATTCATCACAGGTCCCGCTAGTTATTATTATCATTATTATTATTATTATTATTATTATTATTATTATTATTATTATTATTATTATTATTATTTACTTACAAGGAGTAGTCACACATGCCATCATCAAAGATTTCTCTTTGAGAACTACCTGTGGCGTTCTCCAGAGTGTGAGCAACAACAAGTCACCTCTAGATTTTCAGTACTGTTCACCGCTTTTGATAACGTTTGTAAGTGAATTTGCGTTATCGTAAAGCCGCTTACCATTGATTTCTCGTTGACGGTTACCATTAGGTCTTTACTAGAATTTGGGTAGTAAAATCACCTGAGGTCCCAGTGCTTGATTACAGAAGAACAACTTATTTATTTATTTATTTATTTTGGCAACATTTTAGAACACAATAACTTACCGCCAAATGGAGAGACAAAATTTCCAATTAGTTTATATATTTTTAATTTTCTTAAATGCCACGAATTGAGTTGATTAATTGCATAAATTATAGTTGAGTTAATTTGTAATATAAAGTATATAATAGCCTGAAAAAATTGGTAATTTAAGACTAATTTCGATTTATTAATTTAGTTATTTGCGGACTGTTGACCTCATTTTCATAGTCACAACATTTCGACCAACTATTCTGCCGGCCTTTTCCAAGTGGTTTATCCCGACAGGATAGGAATCGTGACTAATTTAACTGTATTCCCATTAATTACTGCCTTCCATAGTTTTTGTTCTCTCACCACGTTTTAACCTGGTTCCAGGTGAACATTGTCTGAAGATAACGGTTTCAATCCTACCCAAAGCAGGCCAGAGAATTAGTTGGCAAAAGCGTTGTGGCACAACAACTATGGAAGGCAGTCATTTCTGAGGATACAGTTAAGAGCCCCAGCACTCCTATCCCGTCGGGGTAAACCACCTGAAGAAGGCCACGTATATAAGTGGGCGAAACGTCGTAAAACAATAACTACGAAGATGAAAATAACAGCCGCAAATGAAAATGAAAAGTTGTTTGTTGCGTCAAAATGAAAAAAATATTTTTGTTTTACAAAACATTAAAGTAATCTCATTGGATAGCAGTTTGAATACAAAAAGAATGTTTTTCTTTCAAAAGTTTAGATAGTTTTTATCCCCTCTCGATTTGCGATTGTAAACAATTCCAACTGGAATTTCCTTCCTTTCTCTATATGATTGTAATTTATTTCCGTCGGAAATGATGGCATTCACATTTACTGCATTGATGATTTCTGTTATATTTTTTTTATGTAAAAATATAAAATTATTAAAAACTGTAATCTGATTGCATTTCGTTTATTTTTATTTCAAAATATAGACACGTTAAAAGTTTCATTTCTTTAAAAAAATGTAGATTTCAATAAGCACGTGTTACACCCACTTTATTTAGGACAGTTGAGTAACTATTATTCCTCTTCTTTTTCTGTAACATCACTTCGCGCCACAGCCCGGTCATTTGCATAGTCGAGATGCCGATCTTAAAATTAGTATTTCTTCTCTTATAGATTAAAAAGATCTTTTACAAGGAAATATTTAACGTTATACCGGTATAACTTTGACCGGTGTAACATAAAATATTCCCCTGTAAAAATTCTTCGTTTTTATCTATAAGAGAAGAAAGAGTATCGTTATGATCGTCAAGCCCAAATATCAGCTGACGTGATATTGTAAACTAACACGGACGGAATTTTGATGAAAAACGTTATCATTATTATTTTATAATTATTGGGGGGGGTTATTAATCCACCGAGAAAATTATTCCTCGTAATAAAGCTTCCGTCTAGCAGATAACACTATCAATAATTTCCCCCACTCTTTATCTGTGCCTAAACCTAAACGTAGATTCCATGAGCAAACCTTTCTTAGAACTGCACGCCTATAGAATTTTCGTCCGTTTTCCTACTTTCCAGCTGACTACAATACGGTTGTCTTCAAGTCTAACGTAAACAAGTTTTGATGGACCATTCCATATCAGTTAACAGATTTACCGAATTTCCATTACTAATGTCTACTGCACACTCTTTAACCCTTATCCTCGAGTGGCCTCTGGCCTTGATAAGTGGCAATGCCTATGTAAAATATATATATATATAATATTCAATAGAAGATTGATTTTAAAATGATACATACGCAATTTGCAATTATTAAAATACCGTCCAGCTAGTTATTAAATATTTTGCAAATGTCAACACTACTCTCTGTATCGGCCATGTTTGATTTCAATCCCGGTGATCTGATCGATATCGTATTGAAAAGAGTATATTTTAATGTTTAAAAAAATAGCACCAGAATTGTTTTACATAAAATGTGTGAATTATTTTAAGAGTAATTTCCATTTATTTAATTTTTTTGTGGACTGTTGTCCTCATCTTCAAAGTTGCTGTTGTTTCAGGAGATTTCGGCCAACTATTCTTGCGGTCATCTTCAGGTGGTTTATCCCGACTGGATAGGACTTCTGAGTTTTTAACTGTATCCCCAGTACTGCCTTCCATAGATGTATTTTTTAAAAAATTTTTGTACATGGTAGTCACCACTTATAAAGGTCCGGAGGCCACTCAGGGATAAGGGGTTTTGCGTGTATAGTAATCTATGGGATAATATCCTAGTAATAGTTGGTATTGGAGGTTTGATAAAGTGTCTTACTAAAGGGGGTGGTTTATCAGGAATTTGTTTATGTTGGACTTGAAGACATCCAAGTTGTAGTCAGCCGGGAAACAGGCAAACGGAAGAGAATTCAACAGGCGTGTACGTCTGAGAAAGTAGCTTTGTTCATGGAATCTACGTTTTGATATAGGTACAGATAAAGAGTGGGGGAAATTACTGACTGTGGTTTTATCTAGACCGGTGTTTATCGTGAAAGATTGGCGAGGGGGGTGACCAGAGATTGGAGCTCTGACGAGCACATGCCATGGAAATAAGGATAAAACAAAAACAGGCTCGCAACGTCTCTTATGTGGCAGAGAGCTTGCAGGGAAAGGAAAAGGACATCCCCCACTAAGCTACAAAGTCTATTTTGTACTCTGTCAAGGCAGGATAGGCTGTTTTAGCAGGTCCAGCCCAGATGTGGCAGCAGTACTCCATCCTTGGACGCACTTGGCTTTTATATAGATAGAGAATTGCATCAGCAGTGAGATATCTACTGGAGCGGTAGAAGGATCTCACCATTTTTCCAGCGATCTTTTTTCTTTTTTTTTACATGGAGGATCACCACTTATCAAGGCCCGGAAGCCACTCGAGGATAAGGGTTATTTTGTGGACAGTAATCAATGGGATAATATCCTAGTAATAGTTGGTATTGGAGATTTAATAAAGTGTCTTACTTAAGGGGGCGATTAATCAAGAATTTGTTTATGTTGGACTTGAAGACATCCAAGTTGTAGTCAGCCGGGAAACAGGCAAACGTAAAAGAATTCAACGGACGTGTACTTCTGAGAAACTAGCTTTGTTCATGGAATCTACGTTTTTATATAGGTACAGATAAAGAGTGGGGGAAATTACTGACTGTGGTTTTAGCTAGACCGGTGTTTATCGTGAAAAATTTGCGAGGGGGGACCAGAGATTGGAGCTCAAACGAGTACTTGCCATGGATATAAGGGTAAAACAAAGATAGGCTCGCAACGTCTCTTCTGTGGCAGAGGGCGTGCAGGGAAGAGAAAAGGGCATCCCCCACTAAGCCATGAAGTCTATTTTGTACTTTGTCAAGGCAGGATAGGCTGTTTTTAGCATCTCCAGCCTAGATGTTGCAGCAGTACTCCATCCTTGGACGTACTCGGCGTTTATATATAGAGAATTGCATCAGTTTTGAGATATCTTCTGGAGCGGTAGAAGGATCTCACCATTTTCCCAGCGGGTCGGGCAACAGACTTGATATACGTGTTCCATTTCAGATCAGGAGTAAAGATCAAACCCAGAAGCTTGTCAAAACATGAAGCCTCCCCAAGACGAGAGCCATCTATTCCAATTGATGCTAGATTGGGATCAGAGCGTTTATGATGTAAAGATAGGAGCTTGGTTTTGTATGCAGTAAAAGTAACCAGCCACCTCTTCCCCCACTGTACCACGCGCTCAAGATCAGAGGAGAGAGAATCAGAGAGAGCTTTGTCATTTATGGCCTTTGATGTGTTGCCATAGATGGTCATGTCATCTGAATAGATGTCAACGAATGATTTAAGTATGTGTTTTGGGAGATCATTGATGTAGATCTGGAAGAGAGTTGGGCACAGGGTGGACCCCTGAGGGACTCCAGCATTAATACCGTGGGTCTCTGATTGCTGCCCATCAACCACTACTCTCATGAGCCTATCAGAGAGAAATGATTTGATTATTAAGAAAACATTTCCAGTTATAACGTAGCTGGAAATCTCATAAAGTAGGTCCTTATGCCATACCTAATCGAAGGTCTTTGATATGTCAAGAGCAATTGCCCTAGAAAGGAAGCCTTTGTCGAAAGATTCACTAATCCTATGGCATATAACCGTTAGCACATCAGCTGTAGATCTAGCAGAACGGAAACCATATTGCATGTCGCTAAGGATGTTATTTCTGCTGAGGTGGTTGACTACTTCTTTATTTAATATGGATTCCAGTAACTTACTCATTACACACAAGAGACTTATTGGTCTGTACTGAGCGGGAGATGACTTATCATCTGAGTTCTTAAATACAGGGAATACTGACGAGCTTTTTCATGGTGTTGGAAAGCACCTCCTTAAGGCAACGCTTAAACAGTTTTGTAAGTATGGGGGCAAGTTTTGGTCGAAGCTTTTTCAACACTATAATTGGAATGCCGTATGGGCCAGTTGCTTTACTTGAATCAAGGTTCTTGATTAGCTTGGCGACCTCATGCACAGAGATTTGTATGTTGCATAGTGTGTTGTCTGTTGTAGGAGGAAATACGGGGAGTTGATGACGTTCGACGCATAGGATAGAGTTAGCTGCAAAGTTCTTGGCAAATAGTTTGGCCTTGTCTGATGCTGATGAGATGACCTCAGGTCCATTGATGTTAGTTGGGATAGAACGCACGCTTCTGTTCAGGATCCTGTTTGCTATTTGCCAAAACTGCTGGGAACCAAGCCGCTGCTTAGCTACTTTGGATTAAACGGACTGAGAATATAGCTCTCTTGCATTTTTTATTACTGTTTTACAATGGTTGCTGGCAGTCCTGGAAGCAGATTTAGTCTCAGTACATCTATTACGTTGGTAGCTATGGGAAAAGTGCGCGATGGCAGCAGCACATTCTGGGGAGAACCATGGCTGGCTGTTAGGTTTTTCTTGAAATTTTTTTGGATGGTATTAATCGGTCTATACCTACAAGTAATCATTCGGTTACGTCTGATACTAGATAGGACATATCCTTTCGAAACTTAGAAATGCAGAGGTAGATCAGATATAAATGTACGGAAGCTATCCTAGTCAGCCATAGAGTATCGAAATTCTGTACGGTAGTGAGGTACGTCTGAATACTTATTACATTCTATTTTTATCTTTACTGATACACCGGAATGGTCGGAAGATCCCAGAGAAGATAGAACGGAACAGGAACATAGTTCAGAGGAAGTTCTGAGCAAAAGGTCTTGATGGCTTACATACTAACCGGTAGTATCGGACACACAGGTAGGTTCGTGAACAATCCGAATGACGTCATAAGCAATAGCGAAATGATGACAGAACCTCCCCTCATCATCTGTCTTGTTCGAGTGGGTTAGCCATTCCACATTGTGGACATTCAAGTCACTGCAGATGTGAATGTTAGCCGAAGGATGAGCAGACAGTATGGGGTCAATTTTCTCAAATATACTCTTACAGATAGCAACTCCGCGCCTGTGGGGACGATAGAGAGTTTAATAAAAATGCGGTGGTGTAAGCAAGTGCAACCCGGAAGCACATATAAGATAAATTAGAATCTTCTCTGGAGATATCCCTGCCACACGGAAAGCCATCTTTAATTTAGGCACATATTCCATGCCCATGACGATCTTGGGGGTCAGATTTAGATGTTAAGTAAGAGTATCCTTTAATTATGAACTCATCTAGGGAAGTGGTCGGCCCTGTGCCAGTTTCGCTTAGGAACAATATGTCCGCTTTCGTCTCCCACAATTGGATTTTAACCTCTGGAAAGTTGGAACGTAGACCCCTGATGTTGGAGAAGGATACATGGTAGTAGGGGTCTACGTTGGAGGATGGGGTTCTAGGTTTATTACTGTATTTTTTTGAGATAATTCATGTTAAGGCTTTGGGATTTGTGGAACAGGTTGACGACTTGGTTAAAGCATGATAGAGAGGAAAAGTAAGAGAGAAAAAGGATTTTTATTGCACCGCATGATAAGGTAAAGCCGTAGCAATTACCCACTGGTATGGCATCGAGAGACCTCACCAGAAACTACTGCATGGTCCAGAATTCATTCACCAAATGGCAATACAGCAGCCCTACTATTTGCGCCTGCTGATAGGACAGCCTCCTTAGTGGTTAATCCAAGGTTCAGGTCCATGCGGATAACGTCAGCCCAGATGAAATGTTTACCTCCAGCACCCTTACTAGTGACATGGCCACAAGGATAGACATAGAAACAGAACATTTCCGACATCTAAGACTACTGTTGACGCAAGTACTGCCGACCTAGAAAGCAGTTTTTTTCTTCGCCCTTTTATAAAAAAAATCATACATTGGAAATCAGGACTGAAGGACAAATAAGGAGAAGCGAGTGTTACTGGAGCTGCCGATAACAAATCCGCAGTACATTATCTACTCTCCATTAAAAAAAATATGAGAGGCTTATTAATATCTACTTTATATGAGTCCTTTGTTCCATTTCAAATTTAGGATGATATTTGAAGATAGTCTCTCCTCCCATATTAATGCGTAGATTTGCAATGTAATACACAGAAATTATGTATCAGATATGATTAATAATAATAAAAACAATTTAACTTTACTATAAATAAACAGTTCCTCTTTGTTATGCTGCTGGGACAAAAAGAACCAACCCTGAAATTGCTTCGTGCACATCATTTAAACTCGTAAGTCGTACTATATCAACGAGTTCTAAGAATTATATACTAAAATAAAGCAGGAGGAGGACTAGCTAAGCCCAGCACGCATTTTGTTTTCTTTTACGTTTCCCGAGGTTTCTGAATGATGTTTAAACTTAAGGAATTACGTACAGATACAATAATGCTAAAATAAATACATTAAATAATAATAATAATAATAATAATAATAATAATAATAATAATGATGATAATAATAATAATGATAATAATAATGATAATAATAATAATAATGATAATAATAATAATAATAATAATAATAATGATAATAATAATAATGATAATAATAATAATAATGATAATAATAATAATAATAATAATAATGATAATAATAATAATAATAATGATAATAATAATAATGATAATAATAATAATAATAATAATGATAATAATAATAAAAATAAAAATGATAATAATAATAATGATAATAATAATAATGATAATAATAATAATAATAATGATAATAATAATAAAAATAATAATGATAATAATAATAATAATGATAATAATAATAATAATGATAATAATAATAATAATAATGATAATAATAATAATAATAATAATGATAATAATAATAATAATGATAATAATAATAATAATGATAATAATAATAATAATAATAATAATGATAATAATAATAATAATGATAATAATAATAATAATAATAATAATAATAATGATAATAATAATAATAATAATGATAATAATAATAATGATAATAATAATAATAATGATAATAATAATAAAAATAATAATGATAATAATAATAATGATAATAATAATAATGATAATAATAATAATAATAATGATGATAATAATAATAATAATAATAATAATGATAATAATAATAATAATAATAATAAAATAATAATAATAAAAATAATAATGATAATAATAATAATGATAATAATAATAATGATAATAATAATAATGATAATAATGATAATAATAATAATAATAATAATAATAATGATAATAATAATAATAATGATAATAATAATAATAATAATGATAATAATAATAATAATAATAATGATAATAATAATAATAATAATAATAATAATAATAATAATAATAATAATAATAACAACGACGATTTAATCTTGCTATAAGTAGACATTCCCTCCTTCTTATCTTGCTGGGACAAAATAACTAACCCTGAAATGCCTCGTTCACATCATTTAAACTTCTAAATGAATGAATGCGAAAGTAGAGTCCACTTCTCACACTAAACGTCAAAACGACATATTTCAAGTTAATTCAACCTTAAACATCATTTTTATATATTGCTCGTGTACGTGTCATATCACTCGTAATATTAATTTAATTATATTACTCGTGTAGATTAATTTATATAATATCCTTATTTTGTAACATCTAAATGAATACATGTGGAAATTAGTCTTATTTCTTGTAGTCAAAACACCCCTTTACTAATTAATTTGAACTTACACAAAAAACGAACCATCTACTTCATAGATTGTGTGTAGCGGGGGTACCTGGCGTTGCCCGGGTGTTTGGAGGTGTAAAAGGAAAAACAAAGTATTACTAGTCAGGCAGGCTCGAACCCGTGACGCGGGTGACGCAAAAGCGGAAAAGGAAGTGAAAGAAAACGCTACATCTTACCACAACGCTACGAGGCCATAGGAAGTGAAAAGCGTTCAAATTTAGCGATGTCAATCAAAAAGTTGACTTGCTAAGTGAATAAGCAGGTGCAGAAATAAACGTTGGTTGAACGCTAGTTCAGCTTTCCGCTGTTTCATTCATTTGTTTCCCCACGATGTTGAGGAAACCAAGCTAAACCCCCCCTGAATAAGGGGGAGCTCTCAAATGAATAGCAATTGTCTGATATGAAGGGGGTTTTCCCACATTGATCAACGCTGATTGCCTTCCAGATGTGCCGACTGATTTGATTTTATTCAGTTTCGCTTTATACGAAAAGACAAACAAACACTGAAAACCAGGTTTAAAAAAAAAAAAAACTCGCTCAAAACAAATGTAGAGACGACAACCGTTCGCAAATCGTAGATATTACAATCTAAGGAGTATATAAAAAGTTCTAAAATATAGTACCCCTTCTCGACAATTTCGGCGAAAAAAGTATTTGCTGGACATACAAAAACGCGTGCGGTGGTTTTGCTTTATATATATATATATATATATATGGATGAAATATCTGTCGCAAACTAATTTACATATTGGTTTCGAAAAAGGACATTTTATTAATTGACAATTTGTTATTGTTCTTTTAAATCAATGATTGTTTTCATTTTAATACAACAAATAATTGTTTCACAATATTGTTTTATTTCCTGTTTAAATATTTAGCATTTTTTTCAAATGTTTCTTCCGTTGAAGAGACTTGATTTTCAATAAGTTTTAATCTATTTCTAAGTTGCAACTGAAAAGGCAATTTCATTCGTGATAGATTAACTTTTAAAAGATAAAGAAATATCGTTTTATTTCGATTCTTTGGAAAACTGGATTTTATGTTAAATGTAATTTTCACAACATTTCAGCCGATGGGCCCTCCAACCCTCTTCAAGTGTATTTTTCTTTTACACAGTGATCACCACATTATCAAGGCCCGGAAGCCACTCAGGGATAAGGGTTTTTGCAAGTACATTACGTTAGTGTGGAGATTTCATGAAATGTTTAATTAAGGAGGCGGTTCATTAGGAATTTGTTAACGTTGGACTTGAAGACATCCAAGTTGTAGTCAGGTGGGAAGCAGGTAGACGGAACAGAGTTCCACAGGCGTTCAGTTCTAAGAAAGAAGCTTTGTTCATGGAATCTACGTTTTGATTTAGGGACAGATGAAGAATGGGGGAAATTTTTCACAGTGGATTCAGCTAGACGGGTGTTTTCGTGAAGGATTGGCGAGGGGGGACCAGAGATTGGAGTTCAGACGAGCACCTGCCATGGAAATAACGATAAAATAAGGATGGGCTCGCAAAGTCTTTTCTGTGGGAGAGAGGTTGCAGGCTAGAGAAAGTCTATTACATAAAGGGTTCCATTCAAGATTCCTTGCAGATAGCCGAGTTCGACATGATACATCCGGAGAAGGTCTTAGGCCACATCAATCGAAACTTTGTGCAAATAACACCTAAGATGGGAACAATAGTCCGAAGAATCAAAAAAAATCCTCATCTAAAAATTTCAGAAGCGTGAGAAAAATGTATTTTGTGTTTACCACAGCATTCTAAATGAAAGGTTTATTCTTAAATTGATATTTCAAGTATTTCAAGTAGTAAACGTGGTGAAGAAATAAGAAGTTCACAAAGCTAGTTTTTATATTGTTGTGTCCGGAGAAATGGTTTGCCGAAATCATGGAATATTTGAATGAAAAGTAAACAAGCTAATTTTAGGTTAAATTCTATTTATTACAATTGAAACACAAATTATAGTTACAGCACGATATGCACGTGTTAGCGCAGCCGACATCTTGTCCATTCTCCCTGGCACTCTTCAGTCTTTATATATATATATATATATATATATATATATATATATATATATATATATATATACTAGCAGGGAGACTCGGCGTTGCTCGGGATTAAAGTTAATATATCTGGGAGTCATACTCCTTCGGCAGAATTTTATATATTTTTTTAATTCTTTTTCCTCGTCATGATGTTGTTAAAGAAAAAATATGCAAATGAAGAGTTCACCTGCTGTTACCTGCGGTGCTTCTACTTTTTTCTTTTTGAAATGCCTGAGGAATGCGTTTGGCAACTCGATTTAAAAGTCGACGTAGTGCTTTCCGTGTTGGAAGCGTTGGTTGAATTTGAATTTAAAATTGAAATACGTATGAAATACGTTTGAAAGCCGAATTATAACGCAATATGATAAAAAAATTACTTGCTTAAAATCAATCGATCTCGAAGTTATACTTCTTTGTCAGAATCATATATGTTTTCTTTTTTTTCCTCGCTATGATGCTAAACTGAAGAAAAGAAGTTAATGAAGAGTCCGCCTGCTGTTATCTGTGGTGTTGTTTTTAAAATGCCGTAAGAGTGCGTATGGCAACGCGATTTGAATTCAGCGTAGTATTTTCCGTGTTAGAAGTGTTTATTGAATTTGAATTTTAAACTGAAATCCGTATGAAATTTGAAATACGATGAAAAATACTTATATTTTTAAAATCTACCAGTAAAATGAAAATTTATAGATCATAAATCTTTTTTTAAAATGCCACCAGGAAAAAATTGTATATATATATATATATATATATATAAAAAATTAAATGAGAAAAATGTCGGTTTATTATAAACTAGTTTGTGTGCCAGGCGTTGCCTGGGTGTTTGTGGGTGTGTGTTGAGCAAAGAAAAAAAATTGTCGTAAGCAGGCAGGCTCGAACCCGTGACGCGAAGGCAAAAAAGAAAGATGTACGTGTAACGTGTTGGTTGAGAAAACAAAAGGAAAATTTTGACCGCAAAAAAACAAAAAATAGGAGCAGTAAGCAGGCTCGAACCCTTAACGCGCCAGAAGAAAAGAAGGTGGAAGAAAAACAAACGGTCTTATCGATGCGCATACAGCAATTATGACGTCACGGACGGTCAAAATAACGCCTTTTATGCGACGTCGTTGACGCTAGGCTTGAATAACTTGCAAAAATGTCAGCAAAAAAATTGACCCCTCCGTGTAGAGAAGTGCGCAGTTGAGGGTGAAGGGATTAATGTTGTTAGCCAATGTGTCAATATTTGTTGTCCGAAGGGCCGAGCTTCAATAGCATACCGATCTCATGAAAATCCGTTGCTTCTCTCGAAAGCTTTAAGCAGACATACATACATACATACATACATTTAAACAGACAAATGAGACTTATATAATAGACTAGCCTGGGTGGCCGACGTAGCCCGGTTGTTTGGAGGTGTGGTGAGCAAAAAAAAAAAACGTTTTGGCCTGGCTCCACGTTAGCATTGTCTGAAGATAGCGGTTTCAATCCTATCCAAAGCAGACCAGATGATTAGATGGCAAAAGCGCGGCGAGACAATAATAACTATAGAAGGCAGTAATTACTGACGATACAATTATGAGATTCAGCATTCCTGTCCCGTCGAGGTAAACCACCTGAAAAAGGCCACATATATAAGTGGGCGAAACGTCGTAAAACAACAACTACGAAGAAGATAATAATTCGCAAATGAATTAATATGAAAAGTTGTCTGTTGCTTTAAAATGAAAAAAAAAATTGTTTTAAAAAACTTTAAATTAATCTCATTGGATGCCAACAATTTAAATCCATGAAAGATGTTTCTCTTTCAAAAGTTTAGATACTTTTTTTTAATTAATATTTTCTCTTTATTTGCGATTGTAGAAAATTCCAAATGGAATTTCCTTCATTTTCCCTATGATTGTAATTTATTTCCGTCGGAAATGATGGCAGTTGCATTTACTGCATTGATATTTTGCTGTTATGTTTTTTTTTATGTAAAAATAAAAAAAAATAATTAAAAGCAATCGCTGAAATCTGATTGCATTTCGTTTTTTTTTTTAATTTCATAACATAGACATGTTAAAACTTTCATTTAATAAAAAAAAATGTAGTTTTCAAGCAAGTGTAACTCATTGCGTTTTAGTTTCTGCACTCAAGGGTTTTCCGTAATATTCCACTTATTTTCAATATTGTATTCCGTTGTATAATTTCCGTCATCCCTCTGATTCTATTTACTCCAATAGTATTTTTTGCATTGTCCCTAATTTCTCCCTCTTTTTTTTTGCATTGTCCCTAGTTTCTTTTTTTCTTTTTGCATTGTCCCTAGTTTCTTATATATATATATATATATATATATATATATATATATATATATATATATATATATATATATATATATATACATATATATACATAACGAACATTTCTGTAAAAGTCTGAGGAAGCTACAGACGGCTAAAAAAAACGGCCGTTTAGCTGAAGCAATAATGTAACTTAACAGAAAGATACGGTAATAAAAAATAAAAACAAATATCTGCTCTACACCAGTATTGGGCACTTTTTTCAGTTTTTATTAATTACTATTTCTACTATATATATATATATATATATATATATATATATATATATATGTATATGAAGAGTTATAGCATCATTAACCTTTGCACGGTACAATAATTCATGGTGGTTGTATCAGCAATTATTTATACATTATTGTTATTATTATTATTATTATTATTATTATTATTAATATTATTATTACTATTATTATTGTTGTTACTTTTCTCTATACACGCTGTCCATGCAAATATCTTGTCATTGTCAACTCTGAAAGCATTGTGATGATTAATGCATTCCGACTAGTTTGGAAAACGCATGAAAAAGTCTTCCACGTCCATTCTTTTACTCCGTTTAAAAAAGAAAAACTGAAACGAGTCTTCCAATTACGACTTTAAACAGGAAAGTCTATTCTGGGCATGCAATTAGCGTAAAAGCATACTACATCTAAACAGCTTTTCACATTGGCATTGTGAAATTAAAATACGGATGACAAAAGAAAGAAATATCAAAGAAAATGAATGTTCTTGAAATATAAAGCATACATTTACCCTACAAATCATCGGGCGTGGTCTTTTTAAGCCCCAGGCAGCAAGCCTATTATATTACACTATAATGCATATTGAATGAAGCAGGCGTTCGTATGATTAGTTTAACATTACCAAGTTTTTATTAACAGCCAATACAGCTCCAATGATTATTAGCAGGTCGGTGCACGGCTTTGCCCGGGCGTAAAATATGCTTTGATATCATATTTAAATTTGTCCAGATTTCGTATCGATTGATCGATGCCGCCGTTCAGTCTTGAAAGACAAAGGATACCCCTGAAGGGGCAGTTGCGCGTGTAATTGTGAGGCAAGGGTTGCGCAATCTAACCACACCTCTCCTGAATCGACACTGTTTGGGTCCAGTAGCAAGGAGAAGACCAGGACGACTGGAAACAATGCCGAGATAAGCGGAGAGCATATACAGCACCTAGAAGTCCCAAATGGTGACCCATTTAGTATTGACCAGGCTCAACGTTGCTTAACTTCAGTGATTCGGCGAGAACCGGTGTGTCAACGTGATTATGCCGTAGATTTCGTAATATTATTATAGAACCGTGATTTCAAGAGTAAAATAAATATTTAAGTGCCATCAGCTAGAATCGAAACTAAAGCATTCAAAGTTGGTAACGTTACCACTCTACTAACGTTATGTGCCTTCGTTTGGATTCTTAATCCAGCAGGGGGATGTGCTACGTCTAGTGTGTTAGGAATAAGTTAGTGTTTAGTTTATGCCTACATGCCTTCTCGCTTCCAGCTAACACCGCTGGCTAACCTCACGGTGAAAAGGGAGCAGCTATGCATAAGTCTCCCTGCCAGTACATAGCCTCTCCATCATTAAGACTCCTACAGTGCTTCCACGTTGGCTACACACGGTAACTGGGTGCCTTGCGGCTGCAGGATAAACTTGTAGAAGATCTCGGAGTAGTAGGGTACCCCAGAGGTAGTGCGTTATGGCCCACCGATGTGTGAACATGCCCTGGCTCACTATCAACCCCTATCCAACTGTCTTGTGGGTGCCCTTGGTTGGACGAAGACTAGGGGAACCAAACCCAAAATTAAACACTACTGCCTTGTGGGCATTATCACAGCAAAAGGCTAAGAGATGGGCAGTCTGACTTCAAAGCCTGCTGCTGCCTTGCAGTTTTCCTTAAAAGGCTATGAAACCTCGTCCAGAAAGAAAAGGCGTAGCAGCAGACACTATAAGGCGAGTGTTTACCTGACTTAGATTACTTTCGGCCGGAAGCTGCGGCCTCCTCTGCTGCCAATCGTCGCGGGTTAGCTCCACTGGACATGAGCATTGGAGGTTCAGAGAGTGTATATCTGATGCGCAACAGATACCGCACCAAAACTGCGCAAGCAAGTTTGGGGCCAAGGTGGAAATATAAATAAACTAAGATGAATGTACAAAATGTATAAGGATGTTTCAAGTTTGACTCATTTTTGACTAATTAAAGACTATTTTACCGGCTAAAGACCCATGAAAAATGATCCATAAAAAACCCAATCGTTTGAGGCTCCACGCGCCGTTCTGCAACTTTTAGTGTAAAGATGTTGAGACTCACGGACATATAACGTTTTATAGGCACCGCCAAAAATGGCCGCAAAATCAAGTTGTTGTTGTTTTTTAAAACTAAATTACATTTATTAAAATCCATTATTTCTGAGTAATTTTTTTTTCCAGAAAGATAAAACCCTGAATTGTATCATATAGAAAACAGAATAATGTAAAACTTTTTCTACTATTTTTAATTAAATTTTAAATGTTAAATTTTCCCAAAAAGTTAACAATTGACATTTTTTGTCTTGCACAAAAAACGTACTTAAATATTAAAAAAAAAATGTTTTTGAAATAATTAATTTATTTATTTATTGTCTAACTAAGATTTAGGATGATTTTCTAAGAGAATATGCAAAAATATTATAATATAAGTACCTGAATTTCAAATAATTCCACTTATTCATATAGGTAACCAGATATTTCGCGTCGATGTAGAGTCTAGATCGACTCTGTTTACGTTTGCGTTTGATAAGGAGAAAACTATGGAAGACCAAACAGGCCAAAAAAACTTATTTTTCAGTGACGAAAATTTCAATGTATTATTAAGCTGAGGCTGGCCAGTACCAGATGGGTGACCATTTGTATGAGTTTGGTTTTTAATGTGTATGTGTGTGGGGGCCAGGCTCCCCAAAATGTGGGGGGGGGGGCAATTTAAAGCTGAATAAAAAAAAATTATTTCAGCGCGTTTGGTCCACCGTAGTCGAAAGGCGGCAAACGTTTTCAAACGGGATCGAAAAAAATGATGCTATTTTTAACACAAAGGGTACAATATTTATCGATTTATTTTTGTATCGATTATTCAAAGCATGCCCTGTTTAATAATGGTCATGCATTATTCGGCTCGCTAAAAAAAAATGTTAATTTATTTATCAAAAATTTTAAAATGGCTTTTTTCGTATAAATATTAAAATTTTTTTTTTGTTTTGCTTAACTTAAATTAATTATTTTACTTAACATATTCACCGAATTTCACACTTCAAAACTCAAAAGCGGAATAATTAAACACAATCGAAGTTCTGATATTCAGACGTCAAAATAAGGTATGCAAACAAGTTTGTTTGTTTTTTTTTAATCTATAATTCTGTCCCTTACAACAACACAATATGTTTTGTTCGGTTTCAGATGATTATTTTAAGCATATTTGTTCCCACTTCAAAACAAGGGGGGTTGTAAGCAAAAAAATATATATATATAAATATCGTTTATGAAAAATAAGTACACTGTTATAACGTTCATTCTTCTCCTAATAATCGCTGAAAATTTCGTATTGATCGGATAATTACCTGATTTTTGGTAGATTTTTAAAAAGGCGGTCCGTCAAAAAGTCCTGACCTGAACCCCCCCCCCAGTTTTGGCGGTGCCTAACGTTTTATATTTTAAAATGCGGCTTAAATGGATAAAATACATGTTGCGATGATCGTTGTTTTTAGATTTCGTTTTGATTTGATAGCAGCAGAGAGTAATCCATGTTTTAATATTTGCTCTACAGTTTTTGCCTTAATGGGATTTGAAATATAATTTTACTTGGATTACTGCTATTCTGAACGATGCCATTTTTTTCATGTGTCTTTTGTAAAATCGGTACAAAATTTCAAACTGGCCCCTCATCTAATTTCACCGAGTAGCTTGCTTACTATTGATAACCCCGAAAAGTGAAATACTGGAATGGTGTTTTAAGTACCCAAATTTATTTCTAGTGACTAATACAGACATATAGTGCAAGATAATAACAGTAAAAATATATTATACCATATAAATTATAATAAAAAAGAGTTAAAACTTCCATCTTCTATAATATAAATCTCACTTATCTGTTTAAATGCATGTATGTTTGTATGTTTGCCTAAAACTTTAGACAGACGCGTCAAAACGCGACGAAACACGTATCGTTATAAACTTCGAACTTTCGGACGACAAATATCGAAAAATCGGCTTAAAACATATATTCCTTCATCCTCAACAGATCAGTTTTCTACAAGAAGGGGTCGCTTTTTTCGCCGATATTATTTTAAGTCATCCCCTCTTTTCGATTTACTAGCCTTGATTTATACCTTCGCTATTTCCGGTTTAGCGATGGGCGCAACGGCAAAGACGTCATGTTTTTTTTTTCGCCTTGTTTTCCTCCTTCGCGGTATGGGTTTGAACCTGCCTGCCTACTATCACTTTTTTGTTTTTTTGCTCAACACACACCTCCAAACACCCGGGCAACGCCGGGAACCCAGGCTAGTATTCTATAATACAAATCTCACCTGTCTGTTTAAATGTATTATGTATGTATGTTTGTATATCTGCCTAAAACTTTCGACGCAGGCGGCGGATTCTGACGATACCGGTAGCGTTTTAAAGCTCGACCATTGGGACGACAAATGTCGAAAAATTGGCTAACAACATTAATTCCTTTATTCTCAACTGGGCACTTTTCTACAAGGACGGGACACTTTTTTCGCTGATATTTTCGAAAGTCATCCCTTCTTTTCGATTGACTAGCCTTAATTTAAACCTTCGCCACTTTTTGGAGATAGACGCAACGGCAAAGACGTCACGTTTTATTTTTTGTTGGGTTTTTTTTTCACGTTATTTTTCACCTTCATGGTACGGCTTCGGACCTGCTTGCCTACAACAACTTTTTTTTTTTTTTTTTTTTTTTGCTTAACACTTTCGAACACCTGGGCAACGCCGGACACCCAGGCCTGTTTGTTATACACACAAAAGGGCGATAAGAGATAGGACGGATAAAAGAAGATAATTACTCTACCAAGTAGAAAAGTAAGAACAAAACGTATTTGCAATTAGCAGGTGTTCGCTACAGGATCATCTTAATCGAATATGCATTCTCATACGTGCTTCGCGCACTTGTTTTTATTTCTCCCGGTGTTTAAGAGTCCTATGGTTAATCTTTCCTCAATTTATATTAGTTGAGAATAATACAGGGTGTCCCAAAAGAAGCTGATGGTTAAAAAGCATTCATATTTTTCTTATTTTTTTATATTTTTCTATTATTTTTTAGAATAACTCTTCCAAAGTCATTACGCGTCTATACACTACCGAGGAGCGAATATTTATCGTAGAATCATATTTTCTGTCGAATGAGTTAATATCAGAAACTCAAAGAGAATTTCGACGAAACTTCAACACAAGAAATTCCCCTACTCCCAATGCAATAAAAGCTATGATTGCTCGATTTCATGAGCAAGGGTCTGTATGTGACCTCCCTAAATCTGGTAGACCTCATACGGCAAGAGATGATGAGAATCGTCAGAGATTAGCAGAGAGTGTAGCCGAGGATCCATCCAGATCAGTAAGAAGATCAAGACAAATTGCTTCATATAAAATTAAATTGATGCAAGAACTTCAGCCAAACGATCCGGTAAAAAGGCTGGAATACGCCATGCGAATCCAAGATTTGGTCAATGGGGATCCAAGCTTTCGCAAAAACCCCATTTTGTCCGATGAGGCTCATTTTCATCTGAATGGTTAATAAATAAGCAAAATTGCAAGATTTGGGTTGGTTGGTTGGTTGGTTGGTTGGTTGTTTTTGTTTTACGGTATATCAACCCTTTTCGGATTATTTAATGCCGAATCCAAAGATTTTGAAGAAAAATTTTTTTAATAGAATATATTTGTTGTTTTCACGTCGGTTTCTATTTAACCCATAGTTGGGACCCTAACAGGTACTACCACTCCAGGTCATAGTGGACCTGGGAGCAATGGTAATTAAAGGGTAGCTCCACACTCCCCAAAGCCCACAAGCTGGGGCCTCACCACTGGATATAGTTTCAGGTCATATCCAGGACCCCCATTGAGGGACTTTTACCCTCTGCAGGGGGGCAGTCGGTGTATTCTAATGCCCCACCGACAGGGCCGCAAGATTTGGGGATCAGAAAATCGTAATTACACCATCAAAATGTACAGAATGGTGTGGAGCAACGGTGGATGAAGTAATTGGAATTGGTGGACATTTAAGTAACATCATTTTTCATAACTAAAATTAGACATTGTGAAAAACATAATCTAGATTAAGTTGTGTAAACAAAATTAGAATAAGTAGACTATGATATTTACTATGTGTTAAAAGTCAGGGAGAGACCCATTTATCTACATATGATAATTGGTAAGCATAACTTAAATATTGAGGAAGTTAATTAAATTTAAAATCCGTCAGCTACTTTTGAGACATCCTGTAGTTTATTCTTTTTAGGATCAATGTGTATAGTTTTAGTAACAGAGACGCCAGCGGTATTAGCAGCCGGATGTGATAGCTAACATAGGCAAATGACCAAGCCGGCTTTGCGATGTAACGTCACAGCAGAAACACACAAACACACATGGACAGAGAAGCGGTTTTCGGAAAAGCACGTGTTCTAGATACATGACTGACGCCTTAGCAGAGATGAAAACTTAAAGGTGACCGGCAAAGCAAGAATAAATATCTATTGTTAAAAACTGGGGATTCTTGCAGAATTTGACCCGGGTTCTCGGGATTTCCCGCCAATCCGGTAATCATGGGATTTAGTCGAGCGCACTAAGAGACGCAGACTAATTTCAAAACAAACAAAATTCGAAAAAAAATAGAAATACACTAAATGAAAACAACAAAACCCCACTGTAAAGTGACTGAAAAAAAATATTTTGTTTATTTTTTCAAGATTTTTTTGTTTGAGCAAGTTCTTTTAGCCTGTATATGTGTGCTCTGAAACTTCGCGTATTTTTCAGGGTAATCATTTCGTATGTCCACAAATAAATGAGTTTTTACGATTGTGGGAATCTCCAAGTTGGATCAGGTAAAAAAAAATGATCTTGTACGCGGCGGCTATATAGCGGCTTCCTTCAGTCTTGACAGACTCTGGATACCCACTGTAAGGGTGCCTGCGCGAGAAAATTTGTGTGCCAAGAGTGGCGCAGTCTCAAACCGCGCCTCTCCAGAGTACACATTGTTGCATGCCAGTAACAAGTAGAGGCACAGGACAACTGAAAACAATGCCGAGATAAGCGGAGAGCACATACAGCGCCTAGAATTCCCAAATGGTCACCATCTGGTACTTGCCAGGCTCAACATTGCTAAACTTCAGTGATCTGTCGAGAACCGTTGTGTCAGCGTGATTATGCCGTATATATATATATATATATATATATATATATATATATATATATATATATATATATATATATATTTATATATATATATATATATTTATATATATATATATTTATATATGTATTTATATATATATTTATATATATATATACATATATCTATATATATATACATACATATATCTATATATATATTTATATATATACATATATTTATATATATATTTGTATATATATAAACATATATTTATATATATATTTATATATATATACATATATTTATATATATATATTTATTTATATATATGCATATATATAAATATATATATTATATATATATATATATATATATATACTGTATTAACAAAACCAAGACTTCAAAAGATGAATTGATAGCAACAGAAAATGTATTTCATTTTAAGTTACAATTGTTTCCATACCAGTCTGACAATTTCAAGCATTATGGCGTTTGAAAATTTTCATATAACTACCATTTCTTTAGACTTCTTTAATAAAAAACACTCTTGACAATAGAACATTGTTTAAAGAAAATTCCCTTAACGGAAATGAAGCATGCGAAAACATTTACCCTGGAGGCATCCTCCGTTAAAAAAATAATAATTAAAAAAAAAATATATATATATATACTGTGTGTGCAAAATCAAGACTTCAAGGCAAGGTGTTGATGGCAACGAAAAGTGTATTTCATTTTACGTTACAATTGTTTCAATGTCCAGTTCGACAATTTCAAGCATTATATCGTTTGAAAATTTTCAAAAACCAGCATTTCTTCAGACTTTATGAATAAGCACACTTTTGGCAATGTAGCATTTTTTGAATAGAAAGAAAAAAGGGGGGGTATCCCTACCGGGAAAAACATTCGAGAAACATTTACGTTGGTTGTGGTTACGGAAAAAACCCATGTTCAATTATGAAATGTGATAATTTTGTAGCTTAATCCTTAAGTCAACCTTTTTTGGCTTAAAACCTACTGGTATATGAAAATTCACTGAATTACACGAACTCAGTATATTACATATAAGTTTCTCTCTCTCTCTCTCTCTTTCTTTCTTTCTCCCTCTCTCTCTCTCTCTCTCTATATATATATATATATATATATATATAAGGAACCAAAATTATTCATCTTTATTTAAAAAATCATCGTTTTATAATCTTGACTCAAAGAGCCTACTATTAAAAAAATCCATCTTAAAAAGTCTTTCGCTTTTATAGATAAAAAGAATTTGTTCAGGGGAATATTTTACGTTACATCGGCTAAACTAGATGAAAAAAAATCTTAGCTAATCATTTGTTCTAAGTAAAACAGCATTATTGTCATATGGAGCTCTCGGTCAGTTGTAGAGTATTCGACTACAGATCGAATGGTCCTGTTTTCAAGCCCGGATGTATCTCACCATTTTCTTATTTTTCTTATTAATGAGTTGAAATGACAATAAAAGAATTTAAAATCGCTGCAAATCATTTCTTCGTTTTCATATTTTAAAACTAAATATTAATCAGAAGTAACTTTTCCAGGGCATTCATTGTCAAGCCCAAATATCAGCTGACGTGATATTGTAAACAAACACAGACGGAATTTGATGAATGACATTATCATTATTAATTTTTTTTATCTTTTTACTTATCTTATTTATTTCTTTATTTATTTTATTTATTTATTTATTGCTATCATTTTTATTTTTTAGGTGTGAATTGGTAACCCGGGCAAATTATTCCTCGTAATATATAATATATAATAGAGGATTAATTCTATAATAAAAATACGCAATCTGCATAAATTAAAATATGTTTAAACGTATTGTACGACCGGGCAACGCCGAGCGTCCGGCTAGTTTAAGCTTTTTTTTTTTTTTTTTTTTTTCTCAAACTTATTTCTGTGGTTCACATTTACAATGTGTTTACATGTTTTTTGAAGCTGTTGTCTGTCGATTCGGCACAAAATTAATAAAGTCGGTATTTTTAATAAACGTAAATCTTATTGTAAACGCCTCGCCCCTTTGATCTTTTCCGATACCTGTGCCTATCGGTGATACAATAATGCAAACGAGCATTGTTGCAAAATGGGCGGGAACCAGCCACCACGTGATTTATAAATTGAATGTCAAATGTTAAACTTAATAACAATTTTACAATATCGCAGCTGGCAAGCTGGTTCTAAATCATTTTAATCGTTTTATAAATGTTAGATGGATTATGACATAGATATTGGATGTTATCTCGTGATGCGGCGTTCAGATGCTGTTTGATTTATCTCTTACATGCATTGGAAACGGGAATAATCCTTAGTATTAAAAAATAGCAACTTGTACACGCTTAAGCCCATACAAGTAATCCGTACAGTAGATATTGTATGACCCAAATTCCCGAAAATGGCTCGAATTGGATTAAAGACTTTCTGTGGAATTAAAAATATAAGCGTTTTATTATCTTTGGGTTTTTTTTTAAAATATTGTTATTTGTTTTGTTTTTTTCTGATGAAGAATTGCCAATTAGAAAAATAAAATCGTTTTATTTTTGTTTGCTATCGACTTTATCTTAAAAATGTTTCGCGTGATTATGTTTCATAGACCTTGAAATATTTCCAAATTCTAATGGAAGAAAAGTGTGCTGAATCATTAAGCACAAGCAGGTATGGCCGGCGTTGTCCGGGTGTGTGGAGATGGTGTCATAAAGAACCCCGAGGGCGGGGGGAATCAAAACAACAGTAGCGTAGGTGCGTAGGTAGCGTAGGTGCGTTGAATCAAAACAACAGTAGCGCAGGTGTGTGTGGGTGGTGTAGTAAGGAACTTCTTGGGGGTGGGGCTAAAAAAGTGGTAGTTGCCGGGGGGGGGGTCAAAACAAGCGTAAGTAATTTGGGTGGAGAGGGATGTTAAAAAGTGGTAGTAGGCAGGCAGGCTCGAACTCGTAAGGCGGAGGAGGAAAAGAACGTTAAAAAAACGTGACGTCTTAACTGATGTCTCCATTGCGCCACCGAAAATCCTGAGCATTGAAATTAGCGTAGTCAATCCAACCGAGACGATGACTTTGCGAAAATGTTGACGCAAGAACAGACCCCTCTTTCTAGAAAATTGCCCAGTTTAGGAGAAAAGAATTAGTGTTTTTGGCCAATTTTTCGATATTTGTCGTCCAAGAAATAAGCGACCTCTCCCTGTAAAAAAAGTGCCCAGTTGAGTGTGAAGAGATTAATGTTTTTAGCTAGTTTTTCGATATTTATCGTCCGAATGTCCGTGCTTCAAAACAATTCCAATCTCGAGAAAATCCCTCGTTTCTGTGAAAAGTTTTAGGCAAATATACAAATATACACACATATATTTAAACAGATTTTTGTCCTTTATATTATAGACTAGTCTGGGTGTCCGGCGTTGCCCGAGTGTGTTGAGGAAAAAAGTGGTAGTAGGCAGGCAGGCTCGAACGAAGGAGAAAAAGAACGTGAAAAAAACGTGACGTCTTTGTTGTTGCGTCAATCGCCAAACCGGAAGTGACGTAGGTTTAAATTAAGGCTAGACAATCGAAAAGAGAGGATGACTTTCGGAAATATACGCGAAATCGACCCCTCCCTGTAGAAAAGTGCCCAGTTGAAGGTGAAGAGATGAATGTTTTTTACCCAGTTTTTTCGATATTTGTTGTCCGAATTTTCGGTCTTCAAAATGATACCGATCTCGTGAAAATCTGTTGCGTCTGGCGAAAGTTTTAGGCAGACATACATGCATACATACATGTAATAAAAAAACGAACTATGACTTATATATAATAAATAAAAAAGGATATTATTTTTAATAAAGCAAACCTATCAACTGCCCCGTAGCAGTTGCCGTTAGGGCACTACAGATGACCTGCCAACCAGTCCTCGCCATCCTTCCCTCTCCTCCACACGTTTGACCGCCTCGCTCAGCTTCAATCCTGTCCATACTATGATGTTATCTTTCCATCTCTCCTATTTTCTTCTCTTTCTTCCTCCTCTGACTATTCCCTGCAGCACTGTCCTGGCAAATCTAGCACCTCTTTTTATGTGGCCGAACCATTTTCGTTTGCGCCTCCTAATTCTGGTGAGATTATCTTCATAAGGACAAATGGTTTTCCTTACTCTGTGTTTGACTTCCTCTTTGGTTAGGTGGTCTTTGTAAGAGATGCCAAGCAGTTTTCTGAAGCATCTCTATTCTGAGGCCTGAATCCCTTTTTTCTAATTCTGCTGTAAGGGTACATGTTTCATACAGGAAAACTGAGTGGACAAAGAACGCATTAATTTTCTCTTCGAGCTGAGCTTGATTGCCGTGTCTTTTCAAATGATGTTCAACTTAGTGTTGCGGCTGTCATTGCAATTCTTGGCTAATGCTTCAGGTTTAGCCGCCTCATGTAAAACTATTGCTATAAAGTATTTGCACAGCATTTCTTAAGCTTTTCTACGTTGGCAGTTTGAATTCCACTGTCACTATTTGTCATCAGTTTTCACTACATGACTAATACAACCAGAGCAATTAATATATATGATGATGAGCCAAGTACGTCCAAGGATAGGCAGGAGCTGCTAAAAACAGCCTATCCTGCCTTAGCAGAATACAAAATAGACTTCGTGGCTTAGCGGGGGGTTCCCTTTTCTCTTCCCTGCAACCTCTCTCCCACAGAAGAGACGTTGCAAGTCTGCCTTTGTTTATCGTTATTTCCATGGCATGTGATCGTCTGAGCTCAAATCTCTGCCCCCCCCCTCGCCAATCTTTAACGATAAACCCCCGTCTAGCTGAAACCACTGTCAATAATTTTCCACACTCTTTATCTGTGCCTAAATCAAAATGTACATTCCGTGAACAAAGCTTCTTTCTTAGAACTGAACGTCAGGTTAACTCTCTTCCGTCTACCTGTTTCCACCTGACTACAACTTGGATGTATTCAAGTCAAACATAAACAAATTCCTGATGAATCGCCCCCTTAAGTAAAGACACATTATCAAATCTCCAATACTAAGGATTACTACGATGCTATCCCATTGATTATTGTACAGTGTTCGAATATGTTGTTAAACGTTAGTTTTACTCATTAAGAACTGTTTTAAATCTTCACCGCTCACACATTTTGGGACCAAACTTCAAACAATTTTTTACAGTTCATGTGTCACCTTTCTGGCTATATATTAAAATAAAAATGTTCAATTATCGTTCATTAAAACAAAGGTTATAATAAAATTACGCGTGTTCCTCAGAATTAGTAAGAAATCTAGGAGACGGTTTAGACGGTGAATCTAGCGAGATATATTGTCTTTGATATATTATATATATGTCGTACGGGCGGTCAGGTTTCGATCCTAAGTTTAGGTAGTTGCCTGTTTAGCCGCACTGATGAGTTATGATACAGCAGAATACAGTGGATGACTATAATGGCCCTTATCTTGAGTTGAGCATAATTGGAAACTGATACACGAATTAGCGTTAGTGTATTAAGTGATACTCTTTGTGTAAACAAATCGAGCTTAGGTATTTCGGACGATGTCAAAATATCGTTAATTCACAGCCCGCACAGCAGCAGTAAATTAGCGTAATGGTTAAAAGCCTTGACGAAGTTGCCTGGCTAGCCGCACTGATGAGCTGTGAAACAGCGAAACAGTACTGTATGTGGGTGACTATATATATACATATATATATGTATATATATGTATATATATATATATATATATATATATATATATGCATAAAAATAAAATAAAAATACCAGCGATGCTTGATGTTATGTTGTTTTGAAAAAAAAAGAAAAAACTGAATGAATTTATGAAATGATCAACGTTTCGTCCCTATTGCAGGGGGCATCTTCAGGATATTAAAAGGAAAAATGCAAAAGAAGAAAACGATCATAGACCATACGTAAATAAAAAGGAAACAGTATTAGAATCCTACCCATATCGGGAAGGAAACTATGTGTGTGTATGGGAAGGTTGGGTTGTTCAATGTCTATATATATACACTTTTAAAAATACGTTAAATAGATATGTACACTTTTTTTCTCTAATCTTATTCTTTTTGTTTAAATTATTTAAGGATTAAGGAAAAACGGTTAACCAGGATCTCTTTTTATATTTTGTTCTTTGATTATTATTTTCCCTATACAAGGGGCTAAATGGTAGAAGCCCTTTCTTTGCGTAATAGTATTAGTGTTTAATATTAATGCTGATTCTAAAAGTCTTCTTTTAGCTCTATCTATCACGTATTTCATAATTTTCGCATGATCTACATTAAATGAATGATCGTGTTCTGCACAATGGCAAAAGAGTGCATTTAGGGCGTTACCATTCCTCATACCTGTTCTACGTTCGTAAAGCCTTGGTTTCAATTTACGTTGTGTCTTACCTGTTCGCTTTTATTTTTTAGTATATGTATGAAAATGAATATTACGTTTTTACTTGTTATTAGTTGTTCAAGCCGGCTTTCAGCGGGCACTATGTACTGCTAAGTACTTCATGTGCATATGTAGATATATTTTGTAAAGTTTGACTTATGTCCAGGTAATCTACATCCAAAATTTCAAGTGTTTAGACACAACATTGGCGGAGGATTTTGGTAGAGTCTGCAAAGGTCTACTCTTTCAATTTTCACCTCTTGGCAGTATAATTATCATCCAAAAACTGATTAAATAGCTTGCTGCATGTCTGAATACCAATTATGCAAAAATTTCAAATGTTTAGATACAAAATTGGCTGAAGAGTTTGCTAGAGACCGCAAAACTCAAATGTTTTAAAACTTTGACCCCTTGACAACTAAATTTTCGAAAAAACGGTTAGAAAGCTTGCCCTATGTCTGAATACACTTTATGTAAAATTTCAAATGTTTAGACTAAAAATTGGCTGAGAGGTCAAAACTTTTTAAACTTTGACCCCAATTTTGACCCCTTAACATTTATCGCTTTGGGCTTAAATCAAGTTAACAAGTTTGATCCAAGTAACCGACATCTAAATTTCCAAGTGTTTACACTCAAAATTGGCGAAAGAGTTTGGTAATTTTCAGAGGGTCAAATCAAGTCTGTTGCCAAGGTCGCTGGAAAGATGGTGGAATCCTTCTACCGCTCCAGAAGATATCTCACTACTGATACAATTCTCTATCTATATAAAAGCCAAGTACGTCCAAGGATGAATACTGTTGCAATATCTGGGCAGGAGCTGCTAAAAACAGCCTATCCTTCCTTGACAGTGTACAAAATAGACTTCGTGGCTTAGTGGGGGATGCCCTTTTCTCTACCCTGCAACCTCTCTCCCACAGAAGAGACGTTGCGAGCCTATCATTATTTTATCGTTATTTCCATGGCGGGTGCTCGTCTGAACTCCAATCTCTGGTCCCCCCTCGCCAATCTTTCACGAAAAACACCCGTCTAGCTGAATCCACTGTGAAAAATTTCCCCCACTCTATATCTGTGCCTAAATCAAAACGTGGATTCCATGAACAAAGTCCAACGTAAACAAATTCCTAATGAACCGCCCCCTTAAGTAAACACTTCATCAAATCTCCGCATTAACGTACTGTACTTGCAATAACCCTTATCCCTGAGTGACTTCCAGGCCTTGATGAGTGGTGACCACCGTGTAAAAAAAAATCGTTAAACTTTCACTCCTGGCTGAAAACCGATTAAAAAGATTTTCCCAAATCTCAATATTCCTTATGTAAAATTTGGAGTCTGTAGACTGAAAATTGGTTGAGTAATTTGGTAGGGAAATGTACACACACAGACAGACACACAGACAGACAGATTCACTTTCAGACGTATATAGATTTGCTTGCCTTCCAGAAACATTCGTTTATTTTATCGGTGCATTTATTTCGTGTGTGCGTGTTTATATTTATTATTTCTTAAAGGAAATGAATATTTATTGGAATGCATCCTGCAAATATGTATTAAACATAATACGCGATTTTTTAACATCATCTCCGTGTTGTACTCCTCGTTCTGTGTAGGTGTATTCAATTTATATTATATTAAAATGTATGAATGTCATTACTTTTGTATATAAATTCTCTGATCTCCTACTGGTAAAACTGATTGTCTTTCACAGAGTATAAGAATAAACAGGTTCAGTTTTATTGCCAATAGTTTTTGCACCCTTTCCAATTAATCATAACTCCGTTAATGTTCTCGCACCAGCTGTTTCCCATTCTGCTTTTGTATATTACTGTCGCGCTCTTAAGATTTTGTATGAAATTAGTAAGCTCTGAATTCTATTTCTTTCTGTGTCATTATAATCGAAGTCTTAATGTTGCTATTAAAGTAAATACATATACAATATATATATATATATATATATATATATATATATATATATATATATTAAGTAAAGTGATTTTCAATTTAAAAATTAAAAAAAAATTTTTTAATTTAAAAATCAAATTTTAATTAAATTAAAAATCAGTTTCATAAGAAGGAACAACAACAAAGTCAATTATCTGTACGATCGTTTCGGAAATCCGTGCTTTTTATTTGTGGTATACATGAAGTTATGTAGAACAATTATATATAGTTTTTTTGGTAAGCACGGTCTCTTCATCAGCAAATTTAGGAGGATTTGTATTGAATTTAAAAGACACCATAAATAAACCTAGCATTAAAAGTAAGGCAGATGAATCTGAAAAAATTGAAATAAAAGGTTTGGATTTAAAATTTATAAGAAAATTAATATAGGTTATAGATAGAAATGAGTAGAAAAAAAATATATTTTTGAATTTACATAATAAATTTGATTTTAAAATATATAGAGAGATAGTTACCTTTTAGTTTTTCTTTTTTTGAAATCAGGAACTGTGTTTAAAGTAGTCATTTAGATGTTTGCTATAGCTTTTTATTTTATTGAATGATGAATTTTAAAAGGGTGACACTCGTGCAGTAAATTGTTTCCGTTAGCGTATTTTGATTTAAAGACGCTACAGTTAATATATATAAAGAGAATATTTATTTTGCAAGTTTTTAAGGGGAGATAATTGTCATGTATTATTGACTTTATTTATTATTTGATTTACGGGTCTAAGGGAGGTAATTGGTCTGACTTAATTTATATATAAAATAAATGTAATCTATTTTTACTAATGAGTAATTTTTAATGATTTAAGGTGGTTTATATTTATTAAATTTAAACCAACGTTTATGATTACATGTCAGAAGCTCGTGTCTTGAATTTACTAGTTTGGTTGTATTTTTTATATCTTCATATTTTAAAATTTTTAGGGTTTCTTTTGTACATAGTGCACAAAATTTATCTCCTGGTTTATATGATTTGCAAGTCTCAATTATTTGCCATTTTAAGTTGAAAGAAATATTGCTATTTTTTAGTTGCCAAATATAGTTGAAGAAGACTCTACTTGCTACTAGCTAGCTGACTGAAACATGTCCATGAATGTGTAGTAACATATTACTGCTTTTGTAAAATATATGCTCGCCTACTTCAGTATTGGGACTCTTGTACGTGTATTAATTTATTTATTGCGGACTATTATCCTCATATTCCTTGGTTGTTGTTTCACGACGTTTCGGCTAACTATTTCTCTGGCCTTCGTCAGGTGGTAACCACAACGGGATAGAAACTCTGAATCTCCTAACTGCATTCACAGCAATTACTGCCATCCATAGTTGTTGTCGTCTCGCCACGTTTTTGGCAAAGTAAGCCTCTGGCCGGCTTTGGGTAGGATTGAAACCGCTATCTTCAGACAATCCTCACCTGGAACCGTAGAGATTCAACGTCTCTATCCACTGCGCCACGGGCCCCGAACGGCGATCAAGGGTGGATTTTTTGGTCCTCTAAATTCATGTTTATTTATTATCTGCCCTTCCATGGTCGGGTCTGTACCGAATCGTATATATATATATATATATATATGTATATATATATATATATATATATATATATATATATATATATATAACACGAAAATTACATAATTGTCGATGCAATAATTTATTTCAACCTCATGGTATTTTCAAGCATCTAAACTAGACAATTACATTTTTGATACTGAAATAAAGAAAGAAAAAGGAATCGGGCCTCGACCGTCAAAAAACCAGAGGGGGTGGTAGTAGCAATCCACTTAATACATTTTATAGAGAGGGTGGGAAGGATTTTTTAAAAGAAAACAACAACAAAAAAAACCAAAAAAACATTATGACACTTATAAACGGCAGCTCGATGTAACCACAGATACACACACACACACGCGCAACACACATACACACACACACACACACACCTAAATATGCAGGTTCTTACACGTAAATGCCTTGACACGCGTTTACTAATCTAGGAAGAAGAGGGGGAAATATACGGATATAGAGAGAAAGAAATAGAATAAACAGCGCGTAATGGAAAAAGAAGAAAGAAAGAAAAAAGGAGAGAGTGACCATCCGCTGCCTGCCATATGGTTTCATTAGTCTAGAATCTCTGAGAAAGAGAAGGGAAAGAAAATGGAGATTAAACGCGCGTCATAGAGTTAATTGAGTCATGGAAAGTAAGTCTAATAAAAGATAAATAAAAAAATTAAAAAAATTATATACAAAGTTTTAAAACTATCTGTATGTTATCATGTTAAAATTAGTTAGAAATCCTCGGATCTGGAGTTATTGGTTATTTTAAATTTACATTTATGTCTACATCTGGCCATCAGTTCATCTCGTTTATTTCAGAAATCATTGTGTTCGTACTTCAGGATTCTTATTTTTTTCCTCGAGGCATAAACTGCATCTCTGCCTAAAGCGGTTTCGAACATCCGAATAACATAGGATTGACTGGGGATCGGTTCTCATTTTTTAATAACCACCATTGTTTAGCTAACTCGGTTTTGTTCTTAAGTTCTGGGTTATTGAAAGAATGTTTATGGTCATAAAAACGCTGTTTCCAGTCTCCGGCGGAGATACCGAAGTAAACTTTTTTGTCCCTGTTATTATCTTCTGGGTGGATCGTGACCTTATAAACCACGCACTCAACTTTACAATTACCGTCCAGTGGGCACTTATTTTTCACTTGGCAGTTACATTTGTCTACTGTAACCTTATTTTTATTAGAGTTGTTTAATATTTTACTATTATGAGTGCTAATTATTCTGTCCATGTTTTTAGTGCACGAGTAACTTATTTTTATGTTTTTTCTATTTAATATCTTCCTAAGTGGATTATTTATGGTAAAATGCTTATCTATAAGGTTCAAAAATACTTTCCCTATGTTTATGTTGGATAGTTGGCAGACACTATATATATATATATATATATATATATATATATATATATATATATATATATGTTTTTTAATTGAAATTCGTCATAGGATAGAGAAGAATTATTGGTAAAATTATTTATTACAAGAAATGAAAGTCCATAACAATTAAACGACAGTCACACATATGTAAGCGCGGCACACAAAATAAATACGTCAGATAAACGAAGTTCAGCAACATTGACTCTGGTCATTACTGAAATGGGGGACCAATTTGGGAATTCCAGGCGCTGAATGCAGGAGAACGTCGACACCTCCCTGCAAGTGTTACAAAAACCTAACGTCGTCATCTCCTTTACCGGGGATATACATGCGACTGAGGACCGCTTGTAAATTTTATACTCTCATGAAACTTCGGAGGAAACTGGTTAAACTCACACATTGGTGATTCTGTAAGATAATGCGTATAAGCGTGTAGAAGAGTATGCAAATTAGGAAGTGTGCGCGAGAAGAAAAAGGAAAAAGAGGAGAGAAAAAGTCGACATTGAAGAAAATGGACGTGTAAAGTGAAGCTGAGAAGTGTCTGGCTGTGGCCGGCGTTGGGTTGGAGAGGAGATGTGTACAACGGGCGAGATGGACGATGGCTAGAGACTTTTAAAGTTGTGTCGAAACTGGAAAGTAACGTTAATAAATTCCTTTGTGCAAAAGGAAAATATGCCGACCCGGTTTTTCTATTTCTTTTCTTTGTTTTAGTGTTTTGCAACGCTACAGTTCTCAAATGGTTTAAGTAATGTTCAAATGTTGAGCATTGACATAGTTTTGTGTATCATACGACGCATTTACATAATTCTTTATTCATTCAACCTTACTAAAATTTATTTTCGAATGCCTTCTTCCCTCGTTAATCTTATGATAGATTTTGAAACTTCTTCCAACAATAGTCTTCGATTTATTTACGGAAATCGATTCAGAAAATATATGAAACAACCTCACGTAAAGAACTAGAAATACTAGTTTAATCTAAAAAAAACTTGTCAACGATAAGTGTTAGATAGAAATACATTCTGACTAAGAAAACAGCAGTTCTTCCCTCTTTGTCAGAAACATCGATCATTTTTATTTTTATATTCGCATTTGTTTCCTACGTTGTCTTTCTTTTAAATGTTTTCTACTTTGTTCAGCTTTCGATTATTTTAGGGTTTTTTTTATCTGTTTATTTTCGTTTTCCTCTAGACTTCGCTTTCTTCGTTTCGTTTTCGCTCACAGATCACTGACACAATTTCCTGACATGTTTACGGAAGAGAACACAATAAGCAAAAGGTCACGGTCATCACGTTCCCCGGACTTGTCATCATGTGATTTTTATCTTTGGGGAACTTTAAAACAAAAAGTTAAGCAAATAATCCTCACAATCTAGACCAACTAAAGAAGGGCATTACCAAAGCTACCAGGAGAATCGCCAGAGAAGATCTACATGAGCGGTGGAGCTTTAAAGCAGTTCTAAGTGATTAAAACTGCCACTTAACCATATATTCAAACACAGTAGCGTTTGAATTATATATATATATATATATATTTACTTATTTACTTACATTTTACTATATGAATTTACTTACTTTTTTTCCTGAAATTGCAGATACCGGCCATCTTCTCCCCTTAAATAATTTTTATTTTTATTCTTATTTTATTATACTTTATATTATATATTATATTTTATTTTTTATTATATTTTAGTTTTTTATTTATTTATTTAATCTTTATTTTCTACTTATTTATTATATATTTATTTATTTTTATTTTCTATTTAGTGTCGTTTACAAACTCTTCCTGACATTTTTTTAAGTGATGAGCTGTACATTTCAGTTGACCTATATTATTTTGCCTTATATATATTTTCGCGCATTTAACATTTCTTGTCTGGGTCATTTTGACTTTTGTTTCCCTTTATTTTATATTTAACTTTATCATTTTTTCTCTCCTTTCTTTTCCAAGATCTTTTTATTTATAGTTATGTCTCGGAAGTAGAGTGAAAAGCACATCTTATTTTTCTTTTATTAATATTATTTTTTTCCTTGTACACATTTTTGTGAATTATTCCATGGATTTCTGCCTTTGGATTATTATGGACAATCTTCTTCCAATTACAGGATTTTTTTGGATTTTACTTGTACAAATGGAAATTCTTTTAACTTTCTTGAAGTTTTACATTTGGATTTTACCGTCACTGGATTTTTTATCTTCCACCAGACTATCCATTCATGTGCAATCACCTTTTTCTTTACTATATTCCCTCTGCTTAACTTATTTTGTTTTCAAGTAAGATCTTTGACTTACTTGTTGTTTCATCAAATACTTCTGCATGCAAAATCCGATCCCGCATTTTGCTAATTCCTAGACTCTGATGAGAAGGAGAGTATTTCTTCGAAACTCCGCGGATTAAGGACTATCCATTTATCTAGTGTTTACTTTTCAGATTAAATATGTTTTTAACTTATTTTAAACTGATTTTTTAACATATTTTATTAACTGTTTGCTCATATATATATATATATATATATATATATATATATATATATGTATTTATATATATATATGTGTGTGTATGTGTGTGTGTGTGTGTGTGTGTCTGCAGACGTTGTTTAAAGTGCCCAGAAATGCATAGATGTCAACAGGGACCACCGCCAGCATCTTTTACAACAATACAGGTAAATTAAACAATGCAACAGGTAATTTTAACAATAAAAGAATGTTTTTCCTCTGTACTATATTTTATGGGCCACCCTATGCTGTTTCTCTTTTCTTTTACTATTGCAATATATAGTTGTATGTAATTTTTTCACCTATAAATATTTATCAGAGGATTTATTTGTAACGAAAATGTTAACAAAAGTTTCATGAAATGATATTTCTATAAATTTTCCCGATTTTTTTATAGTTATTTTTCTTTTACAGTTTAAGAGATTTTTTTTTACTCAATGTTGGAATAAAATAATCAGTATCTGTAACAGACTGAATCTCCTTAAAAATAACAAACAATATATAAAATGTATTTTTTAAGCATAACTTAACGTTTGTTATAGAGATCTGCCCAGTGAATTTTCTAATGAAATAACGTATTCGTTTTGCAGCGAATTGGTTAATTTGACATCCTGTAATTTCTATTCATATTTGAATAATCCCAGGATTATTGTGTCCTTTCTTTCTGCTTATTTGGCGTTTATGATAGCCCCGCAATAAGTTCGTGCTCAGTCATATAATTTTCACCAATTGTCTACTCATTGCAATTATCAAAGTTACTTCAAAGGGGGACATTATATTAACAACTCAGTCCCAATCTGTTGCCAAAGGGGAATGGTTTTTCTTCCTCAGTTCGACATGCCGAATCAAATAACGAGAATCTAAGGTAATCATAGCGATGTGGGTTTCTTTTTTATTATTCTTATTTTTTATATATCTTTTATAACCGCATCAACACGTGATAAATATTCTCTTGTCTTGTATAATTCCATTTTCAACGTGGCTGTTACGTCGCAAATGGACAAACTAATCAGGCAAATAAATTAAATATCCGCGTCGGCATTTTTTTTTCTTTTTTCACAAAACTGTTTATTACCGTTATTCCTCCGTTTCTACATCAGAAGCCCACAGTATTAATGCTGAAGTCTCTCAGGAGTCCATCCTGGGCCCAACTCTCTTTCTGATCTACATCAATGATCTCCCAAAACACATACTTAAATCATTCGTTGACATCTATGCTGATGACACTACCATCTATGGCAACACATCAAAGGCCGTAAATGACAAAGCTCTCTCTGATTCTCTCTCCTCTGATCTTGAGCGCGTGGTACAGTGGGGAAGCGGTGGCTGATTACTTTTAATGCATCTAAAACCAAGCTCCTATCTTTACATCATCAACACTCTGATCCCCATCTGGCATCAATTGAAATGGATGGCTCTCGTCTTGGGGGTGGCTCCATTTTCTGAGGTCCTGGATATGACCTTAAACTATATCCGATGGTGAGGCCCCAGCTTGCGGGCTTTGAGGAGTGTGGAGCCACCCTTTAATGTCCATTGCTCCCAGGTCCACTCTGACCCGGAGTGGTAGTACCTGTTAGGGTCCCAACTATGGGTTAAATAGAATCCGACTTAAAAAAAAACAAAAAACAAATATACTCCATTAAAAATCGTTCCTCAAAATAACTAGATTCGGTATTAAATAATCTGAAAAAGATTGATATGCCGTAAAACAAAAATCAACCAAAACCACCAACAATGTTTTGACAAGCTTTTGGGTTTGACCTTTACTCCTAACCTGAAATGGAACACATACATAAAGTCTGTTGCCAAGGTCGCTTGGAAGATGATGGGATCCTTCTACCGCTCCAGAAGATACCTCAATACTGATGCAATTCTCTATCTGTATAAAAGCCAAGTGCATCACATGATGGCGTACCGCTGCCACATCTGGGCAGGAGCTATCTTGCCTTGACAGAGTACAAAATAGACTTCGTAGCCTATTGGGAGTATCCTTATTTCTTCCCTGCAACCTCTCTCTCACAGAAGGGACGTTGCGAGCCTGTCGTTGTTTTATCGTTATTTCCATGAAAAGTGCTCGTCTGAGCTCCAATCTCTGGTCTCCCTCGTCAATCTTTCACGAAAAACACTCGTCTACCTGAAACCACTGTCAGTAATTTTCCCTACTTTTTATCTGTGCCTAAATCAAAACGTAGATTCCGTGAACAAAGCTTATTTTTTAGAACTGCACGCCTGTGGAACGCTATTCCGTTCGTCTGCTTCCCATCTGACTACAACTTGGATGTCTTCAAGTCCCACATAAACAAGTTCGTGATAAACCGCCCCCTTAAGTAAGACACTTTTTCAGATCTAAATTACTAACGATTACTACGATATTGTCTCATGGATTACTGTATACGCAATAGCCCTTATCCCTGAGTGACTTCCAGGCCTTGATAAGTGGTGACTTCCATGTAAAAAAAACGCATCAACACGGGATAAATAATCTCTTGTCTTGTTTAGCTTCATCTTCAACGTGGCTGTTACGTCGCAAAGGGAGAAACAAATCAGGCAAATAAATAAAATATTTTTTTCTTTTTTAACAAAAATGTTTATTTCCGTTATTCTCCCGTCTCTACCTCACTTGAAAAGGTTTCTCGCTTTAACATGTCTATTTTCCCTGAAACGAGTTTCTCCTTCTCTGACCAGATACCAGCTACACCTCGCCCATTCTAGTCCTCACTATTTACACGTCCATTTTCTTTGACGTCAACTTTCTTTATTCCCGACCACGTGCTACATTTTTCTCCTTTTATTTCCATTCTTCTCGCGCACACTTCCTAATTTGTATATGCGCACTTTTTCTGCTATAACATCTGCTGCTATTCCCTTTACATGTTGTATAATACGATCAGCCGGTCACTGGCGTGTGACTGGCTTCATATCTTCCACTAAATATCTTAGAAGTGGTCTCATGAAGATGTGAAGATGGCCAGTCATTAGGGTATGTGTATCAAGAAGAAAATCATACCTGAGATGTTGGATGTGGGTGTGGCTCCGTTATTCTCTCAAGATGACCTCTTCGCCATGGTGGTATTCTGGTTGGAATTTTCTTTCTTCGTCCTCCGGGCCACTTCGGTTTTTGATGGAAGCATTCATGGCAGACTCAATAAAACATACAACACGACACAATCGTAATATTTATTAGAAATCTTAACTATTTTATTCCTATACATAAATATATGACAATATTTTACAATGTTTTACAAAAAGGATAAAAAGCAATTAATACTTAAACTTAAATATTATTAAATAGAGCTACATAGATAGTCCTAACTAATGCTGATGGAAAGGGGTGCCCCCTCTCGTTCACAGAGAGACAGAAACACGAGTGCTTACCCCATGTCGTCCTGCCGAAAAAAAGTCGATCTAGAAAGGGAATTCTGGGATTGCATTTCTTTGTATCTCTACGCTTGTGGCCAAATAACCACCCGGCTATGCTGAAGAATGTAAGCAACCGTGGCACTGAAATGTAGTGTCACACGTCTGCATTCCATGTTTAAAAAGAATGTGTCCTCTACAGAATGGTTAATTGTAGGTATGGATCGCTTCATACTATCTAAAAATTTCTAGCACAAACCTAACAGCCAACCATAGTTCTCCCCAGTTTTTCCATAGCTACTAACGTAATAGATGTACTGACTAAAGCTGCTCTCAGGACTGCCAGCAACCACTATAAAAGAGTAATAAAAAATGCAGATGATAAATATATGACAATATTTTACAATGTTTTACAAAAAGGATAAAAAGCAATTAATACTTAAACTTAAATATTATTAAATAGAGCTACATAGATAGTCCTAACTAGTGCTGATGGAAAGGGGTGCCCCCTCTCGTTCACAGAGAGACAGAAACATGTGTGCTTATCCCATGTCGTCCGGTCGAAAAAAAGGGTCGATCTAGAAAGGGAATTCTGGGATTGCATTTCTTTGTATCTCTACGCTTATGGCGAAATCACCACCAGCCATGCTGTAGAGTGTTAGCAACCGACGCATTAAGATATAATGCTGCTATTTTCCGTCGCACTCAAATGCACTCTCTTGCAAATCTAGTCATTTTTATTTGGTTATTATTCTGAAACGAAACCATATTTAACGCATTTTTGAAGAAGCAAACATGCCATTCGAAATTGTTGGTAACATTTTTAAAGTCTTTTGCATAATTAGCAATTAAAAATAAATAAACAAAGTGAGAAATCACATTTTATCACTGCATACTAGGAAAAAAATTGTAAAAAGTAACTCAGTAAAACAACACGCCTTCACTGTTGAAGTCTCTAAAAGTCAAAATGCTTTCTACTCTAATAAAATATAGACTTTGGAATTCTCTTCCTGCTACTTGCTTCCCTGACTTTACTGATATGCAGAAGCGTAAATGTAATGTAAACAAACATATTTTTATATTTCTTATGCATAACTCAAAATAGTTGCCCATTACGTCCAAGTGGCAACATGCCTTGTTAAGGGTGAACGTGAGCCAAAAAAAAAAGACGTGAGTAAAAAAAACATGAGTAAAAAAAAAACGTGAGTAAAAAAAACGTAAGTAAAAAAAAAAAAGTGTGTAAAAAAACTAAGTCTTGGTCCAGTTGCAAGGAGAAGTCCAGAACGACTGAAAGCAATGCCAATACAAGCAGAGAGCACATACAGAACCTGGAAGTCCCAAATGGTCACCCATTTAGTGCAGAATCGGTTCAATATTGCTGAACTTCGGTGACCCAACGAGAACCGGTGGGTCAACGTGATTATGCCAAATAAGTTCCAATTAAATTATATGAAAATTATAACCATTATATTTTAAATGTCGAATTGACTCTAAATGAGATAAATTAATAAGTACTAACAAATACTTATAAAGTGATATTGTGCTACATAGTTCAATACAAATAATAAAATCGCATTGTAAGCCCCTCTCTCCCTCTCTATCCCTCTCTCTTTCTTTCTCTCTCCCTCTCTCTCTCCATAGCACATTAAGAAAGAATTGAACAGAAAATAAATTGTCATTCCTTTTTATAAACTTACGTCAAGTGATTTTTTTAGAAACAACTAATTGTCTTATATACATTCGTCAAAAACTTGAAACTCTATTTACCAGATTAAATAGACGACACAGTTAAAACCTAAAGAACTACAGCAGAACGTAACATACGCTCAAACTAAAGTTACAGCTCAAGTTTATTTCAGAGTAAATCAAAGCTGCCAAAGTCATATTTTAGATAATGAATGGGGCAATCCGAATACATGATATCACAACCTTCTCCTCATTCAAGAAGGATGGGGTATCCGAGAATCCATATATTATAATCTAATTCGCTCGATGTAACCTCCGACATTCTTCAGGTGCATCTTATCGAACTCGGGAATGTGTCTGTCTAACTTGGGAATTTGGATGGAATTTCGAGCGGAACCCTTTCTTTACTTGTTCGCAGGGACCAGTGGCGCAATGGTTAAACTACTTGGAAAAATCAATTGTAAAATGTGATATTATCCTGAAGGCTGAAGGTTCAATCCTCAGTGTGGCCGATCCAAAAATACAATTATGAATTACTTATGACCTCTATCCAGTTATGGCTCAGGGAACAAGAGCATGCTACCTCCGTGTAGTAAATAAAAGGTTCCGTTCGAAATTCCATCCAATGGCCCGAGTTCGACAGAAATATTCCAGAGTTTGACAAGATACACCTGAGGAAGGTCGGAGGTTACAACGAACGAAACGTTGTGAAAATCACACTCAAGGTGAATCCAAATAATACGGATAGGAATGACTAGTATTTAAAGACGGCCCAGAGCTTCAGTCAAGGATCGCCGATCATTGGTTAATAAAGAAACAAGGAACACACATGGAGAGAAGAGGACTCGTAAAAATAGTCACAATAAAATAAAATAGACAAACTGGAAAAAGTTAATGAAAGATCCATTACATGAAATGCATTTGGTATATGACACCATTAACGCTTATTTTGATAAAAAGTTTAACTCACGATGTACTTGTTTTTATAACATTTTCACCCCAAACAAGGCACATTGCCACTTTGATGTAGGAGGCTACTATCAGGGACATAAGCTACAGGGGTACTATATGGGGAGTTGGGCAGCAAGATGTCGATCCTGGAGAAAGATCCAACTATTACATAGGCTTAAAGAAGAGACATTGTCATTCGAAAGTCAATCCAAAATTCATATAACTACAGCATTGTTCAGTTTGGCGTCATTCTCACCCTTATTTAGTTACATTTTCCCCAACACAAGCTACGTTGTCAATTTGATATAGGCGGCTAATATCAGGGACCTAAGTTGCAGGGGTACTATGCAGGTAGTTTAGCAGCAAGATGTCTGTTCACGTTACACTTGAACTTCTGCATGTCAGTACACTTGGAGAAGCAGGAACCCGGAAGGAAATTCCAAAGTCTAGCAGTTCTGGTGAAGCAACTACTGGAGTAGGAGTCTCTCTTACATCTAAGGATCTCAGCCGTGAAGGGGTGGGATTTTTCTGCTTGTCGGGTTTGTCGGGGGTATTTACGTCGAGGGGGTACAAGTGCTTGCAGTTTGTCGGAACATTCACCGTTAAAGTACCTGTAGAAAAGGCAGAGGGATGCTTAATTTCGTCGATGGGACAGAGGCTGAAGCTTAGATGACAGTTCAGGACCCATCAGGTTGACGACTCTCTTTTGACCCTTGTCTAGGAGAGAGAGACTAGTAGCAGATGCACCAGCCCAAATATGACAACAATACTCCAGACATGGGTGAATGGTGGCCTTATAGAAATACCGGATACTTTCGGGTGTTAGTAGCTTTCTAGCATGGTAGAGAGAACCCATCTTTTTCTCTCAATAACTTGCAAAATGAAGTGAGAACGATTCAACCTGTGCTTTATATAGGAAAAAACAATGGAACATGTTCCGAGTTTCTATGAAGTGGATTTTGTTAATGGCCGACATGTGTGGCGACGCAATAGTTTATTAGATAAACAGACCACAAAAATAAGTAGCCATATGGATCCCAAAGCTTCTAACAAACCCGATGTTTTGTGTGTGTGTGTGTGTGTTTGTGTGTGTGCGTGTGCTTTCGTTTTTCTGTTGTTTTTTTTGTTTGTTTTGTTTTGCAAAGGAGAGAAAGATATGGATTTTAAGCATAAATTTTGAAAATTATGTGTACCCAGCCAAAATATTTTTACATCGGATGACGAGCACATGGTAGGAGACTTGAAAATCGACTTGAAAAACAAAAACAAATATATTCTATTAAAAAAAATTGTTCTTCAAAATCACTGGATTCGGCATTAAAAAACTGAAAAGGGTTGATATGCCGTAAAACAAAAACAACCAACCAACCATATATATATATATATATATATATATATATATATATATATATATATATATATATATTATGGAAACGCGTGAACAGACGTGTTTTCTTTACCATCGTTAAGTGTTTATCTTGGCCTTATGTACATGTTCACACACAGCTTTCATAAATAGTTTTCTTATTGGTCAAAAGTGCTGATTTTTACTGTTTGTGTAGATGATTATGTCACACGTGCGTAGTTAATTCTTTATTAAATTCTCGAATTGGAATACTCTTCAATTGCAGACACTCACGGGAGAATTATTTGAAATATCCATTTAGAAATGACATACTAAGTAGTAAAAACACAAAATAACAAAATAAATCATAAAAATATTATTTTATTACATAAGAGTCACCACTTATCAAGCCCCGAAGGCCACTCGATAATAACAGTTAATAAATGTAAGGTGGTAGTTTAGTAATCGTTAATGGGGTAAATTTTGTAGAATTTGGTTATTCATGGGGAACTTCTTTACATTCGAGTTGAAGTCTACCATATTGTATTCAACTGGGAAGTAGGCCAGTGGAAATGTCTTCCAAAGGCGGGTAGTTTTGAGAAAGAAGCTTTGTTCATGGAATCTGCGTTTAGATGTAGGCAAAGATAGAAAGTGGGGAAATTATATATAGTAGTTGTAGCTGGTTGAGTGTTTTGTGACAGGTTGGGCAAAGTTGGAGTTCAATCGAGCATTTTCCATGAAAATAGGTATAAAGCAGTCGAAAGAGGTTGCAGGGAAGAGAAAAGGAGTTTTGTAGGCGATTTTGAACTCTAGCTATGCCCGCCGAGCATGTCCTGCCCGACTACGGCAACAGCACTCCATTTTAGGGCGAAGCGGGCTCTTATACAAATAGTAGTTTGCGTCGGCAGTGCAATACCTGCTGAAGCAGTAGAGTGATCCAACCATTTTTCCAGTGATCTAGGCGACAGAGTTATTCGCAATAATTGATTTGTTATTTATCAATTAATCTTTCTAGTTGTTTTTGAATCTCGTAATTAATTCGTTTATTCTTCACTCAATTCATATTTGAACGCTATTGGAAATTAATTGAATTATCAGAGAAAATGACGGACAAAGACTCTTCAGCTTAAGCGAGAGGAATGCATTTTCAAACAATTCAAAATTGGTTTTGAGATTTGCTTAAAAGCTTAAATTTCATAAAGACGAACTAATAAATCCTATTACCTCGGAAAGTGTCTTGAAACAATCGCAGTGTTTCTGAGATCAATGCATTCCATTTAGTTTTGTAGCTGTCAATATATTGTATAAACTATAATGTTTGATAGATGAACTAATTGTGTGTGATTACTAGGGCTATGACCACAGCATATTCTTTTCTTTGTTTTGATTCTCAGGTATATATCTATTCATATCTTATATGTGTTTATGTAGTGGTGTGGTTTCCGGTTGATTAATTGTGTCTGTGTCGGATATATACTTGAGAGTCAAAACAATGAAAAGAATAAGCTGTTGTCCTGACCTTAGTGATTACTAGACCGATGACAAGAGAATATTCTTTTCACTAGTTTACGTCAGTTAATATCCTATATGTTTTTAGATAAAGTGACGTGGTTCTCGATTGATGAACTGTGTCTAATTGTGCCGGATATATTCTCGACAGTCAAAACAATGACAATATTTTTTTTTTTTTACACAGTGATCACCACTTATCAAGGCCCGGAAGCCACTCAGGGATAAGGGTTATTGCAAGTACATTACGTTAGTGAGGAGATTTGATGAAGTGTTTACTTAAGGGGGCGGTTCATTAGGAATTTGTTAACATTAGACTTGAAGACATCCAAGTTGTAGTCCGGAGGGAAGCAGGCAGACGGAACAGAGTTCCACAGGCGCGCAGTTCTAAGAAAGAAGCTTTGTTCATGAAATCCGCGTTTTAGTTTAGGCACAGATATAGAGTGGGGAACATATTCTCTTGTTATAGCCCTAGTGATTACTAGAGCTATGAAAACAGCATATCCTTTTCATTGTTTTTACTCTCGAGTATATATCCGACGCAGTTAATCAACCGAGAACCACATGACTCTATCTAAAACATCTAAGATATTAACTGACATATACTCAAGAGACAAAATAATGAAAAGAATATGGTGTTCTCATAGCCCTAATAATATCGGTTAGTTTCGTGATGAAGGGACGTAACTCTTTTATTCACATTTACTTATTGGGGTTCTATTATATACAAGTTGACATCGTCTATCTAAAATAAGAAAATAAAGCCTGGTTTGCAAGTATTCATATATTTATTGCAGATTAATACATGGTTTAACCTTGAACAACGCTTTTAGGTTGAAAAGAATATATTGTACAAGATAGTGATTACAAAGAAATGGTTGTCGATATGTTTGACTTTTAATAAGTTAACTTGTTGTCTTGTGTTGGATCGCAATAAGTCCCCACGAGAATATTAGATTCAGGGTTTTTATATCGATTAGAAGAATCCATTACGAGTGAATGGGTGAGTTCCCATAACACTTCACATTCACAGACAACATGAATTGGAACACATACCTTGGCGACATTGCAAAGACTGCTGCAAAGAAAATAGGTCCCTCCAAAAAATTACTTATACTTAAGAGTATCCTATGCCTCTACAAACCTACCATTCGCCCATGTATGGAGTATTGTTGTCACATCTGAGCATACATCACTAGTCTCTCGCTCTTACACTGAGTCTAAAAAAGAATCTCCAATCTAATAGGTCCTGCACTATCAACCAAGCTCAAACCCCTGTCCCATCACTTCAGTGTTACATCCTTGTGCTTGTTTTACAAGTATTTTAATGGAATATGCTCTGATGATTTCATAATACTTTTACCTCCTCGGTGCACATAACTCCGATAAATCCATTTAGCAACAAAATCCCATCCCTTCTTTGTGGAGGCCTCTAGATTCAGTAGTTTTACCTGAGAAGAAGAAAAAAAGAAAGAAAACGTCTTAAAATGCAAAGTTTAAAACAAGTGTATAAGGATCTATCAAACGTAGAGTAAGATGGAGCGATTCCATACTGTTTGCTTTGTTGAATTATCATTTCTTGGGTAAAGGATATTAACATGGTATAAATTATATATATATATATATATATATATATATATATATATATATTGAAAAAGATTAGAGCCAGTTCACTTATGATATAACAGATCAAGAACAAATAGAATCAAACAGAACAGAAGAAAAGTTGACTTTAAAGAACATCACTAAGTAGATACGAAAATGGATCAATTCCATTTGGCAATTACAGAATGCATCAAAAAATTCAGATAGAAACACGTAAAGCATGCATGGTTCTTCGTGAGGGCACAGCGAACGAAGCATAAAAAAATGAGTAATTTCAGCATTTTCCCCCACCCATTTTGACCCAATTGTTCCCAGGGACGTCAAATCCTGGCGAAAATGAACAAGCAGTGCACTCTTAGGCCTTAACATCTGTACATTTGAGTTCTGCACCATGCAAAAAGAGAAATGACTAAGTCTATCATTTGCGCCCCGTTTTCGACCCCAAAGTCTCCAACGCCTTAACATATTTAAATTTGAGTTCATTTGAGTTCAGCACCATGCAAAACTGCTAAATAGGCATGCACAGAAAAATGTTGGCCAAATATGGTAAAATAGTCCCGAAAATGGAGTGTTTTTTATAAGCCCTAAAAGAGCCCTTGGGGCACACCCAAGAGTTATCACGAAGTATAGACAAACAAAATTATATAGAAATCAGTTAATTACCACATTTAAGAAAGTTTTATAAAAATCCAAGGCATCATTTTTTTAATAAGTACAAAAGTGAAAATGTTGGCCATTTTAACCGGAAAGCCCCCCCCCCATTTAGGGGAGGGGGCAACCGGAGTTGTCCCGAAAAATCCGTTATGTTACTTTTTTACTCATACGATGTTTAATGTTTGTGCAAAATTTCAAAAAATTCCAAGGTGGAGCTATTGAGAAAAGTGTGGACAGACAAACGGACAAACGGACGAACAAACTAACGGACGAACGGACGAACTAACGAGGGTGAATTTACAGACCCATCTTTCTTTTGTCGGGGAGCCGATAAAGTCAACCAGTAAATTAAACATTAACTTAACAGTATGGAATAGACATAGGCCTGACTGGAAAAATAGACAAGTGCACTCCGATAGTTCAACTGTCAATTTTCTCTAACAAAATACGAACTGCACAAGATTTAGTTTATAGGAGAAGAGAAACTTTCAAAAATCTTTCTTCTGGCTTTGGAAGGGAACCATTAAGATTGCAATCATTCGCTGCGTAATTGTTGTTTGTGTGTGTGTGTGTGTGTGTGTGTGTGTGTGTGTGTGTGTGTGTGTGTGTGTGGTTCTGTGGTGTCATCGTCTGACTCTGCGATGTCAGAATCTGGCAAGACAGTCTAATGCTAGTGGAACTGCAGGCCGGCTAAACAGTTCTGCAGAGTCATCCACAGAAGGCTGTATCTGTGGAGGATCCCATGACATTACCCCACATCTTGACTTTTCTTGGGGGGGGGGGGAGAAAGTAATGTCTGTTTTAGGGTAAAAAAAAAATATATGAAATTGTTTCATATATGTATATAAATATGTGTTGTATATTACCTGTCCTTGCAAAGGTAAAATTATTTCCTATACATGCTGTAAATTACCTAGCATAGGTAACATACAATTATTTCATACGTGTAATACCCGTCTTAGGTAGGTAAAATATTCTTTTGCTCGAAATAGCAAATGATACATAGATATTAAAAATTCCTCTCTCCTATGAATAGAAAATATATTCCAAATCAAATTCAATTTTCTCGTTGTTTATACGGTCCCGAGCAACGCCGGGTAGCACTGCTAGTTAATCTGCCTTGATTTTGTCTGCTGAAAAGCAGTTTTATTGCCATTAAGACTGGAAGAGATTTGGCATAAGTTTTTTTTTTTTTTTATGGAGCGCTATGCCCAGTTTCTGTTGGGTAAACCGGAGACTAATATAATATAGAATAATGACAATTTTGCTAGTAGGATCATTTGTTTTTACTCACGTTCGCCCATAACAAGGCATATGGCCATTTATATGTGACGGTCTATTATTTGGGACCATGCCTAAGAAAGATTAACAAGATTTGCGTTACGTTTAAACCTTGTGTAGAGCGCGACCCCCAAAAAACGGGCCTAAACTCTAATTAGGCCCTGTTTCTTAGTGTCTTTGGCTTTTTTTTCTTTTTTCTCCGTTCTACAGCATGTTATAGATGGCCTCTTTTGTTTTTTTGTTTTTTTTTGGGGGGGGTCACGCTGTATTAATACATTCAGGGAAGCACGTAGCACGAAGTGAATTCTAAAGTCTAGCTGTTCGAGGGAAGCAACTATAAGAGTAGATGGCGTTCTAACATTTAAGGACCTCAACAATGAAGGGGTGAGAATTTGTTGCTAAGTGGGTTCGTCAGAGATATGTACGTCAAGGTAGCACAAGTGCAATGAGTTTATCAGAGTAAATCCCATTAAAATATTTCTAGAAAAGACACGGAGATGCAACATTGCGGCGATGAGCCAGACATTAGAGCTTAGTTGACAAAGTGGGACCTCTTTGATTGAAAACTCTATTTGGACCTTATCCAGGAGGGAGAACCTAGTGGTAGATGTACCAGCCCAGATGTGGCAACAATTCTCTAAGCATGGGCGAATAGCGGCCTTGTAGAAGTCCAGGATACTTTCAGATGTTAGTAGTGTTTTCACATAATAGAGGAAACCGACCTTCTTTTCAGCAGCTTTCGCAATATCCTCAGCGTATTTGCTGTAGTTCATATTGCCCGTGAATGTTAAGCCGAGGAGTTTGAAGGAAAAATTTTCAGTAAGGGTGTTATTTGTTATGGATATTGGTGGTTGGGGAAGAGTCTTGTAAATATTAAAGAAAAGCAGTTTAGTCTTACTAGCATTAAATGTTGCCATCCATTTTCGGGCCCATTTCACTTCTGTCATTTTTTAACGATTCTGCAATTGTCTTAGATTTATGTACATCCGTTCTTCCCTCGCACATGTCATAGAGCGTTGTATCATCAGTAAATATATCCATCTCGGACACAATATTATCAGGGAGGTGGTTTATGAATATTAGGATTAATTGTGGCCCAAATGGTAGGAGAGGCTAAGATATGTAGAAAAAAAAGGCTCTTTGAAGTTAATAACCTATAAGTTTTTGTGAGGGAATACTTCGGGAAATTCGATACATCATGGATATGGAATTTCTCTAAGCACATGTTCATCTGATAAAGAATAAATTCAATATCAAATCATGAGATGAGCCAAAAAGTAATAGAACGGATTTTCCGGGAAAACTCCAGTTGCCCTCCTGTGGGTGCCTTTCTGGTTTCTAGTTAGCGAAAAATGACACTTTTGTGTGTATTAAAAAAAAGTTGATGTCTTGGATGCTTATAAAACTTTCTGAAAAGTTTTAACTAACTGATTTCTATATAATTTTGTTTGTCTATACTTCGCGATAACCCTTTAGGGTTGTCCCAGGGGCTCTTTTAGGTCTAATAAAAACACTTCATTTTTGGGGACTATTTTACTATATTTATCCAAAATTTTCTGTGTATGTCTATTTAGCAGTTTTTAATGGTGATGAACAAAAATTTGAATATGTTAAGGCGTCGGGAACTTTTCAGGCTAAATGGGTGGGGGTGGGGGCAAATGATGGAGTCATTTCTTCTTTTTTTTTTTTTGCATGGTGCTGAACTCAAATTTACATATTTTAAGGCCTAAAACTTACCGTTTGTTCATTTTCGCCAGTATTTGACGTCCCCTAGGGACTTTTGGGGCTAAATGGGAGGGGGGGGCAAATGCTGAACTTTTTATGCCTCGTTCACTGTGCACGGTGACCGTGCATGCTTCACTTGTTTAACTTGTTGTTATATCAACGTGCCTACTTAGATGTCTATGTATTTGCATATGTGTGTAATTGAGGGAAAGAAAGAGCAACTTGCTTATTTAAATAATTTAGATATTCCAAATAAACCAGTTTCTCTGCGTCACTCTGTATAAACTCAAGGTTCACTTTGATTTTTACATGTTTTAAAAAATTTCCGAAGATCAAACAAACGAGAAAGACAACTTTCAATAACTTAGACATTTGCGCTGAACTAATCAGGTCATGAATTTGTTATTGAAATTTACACCGTACAAAGTCGTTTGTTTTTTTGTTGTTTGTTTTTTTTTACACAGTGATCACCACTTATCAAGGCCCGGAAACCACTCAGGGATAAGGGTTATTGCAAGTACAGTACGTTAGTGTGGAGATTTGATGAAGTGTTTACTTAAGGGGGCGGTTCATTAGGAATCTGTTAACATTGGACTTGAAGACATCCAAGTTGTAGTCCGGTGGGAAGCAGGCAGACGGAACAGAGTTCCACAGGCGTGCAGTTCTAAGAAACAAGCTTTGTTCATGAATCCGCGTTTTGATTTAGGCACAGATATAGAGTGGGGGGGATTTTTCATAGTGGATTCAGCTAGACGGGTGTTTTTCGTGAAAGATTGGCGAGGGGGGACCAGAGATTCGAGTTCAGACGAGCACTTGCCATGGAAATAACGATAAAACAAGGACAGGCTCGCAATGTCTCTTCTGTGGGAAAGAGGTTGCAGAGTAGAGAAAAGGGCATCCCCCACTAAGCCACGAAGTCTATTTCGTACTCTGTCAAGGCAGGATAGGCTGTTTTTAGCAGCTCCTGCCCAGATATGGCAACAGTACTCCATCCTTGGACGTACTTGGCTTTTATATAGATAGAGAATTGCATCAGTAGTGAGATATCTTCTGGAGCGGTAGAAGGATCCCACCATTTTCCCAGCGACCTTGGCAACAGACTTGATGTACGTGTTCGTTTGTTTTAATCATTATTTCACCCATAACCCTAACCCTAACCCTAACCCATAGTTTTGGGAGGGCGGTGTACAGCAAATCTATTCAAATAACATGAAAATCAAAGATTGATCCGAACAATTTTTAGTAAACATCTTCCACTTTGATGCCAACCGCCAATTCTCATTCCGGAACCATTTTTTCTTATTGGAAAAAAAGCAAACTAATTGTTGCTATTATTCAGTCTGATCTTGAAAGGAAAAAAAAATCTGACCACAAAACGAATTAGTCTGGATAATTGAACGGAATCAAAAGATATTGGCTAAATCAAACGGTTTCAATGTAAATTCTACGTTTTAATTTCCGTTGGCTTGAAATAAAAACCGGTTACATTTTTTAGCTTTTTTATTTTATTTTGGGATTTGTTGGAGTTGGGTTTACTTTCATAAGAACAGGCGTGTTGAAGGTTTAAAAGGTTTTATTCTGATTTTTACGTTGTAAGAATGGCATTTGTTTGGAAATATCCTTCTAATACCAATATTTTTAATTAAAAGCTTATTAATATTTAAAGAAAAAAAAATATATATTATTTTAAAAATATAATTATCCACTAGCACGCGTTTCGTCGTCTACGACTTATCAGAGTGGCTGAATCTAGTGATGTTCGAAATCGATACCCCATTTCGAATCTCGCTAGATTCAGCCTTAGACGACGAAACACGTGTCCGTGGATAATTATATTTTTAAAATAATATATATGTCGCCCCCCCCCTTTCGTAATTAATTGAATTTATTCAAGACGTATCACAAAAACAAAAACAAATAACACACACACACACACACACACACACACACACATACATATATATATATATATATATATATATATATATATATATATATATATATATATATGTACTAGCATTGGTGCCCGGCGTTGCCCGGGTGTTTGGAGGTGTATGCTGAGCAAAAACAAAACGGTCAATTTTTTTTAACTTTGACCCCTATTATGACCTCTTAAAATTTGTTGTTTGGGGCTCAAATAAAGTTATTAAGTTAGACCCATGTCGAAGGAATCTATATCTAAAATTTCAAGTGTTTAGACTCGAGATTGTCGGGGGAGTTTGGTAGAGTTCTCAAAGGTCAAATAGTTGATCTTTGACCCATTAATCGCCAAATTTCTGGCCGAAAACCAATCACATAGATTTTACCAAATTTCAGTACTCTGTATATCAAATTTCGAGTCTGTAGGTTTAAAATTAACAGAGTTATTGCGTAGGGACATGTACACACAGACACACACACACACAGACAGACACGTTCACTTTTATAGATATACTAGCATTGGTGCCCCGCGTTGGCCGTACCAAAAAGGAGGAAAAGAACGAGGTAAAACCTAACGTTTATGCTGTTACGACCACCGCCAAAATGGAAGCGACATTTGTTAAAATTAAGGCTAGACAATCTAAAGATTCGAAATTTGATATACAGGGTACTGAGATTTGGGAAAATCGATGTAATGGATTTTCGGACAGAAATTTTGCGATTAAGGGGTCAAAGTTCAACGATTTGATATTTGAAAACCCTACCAAACTCCTCCGAAAATTTTGGGTTTAAACACATGAAATTTTAGATATAGGTTCCTTGGACATGTATCTAACTTAATAACTTGATCTGAGCCCTAAACAATAAATTTTAAGGGGTCATAATAGGGGTCAAAGTTTTAAAAAAGTGACTGGTTTTTTTTTATGGTTTTTTTTTTGCTCAGCATACACCTCAAAGCACCCGGTCAACGCCGGGCACCCATTACTAGTATAGATAAAAGTTAAAATAATACGTCTTATTCTAATGTTTACGTTGTTAAAATCGCATTTGTTTTGAAATATCCTTCCAATATCTCGTCGCTTTTAACATGAACGACGTGAGTGAAAAAAACAAAAACAAAAAAAAAAAATGGGTAAAAGTTTAATTGAAATCCTCGTACAATTATTAAAAAAAAATGAACTATTTTGAAAAGATTTACGATAAATAAAAAGGTGTTGCTTGGGACAGATTCAAACACATATACGTATATTCACAACTGTTTTGTAACATTGTAATAAACTTTCTAATTAGATCGAAGACCTATTAATATAACCTATAGTTGTATAGTTGTAGAAATTATCAACTGCTTCTTTGGTGTTTTTCATTGCTATACAGAGTAATATGCCTTCAGTTGACGGAACTAACCCTAAGTCCGAGTTATGGTGGTCGAATTTTACATTTATAACGGTTAAAATGAAGCTAGATGAGAGCTTTTATTCTGTGAACAATCCCGGGCAATTCTCAATTTGTTTGGTCGAAGACGCAACCCAAACCAATGAAAAATAGCTTCATTTAACAGATTTGGGATTGATAATAATATATTGATACTAATATTGTTTTGCTAAGAAAACAATGTAATACGCGAGAATAGTAGTGAAACAGTTGTTTAGGCTACGACGCGGGAATACACCTAATCACAATGTTGGGGGGGGGCTGTTCCTTTGACTCAAGAAGATCGATTTCTTCATCCGTTGACTCCCTGAGGAAGAGATTGAAGTAATCGGAAACGATCAACTAACCACTGTTGACGATCAAAGCCAAGATGTCGTGTTGTGAGCGTTGTTCTAGGTGACCAAAATAACCGCTGAATTTTATGGAGTGTTCCGTAATATAAAAGGCCTAAAACGAACACATATACCGTTATCTTCGGTTACCAGCACCACGTCTTGTCTGTAAATTATGTCCTAGAGAGTAGCCTTATACATCAAAGTGGCACTGTGTATTTTTTTTACAGGGTGGTCACCACTTATCAAGGCCCGGAAGCCACTCAGGGATAAAGGTTATTGTAAGTACAGTACGTTAGTGTGGATATTTAGAGCGTCTACTAAAGTGGGTGGTTCATCAGTAATTTGTTTACGTTGGACTTGAAGACATCCAAGTTGTAGTCATGTGGAAAGCAGGCTGACGGAACAGAGTTTCACAAGCGTGTAGTTTTAAGAAAGAAGCTTTGTTCATAGAATCTCCGTTTTGATTTAGGCATAGATAAAGAGTGGGGGAAATATTTCACAGTGGATTCGGCTAGACGGATGTTTTTGTAAAAGATTGGCGAGGGGGGACCAGAGATTGAAGTTCAGACGAGCACCTGCCATGGAAATAACGATAAAACAAAGATAGGCTTGCAACGTCTCTTCTGTGGGAGAGAGGTTGCAGGATAGAGAAAAGGGCATCTTCCACTAAGCAACGAAGTCTATTTTGTACTCTGTCAAGGAAGGATAGGCTGTTTTTCGCAGCTCCTGTCCAGATATGGCAGCAGTACTCCATCCTTGGACGTACCTGACTTTTATATAGATAGAGAATTGCATCAGTAGTGAGATATCTTCTTAAGCGGTAGAAGGATCCCACCATCCTTCCGGCGACCTTGGCAACAGACTTGATGTACGTGTTCCATTTCAGATCAGGAGTGAAGGTCAAGCCCAGAAGTTTGTCAAAACATGGGGCTTCTACTAGACGAGAGCCATCCATTTCAATTGATGCCAGATGGGGATCAGAGCGTTGATGATGTAAAGATAGGAGTTTGGTTTTAGATGCATTAAAAGTAACCAGCCACGTCTTCCCCCACTGAACCACTCGTTCGAGATCAGAGGAGAGAGAATTAGAGAGAGCTTTGTCATTTACAGCCTTTGATGTGTTGCTGTAGATGGTCGTGTCATCAGCATAGATGTTAACATTGAACATACAACAAAAAATGTTTCTTTAATGCCTCTTTTGAGATACACCACGTCTTCAGGCTAGTTTATTCATCGCAAGCAAGGTCAAGAATATTAATTCCTTTGTATTCCAAAAGTATTTCATTAACGTGTAGTAAAAAAAAAATGGAGAAACGACAAAGAAGCAATGCATATAGAAAACAAAAGGCGAAGAAGTAGATTTATGCATTTTCTGGTTAATTTTAAATGAGACGTGTTTTGAATTCGTGTTTTATTATTCGCTTTTGGTGAAGTCAGTTTATTCATTTCTTCTTTCTATTCTCATAATCCCTGGGATGATTCGTATTGACTGAAACGACACTGCGTGCCAAATATTGTAGACTCTGATTCACCTATTACGAAATTGTGAAAACAAATTAATTTTTCCTTAAAATCCAGTGACTGCTCAGTCGAGGAAAGGAAGCAATGTGCACCTATCTTAAGTTGCGAAAGAATTGCCCCCTTCTGCGACGTGGCAGTCAGTTAACAATTGCTAGCCAGCAAAGCTTAGGTAATCAAAGAATAGCTTTCCGGCACCAGCCACAAATGCATCTAAAAAAAAAAAACTTGACCACTGGGAAGAATCTCCCTTTAAATAACCAAAAGGTCATGTGATTAACTGTCACCTGACCTGTGAAAAAACTTTAAAAAGGCAGAGAAGGCAAGACAATCTCTTTTTGTTAGTAAGCAAGGTAAGTGCACACCGCTCTCCCTCTCTTGAGCAATCATTAACCCCCCCTTTTTCCCCACAAAATCAACGATCAAACCTTCTTCCGATAACTGAAACGCGCAAACAAACTTACAGCCATCGTATCCACACGCGTCAATATATACATGCATACAATATACGTCTTTCTACATTGGCATACGTTTCTATTTACATTTGCACACACACACATACACGCACACACACACACACACACACACACACACACACACATATATATATATATATATATATATATATATATATATATATATATATATGAAAGTAAATTCTTGGTACAGCAAAATGGAAGGAGAAATTTCAGAGGAAACATAATTTAATTTAAATACAAAAAAAACAAAAAAAAACGGGCAGGTGAAATTATTAAAATTTCATTAAGGCCTTATCGTCTGACCCTCTAAGAGGAAACGTCAGAATGATAAATTAAAAACTAAGAAACGAATGAGGAAAGAAGGGAATTTGGTTTCAGTTGGAAGACCAGTGAAAAAAAAAATCTCACTGTTCAGGTGGTTTTAAATCAATAAATATCTCCAACTGATGTTTCAAAATCTTTTGTCTACACAGGCTAGGTCGAGAGTTATTAATGACTAACGCCTCAATGATATTGAGATGATAGTTCGACCTCGCACTGTATAAAACAGAAAACCACCCATCGGAATATTGATCAGAACACCTATTTATACTCATCAGGTGATTACCAATGGCGGACTCATGAGCTTGCCAACCATTCAAAAAAATTCTGTTGTTTATAAATTTGTTTGTCAGTGTGGAGCTGACTACGTTGGCAAAACATCCCAAAGATTAGAAATGAGAATATCCCAACATATCCCTCGGGATATTCGACTACACCAGATTTCGAGAACATCCGGGCACTCCCAATCTCATGAGTCCGCCATTGGTAATCACCTTAGAGGGTCAGACGATAAAGCCTTAAGGAAATTTTAATAATTTCACCTGCCCGTTTTTTTGTTTTGTTTTTTGGGTATTTAAATTAAATTATGTTTCCTCTGAAATATATATATATACTTTATTTGTTATTATATGTTGCTACACAGTCATGAGCATGTTTCGGTCAGCTAGTTACTAGTAACTAGTTACCTCTTCAGGCGATACAGCTTATAAGAAAGTCTTTCATATAAGCTGTATCGCTTGAACAGGTCTCTAGTAACTAGTAACTAGCTGACCGAAACATGTTCGTGACGGCGTAGCAACATATTACTGCTTATATAAAAACAAATAAAGAGTACACCCTGCTCTACTTCGGTATTAGGCACTCTTGTATTGACCCCGTTAAACTTTATTGTTTACTTAACCTATGGAAAACGATAACATCAGATTTATACCTATAATATAAAGCTGAACGTATGTGTGTGTGTCTGGTCACGAATAGGCTCCTATATGGTTGACTAGTATAGAAAACTGATCACATATAATGATAGAAGGTGTATCGAGACACAGGAATGGGTATGTTTGATCTGGCATAATGATGCTTCATTAAAATTCATTATAGCCTGGTCCACAAAGTATGGAAATAAAAAAAATATTAAAAAAAAACGTTTACAAATGTTTTTGATATAGATGTACATAATAATAAGTTGATAAGTATGTTTTAACTTAAATAGGGAGGGCATAATAAAATTGTGGGGTCTGCGTTTGCGCCTGGCCTCCATAAAATGGAAATAGGCACACACTTTAATAAAGACTTTTCATATCTATCTGTGTAAGTATACTTTGATAATTATGTTTCAGTTTGACGAAATATTGTATAATAAAATTATAGGGTGTTCGTTCGCGCCTGACCTCCATAGAATGGAAATATGTCACAAAGTTTAACAAGGTTTTTTAATATAGACCCACAGAATATTGTGATAAGTGTTTCAGTGTGAACAGGTATAGTATAATAAATTATGGGGGTTATCTATTTTATTTTTACTTTCATCATATTTTGCTTTGGTTTTGATACCCCCAAATTCAACCCCAATTTACAACCCTTCCTTTTCATAACCTATCATACTTTCATAAATCAGAGTTCATTTTCTGCAGGCGGTTTTTTAACCCAGTTATCAACAGGTACTTTTGCTAGTATATATATATATATATATATATATATATGTGTGTACATATATATATATAATTATATAAATGCAACGTTGTCTCTAACCGTTTGACATGAAAGATTAGGTATTTCAGACAGTTACGTATATATCTACTTATAGTGGACGATGGAAGGTTATACAATTAAAACATAAATTCTCGTATATATATATATATATATATATATATATATATATATATAAAAGTGACCGTGTGTGCGTCTGTCTGTGCGTCTGTCTGTGCGTCTGTATGTGTGTCTGTCTGTGTACATTTCCCTATGCAATAACTTTGTCAATTTTAAGTCTACATACTCGAAATTTGATATACAGGGTAGTGAGATTTTGGAAAATCTTTGTGGTCCGTTTTCGGCCAGTAATTTATCTGTTAAGGGGTCAAAGTTCAACGATTTGACTTTTGAGAACTCTACCAAACCACTCCGACAATTTTGGGTCTAAACGCTTGCAATTTTAGATGTAGATTTGAGCCCAACACAATAAATTTTAACGTTTCATAATAGGGGTCAAATTTTAAAAAATTTGACCTCTGCGGTCTCTACCTAACTATTCAGACAATTTCTGGTCTAAACATTTGAAGTTTTACCTAAAGGGTATTCAGAGATAGAGCAAGCTTTTTCATCGGTTTGGGTCGAAAATTTTATGTTACCAATATATAAATGTATGTATGTATGTATGTATGTATTATGTATGTATGTATGTATGTTTGCATGTCTGCCTAAAACTTTCGACAGAAGCGACGGATTTTACCAAGATCAGAACGTTTCAAAGTTCGACCTTTCATACGACAGATATCAAAGAATTGGCTTACAACATTAACATATTCACCTTAAACTGGCCACTTTTCTACCAATCTACAATAATCTTTTCTTTACTCTAATGAATTCGTGTTTCTTTTGTGTGTACTAGCATGGGTGCTCGGCGTTGCCCGGATATTTAAAAAAAAAAACGGAAAAGGAACGGTCAATTTTTTAACAATTTGACCCCTATTATGACCCCTTAACATTTATTGTTTGGTGCTCAAATCAAGTTATTAAGTTAGATCCATGTCCAATGAACCTATATCTAAAATTTCAAGTGTTTAGACTCGAGATTGTCGGAGGACTTTGGTTGAGTCTCAAAGGTCAAATCGTTGAACTTTGACTCCTTAACAGCCAAATTTCTGGCCGAAAACCGATAACATAGATTTTCCCAAATCTCAGTACCCTGTATATCAAATTTCGAGTCTGCAGACTTAAAATTGACATAGTTATTGGGTAGGGAAATGTACACAGACAGACACACAGACAGATACACAGACGCGTTCACTTTTATAGATATACTAGAATGGGTGCCTGGCGTTGCCCGGGTATTTGGAAGTGTATGTTGAGTAAAAAAATAAAAAGAAAGTGGTAGTTGGAAGGCAGGCTCGAACCCGTACCGCAAAGGAGGAAAAGATCGGGGGAAACACCTGCTTTCTATATTGTTACGACCACCGCCAAACCAGAAGTGACATTTTTTGAAAATTAAGACTAGACAATCGAAAGGAGAGGATGACTTTCAAAAACATCTGCGAAAAAAGCGACTCCGCCTGTAGAAAAGTTTAAGGTGAAGATATTAACATTTTTAGCCAATTTTTTTTGTATTTGTCGTCTGAAGAATTTATTTAATCGTGTGTTTATGGCATCAAGTTGAAGGGGGTGTAAACCAGATTACCTACCTCGATTTCTATACCCATTATTATTTGTATTTATATTTTTATATTTTGCCACGCAGACGAAAGGGTAAACTTTATTCATGAGGTGTAACAATATTACCTCATTCTTTTTACCATTAGATTGAAGGGAGGACTAAACCAGATTAACTTTCTATTTCGATTGCTAGATCTATTAGTATCTTTATTTCTATTTTTATATTTTACTAGCATGGCTATCTGACGTTGCCCAGATGGAGAGATGTGGTATGCTAAGGCTAATAAACAAACAGACCTAAAATAAATGTTTCAATCAAAATAACAACGCACAAAAAATAGCCGCAGAAGGCTGGCAGAGTCGAACCTGTAATATGAAAGAGGAAAAGAGGAAAACGAGGTAAAAAAAAGCTAACACGCTAGCTGTATCGGCCACGGCGACTTATGTCGTCACTGGCCCTTGGAATAACGCTTTATAAACTTACGTTGAAATTGGTAGGCATATGACGTGTAAAAATGTCGACGCAAAAACTGGCACTTCCTTGCAAGAACGGCCCGATACACCTAGACAGAAGTAATCTTTTTCATCAATTTTAATATATTTGTCATCTGGAAGATTGATCGAACGATACCAAGTTTGTCACGGTCCGATGCGTCTGTATCAAGTTTTTGGTAGACATACAAACACACACAGACTCACAAACGCAAACATATTTTCCCTTTTATATAATATATGTCAACATATGTGAAACCACTGTTCATAACGGCCTTACTATAAATATCTATTAGATACTAAAACATCTATTAGATACTAAAACATCTTGTTTATTATATAAAGCCCCGCATTTTGCTACAGTAGAGGAAAAAGGGAACAAGGGGCGGCATTAGAAAGAACCTATTAGATTAGAAAATTCTACTACAGGTAGTAACCTTTATACTGAATGGGGTGGAATTTTCCTGCTGCTCGGGTTAGTCGGAGGTTAGGGTTAGGGTTAAGGTTAGTCGGAGGTTAGGGTTAGGGTTAGGGTTAGTAGGAGGTATATACGTCGAGTCAGTTAAATTGCAGTAAATTTGATAGAGTAGTATTAATGATTGTGTTATTTCATAAAATTTATAATAGATGCAACAAGATATTTTGTCAAAGTTTTATATTTTGTTGAAGTTTTATCATAGAGTGGGCTGGGTAAATTTTGGCTTGATGCGTGTACAATCGCAGAGGTAGATTATTCATGTCGTCTTTATCTGTAAGGTTGTTGCCTTGGAAAAACCAGCAAGAATTAGTTCGCCATCACTTTCCGTGTGCCAAAGATATGTCCCATGACCCCTTTGCGGCCATGGTGGCACTGCATTATTTCGAACAGTGTGACTTGTGCAAGAATAGCTTGGCGACGCCCACACTTCTAGCACCGAGCCCCTTGTATTACTAGTCATCCACTTAAGTATTGGCCAGGCTCAACGTCGCTTAACTTCGGTGTGTCAATGAGATTATGCCGTGTATTAATTTATATGCGCCAAATTACTCTACAAATATCACGATATTACACAAGTGAGTATATATATATCAGCTGCTCGTTGCGCTAAGAGTTAGGACTCCTGCTTTCAGTCGGAAAAACAGTCGGACAGACTGTCAAATCAACTTGCCAGATAATTGATATACGGTCTCAATTATCTGGCAAGTGTTCCAATCTGTCTAGTTTGAGAGTGAGAAAATTGCTTGAACAGTATTCATTGAAGTGCTTTCATTGTTTTAGCCATTAAACCAGGCAAAGCACAGAGAGTTCTTAGTTATTATACTTCTAAGCTTCGCCAATAAATAAACAGTATAAAATCCGGGCGATTTACGGAAAGTAAATGCTGTTTGATAAAGTGTACTAAGATGAAAATGAAGTCCGGTGTCTTCAAAGGAAACACACACAGACAGACACACACACACACACACACACACACACACACACACACACACACACACACACAACACACACACACGCACGCACACACACACGCACACACACACACGCACACATGCACACACGCACACACACGCACGCACACACACACACACATATATATATAAATGTATATATATATATATATATATATATATATATATATATATATATATATATATATATATATATATATATATATATATACGAGGGGCCTTCAATAGGTTTCCAGACCATTGTGTACAGGCATTTAAAATTGTCGTCGACTCTTAAATACACAGTATGTTATTGCTATACATCTTATGAAATAGCTAACCAATTTTTATGATTTCAGGTCAAATGAACAACTGCAGCAAGAATTGGAATACACCCTACTAAAGCCTGATTGTCACAACTGGTGAATTTCAAAATTGCAATCTGGACGTAAGGACATTTTAGAAGAATGATAGGCCATAAAATTCTGTTTTAAACTTGGAAAAAATGCAACAAAAACGTATGGAATGCTTCAGACTGCTTTTGGACCATCTTGCACGAATCGAGCATCAGTTTTCGAGTGGCATAAATGATTCAAGGAATGCAGAAAGTCTGTAATGGATAATGAGAGGTGAGTGGAGTAAGGGAGTTAGAACTCCAGAGTTGCTTCGCCAAATAAAGAATTTTATAGATAAGGTCGGTCGTGCGTGTATAGATACAATATGTGCACAGTTTCATGTCAGCGTGGGAACTGTATACATAATTATTCGCGAGGAAGTGTCACAGACTTTTTGATCAAGATAGGAATCAAGACAGTTCCTCACCCTCCCTATAGTGCAAAACTTTGATCCCTGTGAGGTTTAATTATTCTCTATGGTCATGGAAACCCATACAGCCTCTTGTCATGAGAAAATTGGGGAGATGGAAGAAACTGTGACAAGGGCCACTGACACACTCACACATGAGAACTTCCATTGAGCCTTCCAGAATTTGTTTGGTCGTTACAACAAAAGCATTGCAGCCGGAGGAGACTACTTCGAATGGAACGTGAGTTTTGCGTGTGTACTATCAATAACAGACACCTTGTATAAACATTGTTTCATAAAATTACTTTCTTTAACAGACACGGCCTTCTTTTCTGCAAAGCGTACATTTTGTTGTGTTCTTAGTAAATACAAGGAAAATACTTTTGTTAAAGCTTTTGTTTATTAGCCGGTTAGCGAACAAACCATGAATACGAACTGATGACGTTAATTAGAGTCCTATCGCATTCCTTACGGTTAAATGGTTTGTTTGAAGAGTAGGATTTGTGAAGCGATAATGATCTTCTATAACTTCCATCTTCGGCATCACTAAGCGCAGCAGAAACGGATGAGAATCGATCTGCTTTTCTAATACGAAAAAAAAACATGTGTTAAAAATAGTTGAGAGACAAAATCTAATGGCACTAAACATATGCGGCTTTAAACGGCTTCCTCCAAAGGAGAAAGTTCCACGGATAATAAAATTCAAATACAGCCCCAGTGACATGTATATCTCCGTTAGGGGAGATGACCACGTAAGGTTTTTGCAACTCTTGCAGGAAGTTGCCGACGTCGTCCTACATAAGAGAAAAGAAATTAAAACTGTAAGTTTAATTTACAATCAAATTTATTTTTCGACTGAATACTTCAAAAAACAATTCACAAAGTACTTATTCCGTTATTCTTATCATCGATAGACAAAAGAAAATCAGCAAATTATATTTGTAGCAATGTTAGAATTTGCTGGTCACGGCATTAAATGAAGCTGCAAGTTATTTTTGTCATGTATTGAAAAATGTATATGTCCTTTAAAAAGAAATGAGTGAAAAATGTAGGAGCTGTAAAATAATAATAATAATAATAATAATAATAATAATAATAATAATAATAATAATAATAATAATAATAAAAACGAACCGGGCATAAAATTGCAGCTTGGATGAAGATTCTTTCAAAGGTAACCCAAAGTCGAAAATAAATCCTTAGAAAGAATTATGTCCAATTTTAAATCCGATTGATTAGAATTAGTCCGGTGGAAAATATTCAAAATATTGTTTTTATCAGGAAAAGAAGTATAAATAAAGTGTCTATTTCATTAAATGATTGCCCAATACATATATAAATACTTCAGAATGAAAGTATCCAACAATCAGCTGGTATGGAAACTTGTGATTATATGATTTACAAAATATTACTGACAGTAATATTCTATAAGTATTATCCCGTCTAAATAAGAATTGCTCGATATACAAGATAGAGTAAATAAATCAAACTTTAGTGATTCAATGAATTTTTTTTTTACCGGACCGATTATACAACAAAGAAAATTATTACTTTGTAATGCGGATTATCCAAAATACAGTTTGGATCATTTTACCACACTGCTTTCAAGGACAGTCACCTCGGATTTTACCGTGCGATTTGGATGTAAACTTTTATATCTTTTTTCTTTAACTTCCCTTGCTGTATGACTTTAATTACTCAATTAATTTGTAATTGTGATTTTCCATGTCTCACACACTGTAGCAAATAGGGTGTATACCATTATAACTATTTACTAATATTGTCTCCTCTAAACAGATGGTAGACATCGAAATCCTATAGGATAAGGAGTTAAAATATTTCTAATGTATTCTTTGTCTTACATAGAATAATAAAAATCTTTCATATGAAACTCAAACATTTGACGTCATAGAATTTTTTTTTAATTCATTGAATCACTAAAATTTTATATATATATATATATATATATATATATATATATATATATATATATATTAAGTAATGTGATTTATAATTTAAAAATTAAAAAAAAAAAATTTAAATTTAAAAATCAAATTTTAATTAAATTAAAAATCAGTTTCATAAGAAGGAACAACAACAAAGTCAATTATCTGTACGATCGTTTCGGAAATCCGTGCTTTTTATTTGTGGTATACATGAAGTCACGTAGAACAATTATACATAGTTTTTTTGGTAAGCACGGTCTCCTCATCAGCAAATTTAGGAGGATTTCTATTGAATTGAAAAGACACCAAAAATAAACCTAGCATTAAAAGTAAGGCAGATGAATCTTTTAGTTTTTCTTTTTTTGAAATCAGGAACTGTATTTAAAGTAGTCATTTAGATGTTTGCTATAGATAAATAAAATAAAAAGCTATAGCAAACATCTAAATGACTACTTTAAATACAGTTCCTGATTTCAAAAAAAGAAAAACTAAAAGATTCATCTGCCTTACTTTTAATGCTAGGTTTATTTTATTGTTGTTGTTCCTTCTTATGAAACTGATTTTTAATTTAATTAAAATTTGATTTTTAAATTAAAATTTTTTTTTTTAAAATTTTAAATTATCAATCACATTACTTAATATTGAATTAGCTCTAGGACATTTAACTATCGAGCTTATTATATATCTAAATTACAACAAGCATTTCCTGTATTTTAATTAAACTAGTAATTTCACTGTTACATTAAAATACACTTAACTCTTTAGACTATTATTCTAATCTCATATATATATATATATATATATATATATATATATATATATATATATATCCTCCTCAAACGTAATACGTCAAAGCAATATTATATAAATACGGGTCTGCCTCAGGGGTCAACTCTTAGACTTTATTATTCTTCTTATTTTAAACTACTCGGTACACGCAGTGTTTTCCGGATGTGGAGAGTTTTTATGGTAAGGGTATTGATTAAGGGAAAAAAATGTTTCAACCCCCCTAAAAGTGTAAATAGCAGCGAATACCCGTGCGAGGGCAAAAAACAAAAATAATAATTGATCAATGGATCCCTTAAAATAAAGATTAACCAATCCCCTGAGAAAAATTTTAATAGCATCGAGTATCTGTGCGAGCGCAAAAAAAAAAGAAAAAAGTAGTAAGTAGGCAAGTAGGCAGGCAGGCAGGCAGGCTCGAACCTGTAACGCTAAGAGGAAGAAAAGGTGAAAACAATGAAACCGTTTACTCGTCTCACGCATGGGACTTCACGTCACGGGCGTTCGAAATAACACGTTTTATGCGTGTTACATGATAAAGGCTGTCCCCTTTTCATGTAAGTATAAAAATAGAGAGATTTAGTTAAAATGAAAATAAAATGAGAGAAAGCAGGAATCGAACCCTGGAGATAAGTTTTAAAGAACAATAGGTTTAAATGGAGTGTCCAGTAAATTGTGATCCGGATAAAGTAAATAATAAATAAACTATTAATTGTTAGAAGAATGTGGATAATAAAATAGGGTTAAATTAATTAGATATGTAGGTTGAATTCCTTTGTAAAAACAACACAAGAAAAAGTGGGAAATCAGGATGTTCGGAAACGTGCAGGTCGCGCATGTTGATGAAACGTGAATTGTGGTCACGTTGGCCGAACATGCATGGATTTCTCAATATAGGAAGTGAGAATTAGTTAGTTAGGAGAAGTCAGAAGAGGGGAGTCTGAGAGACAGACGATAGTCTGGGTCCAGACATGGGAGTTTAACGTCTAGAAGCGAGACGGTCACTTTTGAAATATTAGAATGTGAACCTTTGAATTCCTGAACGCAAAGGAATTGGCCGGTCAAGGGAAGAATAAATGCTCATCATGTGTTTTTATAACTGCCGTCTCCTGTGTCCATCATTACATGAAAAAGGTATGGTCAATTTATACATAAGAACTATCCGAAATTCATCATCTAAAAAATATATGTTTAGAAAGAATATGTGTCGTGCTAATTATATTATATAAACACTCCCGTTCATACGAACTGTCAAAGTAAAAATGGCAACCTGTCAATCCATCGGCATAAATACCAACCTATCGGTCTGTCTATCTAGATATGAAAACACCTCAAAATGTATTTATATGCAATCTCTCTCATTTATAAACTCTCACTCTCTCTCTTTATATACACCTGTTAATGTCTCCATATCTCACAACATGATCACACACATGAACCTCAAAGATCTCTTACTTCCATGAACACTCTTAAGACACTTATCATTACTACTACTACTACTAATAATAATAATAATTATAATAATAATAATAATAATAATAATAATAATAATAACCAATATAACATGCGTACGTCGATGTCGCGAGGTGCGAATGACTTTGAAAAAAATTTGAAAAAAATGTCGACGAAAAAAAGTGACCCCTCCTTGTAAAAAACGGCCAAGTTGACGGTGAGAGAATGAATGTTTTTGATCAATTATTGCGTATTTGTCAGTCCAGAGAGTGAGCTTACACCCGATACCCATTTTGTTAGAGTTGGTTTCGTGTGTCGAACATTTAAACGAGGCATACATACATACATACATACATACATACACACACTAACAGACAGGTGACGATTATATAATTGGTAAACTTGATGGATATATTTGCTTTTGATATCACAATAGCAGAGACATGAAGAAAACAAAGGAACTACTAGTCTCACACAAAAACACGTTCACATTTCAAGCTATATTACTTGTCATATACATACGCGCACACAAACATACGCGCCCACGTCCACACACGTACATATATTCACGTTCGCGTACATACACTCACATTCACGTATATATACACACACGCTAACATACACACATGTACTCACACACGCGCACACGTCACTTCCTTTCAATGAAAATCCCAACATGCGCAAAAGACCACCGGAAACAAGTATAAAAGAAAGAGCAATAAGCGGCTTCTTCCCTTTTAGGACCAGCTTTCGAGCTGTCTGGTCTACGGACCGACAGCGTGCCTTTTCGGCATGCGCGCGTACGCGCGTACCTCACGCCATTTACTACTATGTGGGACAAAAGGCCAACAGATAGTACGTACACACTTTCTCTATCTACTATTTGTGCCAGAGAACACCACCGCATAGCTGACGGCTAACATGGTGCACAGTTTAACTGATGTCAACCCTCTTTCCTTTGTCTTTGTCTACACGCTGGACTATCATTCTCATTTCTATTATATTACTCACTTCTTTTCCCACGCGCGGAAAAACGATACTGACCCGAACGTGAGAGGAAAACACATTTCCTTTTTCCTTCTATAATACTAATCCCGCAACAAACGATGGTTGCACCCTCGCGGACATGAGCACATGTTATATCTAAAACATTTATTCTTTCAACAGTAGATAAACAACGTTTATCTTATCCATCAATTGAGCTTTTGTTTCCTTCAATTCCATTCGTTTCATTATTCCATTGTAACGGGATAAGATACATATGTCCTAGTCCCCTACAGAACTCTTTTCTAAGGAAATGGCTGAAAACTTAGATGAACACCTCCAGTCTCTAGTTGAATGGTAACATTCAATGCTGCCAAGATTAACCATCTTTTCTTTAACAATTACAGGAAATCTTCCTAACCACTGGTAGCCATGGCTACTTGAAAACACTTCGTTAAAACCTCTCAGCTATATGTTGACAGCGAACATGAATTGGAACTAATACATCGCGGGCATTGCCTAGGCTGCCAAGAAGAATGTGAGCTTTCTCTACCATACTAGAAGTTTAAACCATTCTCTCTTTTTTACCGTTCTGGGTGTAATAGTGATATCTTAATCAAATATTAATAATGTTAAGTTCTAGTGTATGATGATGTAACTATCTGATTTTGGTGTTTTCGTCGCGCGTCCTTGCTTCCTTGACTGTTCACCTTGCAGAAGTTCAATAACAATGTAAACAGACAACTTTAAAGATAGATAAACCACTTATTGAAAACTATAACGTTTTTTAGACCATTCTATCTATTTTATCTTTCTAAGGATAACTTATGGTGATATCATAATCAAATATAAATAATGTAAAGTTCTGTTGTAGGAGGATTTTTAAATACAATGTAATAAAATTATACTTACAATATTGTAATGACGTGGAAACTGCCGATTGGCACTTCTATTGGCGCGGGGTGGACGAAAATAAACTTTATAAAATTTATTGCTTTTGAGCAAATTCATTTTTTTTTTTACACAGTGGTCACCACTTATCAAGGCCCGGAAGCCACTCAGGGATAAGGGTTATTGCAAGTACATTACGTTAGTGTGGAGATTTGATGAAGTGTTTACTTAAGGGGGCGGTTCATTAGGAATTTGTTAACGTTGGACTTGAAGACATCCAAGTTGTAGTCAGGTGGGAAGCAGGCAGACGGAACAGAGTTCCACAGGCGTGCAGTTCTAAGAAATAAGCTTTGTTCATGGAATCCACGTTTTGATTTAGGTACAGATAAAGAGTGGGGGAAATATTTCACAGTGGATTCAGCTAGACGGGTGTTTTTCGTGAAAGATTGGCGAGGGGGGGGCAGAGATTGGAGTTCAGACAAGCACCTGCCATGGAAATAACGATAAAACAAAGATAGGCTCGCAACGTCTCTTCTGTGGGAGAGAGGTTGCAAGGTAGAGAAAAGGGCATCCCCCACTAAGCCACGAAGTCTATTTTGTAGTCTGTCAAGGCAGGATAAGCTGTTTTTAGCAGCTCCTGCCCAGATATGGCAGCAGTATTACATCCTTGGACGTACTTGGCTTTTATATAGATAGAGAATTGCATCAGTAGTGAGTTTTATGTAATTTCACTTACAAATAATGGGCAATAGAAATTCTGTTTATGTTTGAATGATTGCTTTCGTGTAAATCATTCATTCTCGTGGCGGATTTTGGATGGTAAATATTGGCGGACGACAATTTTAGTATTTTGACGGATGTTCGTCAGATGAGGTTTCAATGGTGAAGTCACTTTTGTTTTCTTTTTTGTTTCATAATATTTCGATATGAAGTGTCAAAGATAAGTGACTGCATTTATTTTTGTAATATCTTTAAAATATAAAGTGCATATATAGCAGTCTGAGCGAATAGTTTATTAGAGTAGAAGGCTTTACGTCATCTACAGATTTCTACCTTGAAGAGGTGGAATTTTGTTGCTAAACGGATTTGTCAGGGAGTATGTACCTCAAGGAGGTACAAGTGTAACAAGTTCACCTGAGCACATTTCATTAAAATACTTGTAAAACAAGTACAGGGGTGCAACATTGTAGCGATGGGACAGGGGTTAGAGCTTGGTTGATAGTGCGGGACGTATAGGATTGGAAATTGTTTTTTGGACCCTGACTAAGAGTGAGAGATTAATGGTGGATGCACCAGCCCAGACGTAACGTAGGCATGGGGTGGATGAAGATAAATTTTATAAAATTCATTTTTAAAAAATTAAAATTTTATTGGATTTCATTTTAAAATAGTTAGTAGTCAAACTTCTGTGTGATTGCTCTCGTGTAAACCTATCATTACTTAATTTACATCTCGTTGCGGGGTTGTGTTTGTAAATATTGCCGGGCGAAAATTTTAGTATTTTGGCCAATTTTCGTCATGTAAGGTTTCGATGGTGAATATGTTTTTTTTTTGTGTTTTGTTTCACTAAAATTAAATATTTTCTTGTATCTGAAGTATCGAAAATAACAGCATTTATTTTAAAATATAAAGTACATAAAATTATGAAATTTTAACTTTTAATTTATATTAAACAAATGAATCCCATGATATCATTAATTTGTTGAAATATCACACGATTATCCGCCAAATATAATTGAAATCAACACTTGTTTATCCAATCAATTCTCGTGGATTATAGAAAGTGAAACAACTCATACTATTCCATCTAATTTACATTCGTACCATATTATATTCACCTGGTTGCTGAAAATATATTAAAAAAATCTAATAATTGTTTATAAAACATACATATATATGCAAAATTCAAATGTTAAAATTTACAAAAAAAAACATATTGTGCCCATGTAACTTACCGTGTTGTTGAGAATGTATATACCAAAGTTGTAACCTCAACTATACAGTTGATAGCGTACATTTTACACACATATACCTGCATATATATATATATATATATATATATATATATATATATATATATATATATATATATATACTTTTATATGTATATATACACTTTTATATATATATACTTTTATATATATATGTATACTTATATATACCTTTATATATGTATATATACTTTTATATATATATATATATATATACTTACATATATATATATATATATATATATATATATATACTTTGGTATATATATATATATATACTTTTATATATATATTTATATATATATATACATTTATATATATATATATATATATACTTTTATATATATATACTTATATATATATACTTTTATATATATATACTTTTATATATATATATATACTTTTATATATATATACTTTTATATATATATATATATATATATATATATACTTTTTATTAAAAATATCAAACAGGTTCTTATAAATAATTCTTTTCCGAATTTTATTGTTGATCAACAAATTAAACTATTGTTACAGTCCCCTAAAAACCTTAACAGCAATACTAGTCAATCTTCTAACACTAACCCTATAGACATATTTTATAAAAACCAAATGACACCAATTTTAGAGTGGAAGAAAAAATAATTAAAAGCATCATACATAGATATACAGCATCTCTAGAGAACAATTCTAAGATTAGATTTATTATATACTATAAGAAGTATCGAACCCAGAACCTCATCGTTAAAAATAACTCCTCGCCGGCGACAAAAATGTTGGAGCAAACCAATATCGTGTACAAATTTCAATGCCCCTTAGGAGAGTGTAACTCCGAAAATAAAAACGCATATATTGGACATACAAAAACAACATTGTCCCGTCGATTAACGATGCATTTGAACAGTACTAGCTCAATATACCAGCATTTAATAAATCAACATAGCTGCCCCCCTCTAATCTTAGAAAGGTCCTCGTGGACAACACAAGGATTTTGCAACGAAAAAGTAATTGTAAAAAATTAAAAATACTTGAAGCACTATATATAAAAACCCAGCACCCATCTATAAGTAGCATTAATTTTGAAAGTAGCAATAATGTGCTGAAATGTTTAGCATAACCAGTATACGACTGGTTTTACTAACATTGCCTTTTATCATCCTAATTTTTCATCGAGTTTTTTATCACTCGTAAATGTATATTTTAATCGACTTTTCATTGACTCTTTTTATCATTCGTAACTATATATTTCACTTCTATTTTTAATATTTTATCTCCACCTGATGATGATTCAAGAAAGAATCGAAAGCCCTCGTGTGAACCATGGAACATTTGTAAATACCTTCCATCTTGAAGTTAAAGAAATCTTACGAAAGATCGAAAAAATGAAAAGCATTATTAAGCAAGGTATCTCTGTTGTTTTTAATAATGTTTGCCTGAATACTTATATATATATACTTATATATATATACTTTATATATATATATATTGTTACGCCTCGAAATCTGCTGGGAACGGCAGAAACGATAACGCAACAATATGTATAAAAAATAAAGAGATAAATAAAAACGGGAATACAAAGGGATGTTGTATATTTAATTTAACTACTGCAGCCATTAAACTCTTATTTCTTTACAAAAGAAATATTTAAAGAAAGTAGGTGAAATTCGTTAAAGAAAAAGAAAAAAGTTGTTTAATATAAAGAAAAGTTGTTCCGAGAAAACATATCTAAAGTGAAAAGAAAAGATAATTTAAAGATAAATAACAGATTTTTAATGTTAGGATAGACAAATGTCTTCATTTTCAGATCTCGAGCAATATTTACGTATTACTTAAAAAAAAAGAAGAAAGAAGAAAAGAAACGCCAGAAGCTGACGTTAATCCAAATAAACGTTTTATCGAAATCTGTACTTAGAATTCATTCTCTGTTGTGCAAGATTTCTTATGAAAAGTATGAAATATATTCATTAAATTTTGGTCTATTCAATCGTTCATTCATTCATTACAAACAATAAAGTTTTAATGTTGTTACGAAAATTGCAAAATTTGAAAAACAATTGAATAGGTGTCTCATAATTAAATGATAATTTTATTTTATTAGTAATGGAAATGTATATTTTGCATTAAAATAAACCTCTATTTCATGTTGTCACAATTTTCTTATATTTCTTGGAATTGAGTACATATGTAATAAAAAAAATTCTAAAAAAACAAAACGCAAAACAAGCGCATTCGAAAATTTTAGAATTTAAAAAAAAATTAATATTAGTTTTGTCTAATCGATAAATGAACAAAAAAAAAAGAACAAATATATGGGTATGTCTTCGTATATTTAATTTAACGTCTGCAGCTCATATATTCTGATTTCTTTATAAAAAATGAAGAGGCGACATTGTTTCTAAGAAAAAGAGTGGAGTTATTTAATAAACCCTTTCTACAATAATGCCTCTTGTCTTGGGGAAGCTGTAACATATCCTTTCTATAATAATGGCTCTCGTCTTGGGGAGGCTGTAACATATCCTTTCTACAATAATGGCTCTCCTCTTGGGGAAGTTCCATGTCTTCACAAGCTGCTGGGATTGATCTTCACTCCTGATCTGAAATGGAACACATACATCAAATCTGTTCAAAAATCGCTGGAGCAATGGTTGGATCACGCTACCGCTCCAGCAGGTATCTCACTGCTGATGTGATCTTCTATCTGTATAAGAAACAGGTGCGCCCCAAAATAGAGTACTGTTTCACACCTGAGCAGGAGCTGCTCGGTGCGTGGATAGTTAAAAACCGGCTTCAAAACCTAGTAGGTGATGCAAACTCTTTCCCACAGAAAAGCTGTTGCAAGTCTGTAAATTAGAGGAAAAGTTATTTAGGTTTATTCCAAATAAATAAAATTATGAGGTGCTTGTAAATAACTAATATAAATGATAAATAAATAAATCTATCTATATATCGATAAAAGTGAACGTGTCTGTGTGTCCGTCTGTGTGTGTATATCTGTGTACATTTCCTACACAATAACTGTCAATTTTTAGTCTACAGACTCGAAATTTGATATACAGAGTACTGAGATTTAGGAAAATCGATGTGATTGGGGTTTGGCCAGAAATTTGGTGTTAAGGGTCAAAGTTCAACGATTTTACCTTTGAGAACTCTACCAAACTCCTCCGCCAATTTTGGATCTAAACACTTAAGATTTTAGATATAGGTTCCTTGGACATGGATCTAACTTAATAACTTGATTTGAGCCCAAAACAATAAATGTTAAGGGGTAATAATAGGGGTCAAAGTTTTAAAAAAAAATGACCGCTTTTTTTTTTTTTTTTTTTTTGGCTCAACATCAAACACCCGGGCAACGCCGGGCTGAAATGCTAGTTATAAATAAATAGGAAAGAATATAGCGTGCTTCCGTCCTGGAGCGAATAATCCTCTAGTACTTATCAATAAGTTCGATTGCATTGTTATTCAATTTTTTACGAAAGTAACTAAACGGTTACTTAAAAAACACGGGGAAACTTTCTTCTCGGTCATTTGTTGTCGGGGGTGGAGGGGTACCCATAACCTTGTACGAAAGGTTAATTAGGAAAAAATTGGGTGCTTATGAATTCTAACGTCGATTTCACGAAAAATCCAAAGGGTTAATAGAAACATAAAAGAAACGCTTAACCAGTAGCAGGAGATTATAGAGCGATTTTCTGATTGTGTTATCTTCGTACCGATTCACCTTATTTCGCAAAGGTTAACAAAGATACTGCATTGTGCGGTGGTAGCGAAAGGCGGGGGAGGGGATTGAACACTTATTAAATGTCTGTCCACGTGAAGCATCGACTTTTTAAAATTATTTTTTTTTAATGCACATTCAACACGCCTCTCTTTCCGCCTTTGTATTTCAGGATTCTACGAAGTAGAGATATATTTTGAGGAGTGGTCACCCGTCTGCCGAAATAGTATAAAGCCCAGCCTCTAGAATAAAAACAATAGGCCAGTTCTTCTTTTTATTATTTTTTTTTTTCTTTTTTTCGATTAAACAAAATTGCGTTTCATTCGTGCACTTGCTTCAAAAGAGTTATTTAAAAACGCAGCGGTTTAATCTTTTCAAGTCCGAAAAGCAATTCAATCCGCCATTTTCTCTCTTTTCTATTTTTCTCAATTATTGTGTAATATTTCAAAAAGTTTAAAGTTTTTGCTTAAAATAAGATACGGATGAACAAAAGCACCATCAAGGCTCTACAAAAATACTTTTAAAATATTAATGATCGTTCTAGCAGTTAACGCTTTTTTTCTCGATAGCTAAGACTAACTGTTTAGACATGCCGAATACAAAAACTATATGCAGGTACACCGCTGTTTATTAAAAAAAATTCACACCAGCTGGTCCAAACACATGAAAATATACAAGCAGAACGCTCGGCGTTGCCCAGTCGTAAGATCCGCATAAATATTACATTTTAATACATGCAGAAACTGAGACATGTGAATGTGAGTTTTTTCTAAACATTTTACTTCTTGTAAGTGAAAAAAAAAATAATGGAGATGAGATAGAAACAAAAACCTAAAGGTAGTGAGTCACGTATGATAACCATTAAGCCAGCATGACACCTTTATAAAGTGTTTTCAAACCTATTTATTCTAAACGTTAGGAACCTGATATGTGAGTTCGCAAACTAGTTCCGCCATCACTCAACAAAGGCTGTGTATTTATACAAATCTTGTTGAATGAAGGCGAAACCGATCGGGAGACTTTTTTTCAGTTTATTACTTTTAATAATCTATAATATAAATCTCACCTGTCTGTTTAAATGTATGTATCTATTTCTGTATGTATGTATCTATTTCTGTATGTATGTATCTATTTCTGTATGTATGTATGTATGTATGTATTATGTCTGCCTTAAACTTTCGACAGAGGCGATGAATTTCTACGAGATCGGTATCGTTTTGAAGCACGACCCTTCGAAAGACAAATATCGAAAAATTGGATAAAAACATTAATTTCTTCACCCTCAACTGGACACTTTTCTACAGGGAGGAGCCACTTCTTTTGTCAATATTTTTTAAAGTCATCCTCTCTTTTCGATCGACTAGTCTATATTTAAACCTTCGTCACTCCTGGTTTGACAATGAACACTGCGGCAAAGACGTCACATTCTTTTTTAACGTTCTTTTCTTCATTTTTATACGGGTTCGAGCCTGCCTGCCTAATACCACTTTTTTTGCCAAACACACCTACAAACACACGGGCAACGCCGGGAACCCAGGCTCGTGAATAATAAAACATAAGTGTTCCATTCATAATCATGGACTCCATGTATGTATGTATGTATGTATGTATGTATGTATGTATGTATGTATGTATGTATGTATGTATGTTAGAGCTCAAAGATCGGTGTGGGTGTGTGTTAAAAATACACAAATGCTCTAGCGTCATATATAGCTTCTCCCAATCTAATCATCCACACGTGCACCTCGTGAGTTTTGCCACGCTAACGGGGCTCTTGTGAATGGCGAGTATTCAGCGCCAGAAAACTGAATCCCCACTGCCTTCTGGGATAAGTTTTTTGAACCAAAGGTTAAGGGTGAGGTAACCCTGACAGAAATCTCCAGATAAGCTTAGGCCCTGTTGACTGTAGCATTCATGGCCGACCGGCGTGTGGACCATGCTCTGGTACCCAGCTACCTACGTCTTTTTTACGTTGAACTTGAAGACAATCATATTGTAGTCAGCTGGAAAGCAGGAAAACGGAAGACACTTCCACAGACGTGCAGTTCTAAGAAAGAAGCTTTGTTCATGGAATCTACATTTAGGTTTAGGCACAGGTAAATAGTGAGGGAAATTATTGATAGTGTTTTCAGCTAGACGAGTGTTTCCTGTGAAGGTTTGGCGAGGGGGACCATAGAGGCAGTAGTCTTAACTCTTTGGTAGCGCTTAGAGTTGTATAATATCAAGATATTTGTAGTGCCATATCACGCATGGAAAGGGACCCTGCTGCTATTTCTGGTGGGTTTTCACGAGCCACAATTCATAGGCAGGACTCGGCTACTGGGCCTATTGTGTGTCTATACTTGGCGTCAAAACTGGTCCACGTTGCCCAAAACTCTCTCCCGAACCTTAAATTAAACAAAACGTAATGAAATTAAGTGACACGCAAACAAAATATACCACGGTCAAACCAGACAATCACCCAAACAAAACCAATTCGCCTCTGCCCTTGAGGCTCGCATTCACAAATATCCATGGGCTTAGAAGTAATATAGATGATGTATAGTCTTACCTCTAAGTAAACTCCCCGGACATCTTAGCATTAAGTGAAACAAACCTACACTCCTCAATCGCCTCTATTTAACATGACAGGATATTTCCCTCTCTGCCGTAAGGACTGGGATAGATATATGCACGGGCTTGGATTCTATATCCAAAGCACCTTCCCCTTAACTGGAGAGCAACATCTGGATTCGGATTACCAGACGTTTACGTGTTTTTGACTTTCACCACTGCGTTAGTTACTTATATTTTCTCTACCGTTCTCCCTCAAGTCAAGACTGTACCCTAATCGATCATATCATGATAGTGTAGATGTAGCACTCTCCTTAGAGAGTAACGCTCAAATGCATGTGTTTGGTGACTTTATTGTCCACTTTAAAAATGGGCTTAGTTTCTCAGGTTACACAGACACAGCTGGACGCTCTAGTTATCCATGGCATTCCCTCACACACATGTTCCCAACCCGCCTCTCAGATAGTGACCATGAGCAAGCTTCACTTCTAGACCTATTCCTTACCACACTGCCTGAGGATTGTGTAACTAATGCGCAAGTCCTTTCGGAAACACAGACAACCAAGTGGCATCAGTAGACATCGCACTCAAACCCATCCCCAAGGTGAAGAGCAATTGGTCAAAATGACAAGGTACTACAAAAGGGCTGACTGGGAAGCCAGAGACCTATCAGATATACTCCATAGACCAATATCTTCTCTCTCCCTGCTGAGCAGTGTGGCAACGAAATCACTGAAAGGCGCAAAGCGAATATTGAAGCATGTCCTCGCAAGGAAGTATTATAGCAACATGGACTTCACCCCCCCACGGTTCACTACATGTTGTGCAGCTGCCATTGCAGAAAGACATTTTTTTTTTATTTTTTTTTACACAGTGATCACCACTTATCAAGGCCCGGAAGCCACTCAGGGATAAGGGTTATTGCAAGTACATTACGTTAGTGAGGAGATTTTATGAAGTGTTTAATTAGGGGGGCGGTTCATTAGGAATTTGTTAACATTAGACTTGAAGACATCCAAGTTGTAGTCCGGAGGGAAGCAAGCAGACGGAACAGAGTTCCACAGGCGCGCAGTTCTAAGAAAGAAGCTTTGCTCATGAAATCCGCGTTTTGATTTAGGCACAGATATAGAGTGGGGAAAATTTTTCACAGTGGATTCAGCTAGACGGGTGTTTTTCGTGAAAGATTGGCGAGGGGGGACCAGGGATTGGAGTTCAGACGAGCACCTGCCATGAAAATAAAGATAAAACAAGGATAGGCTCGCAACGTCTCTTCTGTGGGAGAGGGGTTGCAGGGTAGAGAAAAGGGCATCCACCACTAAACCACGAAGTCTATTTTGTACTCTGTCAAGGCAGGATAGGCTGTTTTTGGCAGCTCCTGCCCAGATATAGCAACAGTATTCCATCCTTGGCCGTACTTGGCTTTTATATAGATAGAGAATTGCATCAGTAGTGAGATATCTTTAGGAGCGGTAGAAGGATCCTACCATCTTTCCAGCGACCTTGGCAACAGACTTGATGTACGTGTTCCATTTCAGATCAGGAGTAAAGGTCAAACCCAGAAGCTTGTCAAAACACGGGGCCTCACCCAGACGAGAGCCATCCATCACAATTGATGCCAGCTGGGGATCAGAGCGTTGATGATGTAAGGATAGGAGTTTGGTTTTGGATGCATTAAAGGTAACTAGCCACATCTTCCCCCACTGAACCACGCGCTCGAGATCAGAGGAGAGAGAATCCGAGAGAACTTCGTCATTTACAGCCTTTGATGTGTTGCCGTAGATGGTCGTGTCATCAGCATAGATGTCAACGAATGATTTAAGTATGTGTTTAGGGAGGTCATTGATGTAGATCAGGAAGAGAGTTGGGCCCAGTATTGACCCCTGAGGAACTCCAGCATTTATATTGCAGACCTCCGATTTTGTCCATCTACCACTACTCTTATGAGCCTATCGGAGAGAAATGATTTAATGATCGAGAAAACATTTCCAGTTATACCGTAGCTGGAAATCTTGTGAAGTAGACCCTTATGCCATACTTTGTCAAAGGCCTTTGATATGTGAAGAGCAATTGCCCTAGAAAGGAAGCCTTTGTCAAGAGATTCACTAATCCTGTGGGATATAACCGTCAGCACATCTGCGGTAGATCTTGCAGAGCGAAAACCATATTGTGTGTCACTAAGAAGGTTATTCCTGCTGAGGTGGTTGACTATTTCTCTATTTAATATTGATTCCAGCAACTTACTCATAACACACAGAAGACTTATTGGTCTGTACTGAGAGGGAGATGACTTATCACCTGAATTCTTAAATACAGGGCAAACTGATTAGGTCTTCCAGGGGGTCGGAAAGCACTTCTCCTTAAGGCAGCGCTTAAATAGTTTCGTAAGTATGGGAGCAAGTTCTGTTTGAAGCTTTTTTAACACTATAATTGGGATGCGATCAGGGCCAGTTGCTTTACTGGAATCTAGGTTTTTTATTAGCTTGGCGACCTCATGCACGGATATTTGTATGTTACCTAGCTTGTTCTGTGTTATAGGAGGAAATATGGGGAGTTGATGGCCTTCGTCGCATAGGGTAGAATAAGCTGCAAAGTTCTTTGCAAATAGTTTGGCCTTGTCTGACGCTGACGAGATAACCTCTGGTCCATTGATAATGGTTGGGATAGAACGCACACTTCTGTTCAGGATCCTATTTGTTATTTGCCAAAACTGGTGGGAACCAAGACGCTGATCAGCTACCTTGGATTTAACAGACTGGGCATATAGCTCTCTTGCATTTTTTATTACTCTTTTCCAGTGGTTGCTGGCAGTCCTGAAAGCAGCTTTAGTCTCAGTGCATCTATTACGTTGGTAGCTATGGAAAAAGTGATTTCTGTGCGCGATAGCAGCAGCACATTCTGGGGAGAACCATGGCTGGCTGTTAGGGTTTTGTTGAAATTTTTTAGATGGTATGAATTGGTCTATGCCTACAATTAACCATTCGGTCAGATCTGATACTATAGAGGACACTTCCTTTTTAAACATGGAGTGCAGAGGTAAATCAGATATGAATGTACGGAAGCTATCCCAGTCAGCCATAGAGTATCGGTATACAGTACGGTGGAGGGGTACGTCTGATGGCTTCTTACATTTCGTTTTTATCTTAACTGATACGACGGAGTGGTCGGAGGATCCTAGAGGAGAATGAACGGTACATGAACATAGCTCAGGGGAAGTTGAGAGAAAAAGGTCTAAGAGGCTTGCATATTGATTGGGTGTATCGGGCACACGGGTGGGTTCGCGAACAATCTGAGTGAGGTCATAAGCAATGGCAAAATCATGACAAAACCTCCCCTCATCATCTGTCTTATTTGAATGGGTCAGCCATTCCACGTTATGGACGTTGAAGTCACCACAGATGTGGATGTTAGCCGAGGGATGTGAAGACAGACGAGGGATGTGAAGACATCCTGTTTGTACGTTATAAGTGAAGTGCAAATAGGCAGAAATGTATAGATGCTAGAAACCATTGTTAGAGAGTAATAGTCCTAGCCAAAAGAAGACATGCTGAAATAACCAGGGAATGCATAGAATCGCAGAAAATAGGAACTCGTGATTTCTGGAAAATTTGTAATAGTGTAGTGAATAAAGGATAATCAGTAATTCTCTCATTATCCAACAACCAGAGGATTGCATGCACTGCTTGCTTGAAGATTGGAGATTCAGCTCCAACTCAACCCTAAAGCAAACAAACAACTCTCTCGCAAATTTCCCTATGCGGACGGAAGCCACAATTTATGATCTGAAAATCACCCTTTCTCTTGCCCGCGATATCATAAAAATATATCTCGTGTGGGCCTGATGTAATTCCTGCTATTCTAATTACGAAATGCTCAGCTGTGCTGGCCCCCGCACTTTCCAAACTCTACAATAAATGCTGTGTTGAATCCTGCTTTTCTATTAGCTGGAAGATGACCTCTGTAGTATCAGTGTACAAAGATTCAAGTGAAAGAACCGACCCTCTTAATTATGGTTCTATAGTCTCCTCCCTCTCTTTGCTAAATTTTTTGAGACGCTAATCAATCAAGAGCTTATCTTCCACCTTGCGAAATCTAATCTTCTTTCTGACAAACTGTACGGATTTAGGCAATGTCGTTCTACTGCAGATATTTTAAGTCATTTCTGAACGTATATACTATGCACTGAATAAGGAAGGTGAACCCAAGACAATGGCTGATTCGGTAGAAAATGATCTCCAGACCGTAGTGGAATAGGGACGTAAATGAAGATAACATTTAATACTAGTAAGACTAGTCTGATCTTTAACACAAGAAACCTCTCCAACCACCAGCATCCATGACATCCACGACAAATACCTCCCTACCTGAAAATTATTCCTTCAAACTCCTCGGCTTAATACCTACAGAGAGGAGAGGGGATGTTTATAAGATGGAATAGCCAAGTGATGGATGAAAATGAATTGATTGGGGTTGGTTCAAAGATGTGTGTGTAAGAGAGAAAGAGAGAGAGAGAGAGAGAGAGAGAGAGAGAGAGAGATATTAGCAGTACTCTGTTTATTGATGTACAATTCTGATAAATAAAATTCCTCATCTTTTCTTCTTGGATATTCCCCTTTCTTTCCAAAATCGAATAACGAAACACTCATTTTATTATTACAAAAACCAAAAACTTATAAGATTGATTGCTTCTAGAAAATCCACGGCCCAATTCCGATGTTGAAATTATAAAAAAGGGAAAAGAACACAGCATTAAGAATTTCATTGACTCGAAGGAAATATGGAATCAGCCATTGACCTCTGACAACTAAGGAATAATATGGCTTTAGAGAAATTGAAGATATGGCTGAAATCTGACATGTTAACAAAAAAGACGTTTTGGTGGTTGTTTGTTTGAATGACCTTTTTTGCTTGTTTTGATTGGGTTTAGGGTCAAAGATGAGAGAGGCAGATCTACTATGTTCAAGTAAAAAAAAATACATTTGAAACAAATAAATTGAGAAAATGAGAATGCTGCTGCAAGGAAGGTGGGCTCCGTCTACCATGCTAGAAACTTACACCTAAATTTTGATCAGGAACGTTAACTTGACCAAGGTTATAAAACAAACAAAATAAACTACATTTTTTAAATACGGTCTGGTTCCAAATAGTAATTATTTTCCGTTCATTTCATGTGGAAAACCGACTTTTTGTTGTTTTATTAGTATTTTTTTTTCAGGGCGTTTACACGTAAGCGCTTGAAAAATGAAAACTTACATTTTTATTTTCTCCTGAATAGGATAAGTAATACAATTCTAATGATAACTTTATTTCCTTCCCAACAAATGTTATCATTGCGAATTGTGGAAAATAGGAAAACAAGTCGCGATGATTTGTTCAAAGTTTTCAACGTAATCACCTAAAAAGTTTTTAACCGTAATCACCTAAAAAGTAGAATCTTATGTAATAGGAGGGATTAATAGTAACTTATGATTCTAGTATTTCTGTATTATGTTTTATTTTATTTTTACAGTAAAACAAATCAATCTAATAACCGAGCAAATTTAATAATTAGGGTAAGAAATATGAAGATTCTTTTACACAAAGAAGTCACAAAAGAGTCCACATCCCGAAATTCGCATCTGAAGAATTATTTTTTATAAGGGACGGAAGATTCTTCTACACAAAGACGTCACCTCCCGAAATTCGTATCTGAAGAATGGTTTTGAGGATTCCGTAAACTATTATTTTTCTGTAAAAATCTTCAACTATTTTCCATTATAAACAAGGCCGATAACCATTAGTCGCGTGCTCTCGTGTAATTAATGAATGGGCTGAAATACTTAAATAAATAAAAAGTAAATGACTTAGAATGACTTTTATGAACTTAGGGATGAATTGAATGGCCTTAAGAATGACTTAAATACTTAAAAAATAACCGGAATCCTTCAAAAACAACTTGAATGATCTGGAGAATGACTTGAATGGCTTTGAGACTGACTGGTTGTAAAGTGGGTGATCATTTTACATTGAATTAATACAAAAAAGTGATCCCCCACTTTATATCACAACCTTACAAACATAAGTACAGCATGTAGTAAGAACAGATACTACACTTTGATCTTGGCCAAAAGGCCAAGAAAAGGGTATTTATTTGCTCCCCCACCGAGCAAATTAGGCATAATGCCGATTTTTAATGTGAGGAGTGAAGGGGAAATGGGGACCAACTCCCCGGGGAGTAGGGGAGCTGGATAGTGACAATTGGTATGAAGGGTTGGTATTTATTTGCTCCCCCACCGAGCAAATTAGGCACAAGGCCGATTTTTAATGTGAGGAGTGAAGGAGAAATGGGGAACAACTCCCCGGGGAATAGGGGAGCTGGATAGTGACAATTGGTATGAAGGGTCGCCCCTACATTGACCAAGGTCTTATATGTGGGGTTTCCCCCACATATTTTCTTTGCTTGCAATATCTGCCGCAACAGATACTACACTTTGATCGTGTTTATATATTTTATTGCTTTTAAAATTTTGAAAATACAATTTAGTAAAAAACAAAAGATTTTTAAACAACAAACTTAGGCACAAGGCCCTACAAGAAATTGGGGAGGGGAAGGGTTAAGGGTCTTTGTGACTAAAGTGATTAAAAGTAATAAATGTAGACTTTGGAGTCTTACTCTTGACTGGCAACATTTACCACAATACCTCATTCACTCTGTGGATCTTAATCTAACTAATAAATCCCCAGCGTTTAAGAGTCAGAAACATCAAAAGGCCAAGAAAAACTTAAAAAGCTAAGAACAGCATCTATTAACATTAGACCTTTGATCTTAACAAAAAAAGGCCAAGCACAAAAGTGTTATGGACAGACCGACAGACCGACAAATCGACCGACGGAGTGACTTATAGAGTCGCTTGCACGCGACTAAAAACATAAAAAAAACCCATTAAGAACAAAATTATGATATCCAAAAAAGAAGGGGAGCTTACGTTGTTAAAGAGAGGGAGATTTTCAAAACGTCATATAGTCGTTAGTATATTTTTTGAGTTTCCAACGTCTTTTTCCGTTTCGGAAATAGAGCAACGTCACACTTTGCCCATGAAAAATCTTCTATTATTTGGACTGATTTATTGTTGTTGTTTTTTTTAGCCTCATTCATCCAGGGGAAGTCTCAAAATAAAGACGAAACGTTGATGAACACATAATTCGGTTTGTTCCTTTTCATTTCTCTATTTTGTCGGAATACTATTTCCATTATTCTCATCATATATATATATATATATATATATATATATATATATATATATATATATATATATATGTTTTATATGTTTTGAGAAAAATAGAAAAACCGAATGAAATTATTAAAATAATCAACGTTTCGTCCTTATTTCAGAGGACATCTTCAGGATAATTGAAGTAAAAATTCAAGAAAAGAAAAAGTCATAGATCGTACGAAAAAGAGGACAGTTTTTGAATCCTACCCATGTCGGGAAGGACAAACATATGTGTGCGTATGGGAAGGATGGGTAGAATTCAAAAACTGTTCTCTTTTTCGTACGATCTATGACTTTTTCTTTTCTTGCATTTTTACTTCAATTATCCTGAAGATGTCCTCTGAAATAAGGACGAAACGTTGATTATTTTAATAATTTCATTCGGTTTTTCTATTTTTCTCAAAACATAACGTCAACCACCGCTGGTATTTTTACATTCCTTATACATATATACATATATATATATATATATATATATACATATATATATATATATATATATATATATATATATATATATATATATTGTGAACAGACATCTTGCTGCTTAACGCCCTTCATAAAATCCCTACAGCGTATGCCCCTCATAGTATATATATATATATATATATATATATATATATATATATATATATATTCGGAAACTACATTATAGGTCTGTGTGAGTGTATTTAATTGTGCTGAAATGCTGTACAATAATTTCGTGGTTAATCGTTCGGAATCTGAACAACGACAAACAGTTCGACGAATCGCTATGCCATGAGTTGATGGCCTTGTTTATTGTTCTATAACGCAGTCGAATAAAATATTCTCAATCTTTCAATCCGATGCACATTTGGTACAAGCGAGGTCACTAAAGAAAGATGGTTTATTCTTTTCAATCCATGTGTGCAACAAACACGCAATATTACTTTCTTCCAAAGAATTGCACGTCGATATTAACGTTGTTACAATAAGAATATTCTTTTTATTTTATTATTTTCATTCCTGTTGTAGAAGATTCCCCCCCCCCCGCCACAGTGCCACTTGGAAGTAGGGGGCTACTATCAGGGACATACGCTGTAGGGAGTTTATGAAGGGCGTTAAGCAGCAAGATGTCTGTTCACATTATACTTGAACTTCTGTATGTCAGTGCCGTTGGGAAAGTAGAATCCCGGAAGGGAGTTCCTAATTCTAGCAGTTCTGCGGAAGAATTTATTGAAGTAGAAGGCATTCTTACATTTATGGGTCTCTACTACGTAGGGCTGGGATTTTTCTGCGTGTCGGGTTTGTCGGGGTTATTTACGTCGAGAGGGTACAAGTGCTTGTAGTTCGTCAGAGCATTCACTGTTAAAGGATTAATATTGAATAATGAAAAAACAACGCTCTGATGCCAATCTGACATCGGTTGAAATGAATGGCTCTCGTCTTGGGGAGGCTTCATGTTTTGACAAGCTTCTGGGCTTGACATTTATTCCTGACCCGAAAGGGAACACCTATGTCAAATCCAAATCCATTGTCAAGGTCGCTGGGAAAATGGTAGGATCCTTCTACCGCTCCAGTAGATATCTCACTCCTGATGCAATTCCCTACCTATATAGAAGCCATGTACGGTTCAAAATAGACTTCGAAGCTTAGTGAGGGATGCCCTTTCTCTTCCCTGCAGCATTTTTCCCACATAAGAGACGTTGCGAACCTGTCGTTATTTTCATGGCAAGTGCTCAGCTGAGCTTTAATCCATAGTCCCTCCTCGCCAAACGTTTATGAAAACCACTATAAATAATGTCCCACGCTCTTTATTTGTTCCTAAACCTAAATGTTGATTCTATGAACAAAGCTTCTTTCTTAGAACTGCACGCCTGTGGAACTCTCTTTCGTTTGCCTGCTTTCCAGCGTTCTACAATCTGATTGTCTTCAAGTCCAACGTAAACAAGTTCTTGATGAACCGTCCTCCTAGGTAATCCAATTTACAAAATTCCCATTACTTATGTTTACTACGCTATAATCACATTGACTAATGTATACCCATTAACCCTTATCCTCGAGTGGCTTCCGGACCTTGATAAGTGGTGATTCTAATTGTTGTGTCGTGGAACAACAGTGAAAATAAGAACAATCGAGTCGAGGATCGGTTAAGGAACAAGTGTATTAACAATAATGTACAAAGATAGGAAAACGTGTATATCTGCTGGGCACTCGGCTAGCAGTTTAAGTGCAGTCGCATCTCTCTCACCGGTGTTGGAATTACTAGCACTATTTATAGTGCTAATGGGTGTAAATTCCTCTGTTCAAGGAAGGCCGGTATAACACTAATGTATACCCATTAACCCTTTTCCTTCAGTGGCGTCCAGGCCTTGATAAGTGGTTATTCCTGTGTAAAAAAAATATATAGGTTTTAATAGAATGAAATTTGTAAACACTGCCTGGCGATAACTAACTTATTAATATTGTGATCTGCACCGACCAGACACAGACTAGCGATTACTAACTTACTAGTATTGTGATCTGCACTGACCAGACACAGGCTAGCGATAACTAGCTCATTAGTATTGTGACCTGCACCCCCCCAGACACTGGTTGACGATAAATAACTTTTTTTTTTAAAAAGCGATACTGTAATTATAAAAGAAACGTTAAAAACTTACTGTACTTGGCTGCCACTGTACTAAATACCTCCAACCGCCCGACAAGCAGCAGTACATTAATTACGTGTAGAAGGCTCCAAATAATAGAAATGCTTTTATTTCAGTAATAAATTTCCTCGAACTACTTTTTTTTATTTTAATTTCTTCCATATTTGCTGTTTCTTCGATAGTAGCATCATGCAAAAAAAAAAAAAAATAATTATTAAAATAATTTAAACACATATAGACACCAAATTTCAAAGACAAACGAAGAGGTAAATACTACAGTGTAGAACACGCACTGACACAGAGACACACTCACTACATACATACACACACACATATATATATATATATATATATATATATATGTATATGTATATATATATATATATATATATATATATATATGTAGTGAGTTTCAAAAGTCAAAAGTGAGAAAATGTCCCAAGAACGCATTTTCATAATCCACAAAAGAGATTTTTTCTTGAATACACATATATATATATATATATATATATATATATATATATATATATATATATATATATATATATATAGTAAGTTAAAAAATGTATATGGGGATAAGTGTATTTCACAGCAAATCAAATAGGTTTGTGACATATTTGCGCTTAAACATATTTAAAAATATCTAAATTACACTCAGGTATCTTTCATATATACATACAAGCCAACTACAATTGTATTTTATTTTTGTATTGTGATGGTTCAAAGTAAGAGGCTATGGTAAATTAATCGCCATATATAGATATGGCGATTAATTTAACATAGCCTCTTACTTTCTAGCGAAAATATGCATTGATTTAAGGCGAAAAAAGTTTAAATAAAACATACCTTTTTCCGTCGTAATTAAAACTTCTTCTCATGAACTGTTTATCTTATCAGTAATTTCAGCCTCCTGTCCTAGTCCTTACAGTGACTCCTGGGATATTGACACTGTTTACTTTGCAAAAAGTATTTTTTTTTTGTTCAACGTGAGACTATATTTTCTAACAGGGCCATAAATCATTAAAGAGTGAAGTTATAACTGTCAGCGGCCGGTGATGTTTTCAAATCCCCGGAAGAATTTTTAGCTATTCGTCTTTAACGATTATTTGTCAGAGAATTCTGCCGAATGGAAATAAAACGCAAGCATCAATATTTGTCTATAAGGCATCGTCCTGTTTGACTTACACCCATTGATAGATATTAATACGCTTTAATATGTCAAATAACGATACTCGATAGTACGATGTGTCTTCAATAAGTTTCCAGACTTTTTCGTACGGGCATTTAAAATTGCCGTAGACTCTTGAAAATTTAGTATGTTATTGCTATGCATCTTATGAGATGACTGACCCATTTTTATGATTTCAGGTACTAATGAACAGCAACAGCAGGAATTGGAATGCACCCTACTAAAGCATGATTGTCACGGTTGCTGAATTTCAAAAATGCAATCTAGACGTTAAGACACTTTAGAAGAACGATATGAAATAAAATTGTTTTAATCTTTGGAAAAAAAATGCAACATAAACGTATGGAATGTTTCAGACAGCTTTTTGGCACTTTTGCAATGAATCGAGCATCAGTTTTGGAGTGGAATAAAGATTCAAGGATGGCAGATAGTCTTTGAAAATGGATGAGAGGTGAGGGAGGAGTAAGAAAGTCAGAACACCATAGTTGGTTGGTTGGTTGTTTTGTTTTACGGCATATCAACCCTTTTCAGGTTATTTAATGCCGAAATTGGGTTATTTTGAAGAACGATTTTTTCATATAGTATATTTGTTTTTTGAGTCGTATTCTATTTAACCCATAGTTGGGACCCTAACAGGTGCTACCACTCCGGGTCAGAGTGGACCTGGGAGCAATGGCAACTAAAGGGTGGCTCCACACTCCCTAAGGCCTGCAAGCTGGGGCCCTCACCATCGGATATAGTTTAAGGTCATGTCCAGGACCGAACACCATAGTTGATTGGCCAAATAAAGACATCTACGGATAAAAACCGTCGTGTGTCTATGGAGACAAGAAATGCACAATTTAATGTTAGTGCGGATGCTGTACACATAATTGTTTGCAAAGAACTGAAGATGCAGAGAAGACGAGAAAGAAAGACGTTGTCATGACAGCAAGGGGATCCCGCAGTTCTTGAAGATCTGGATACCTGCGATGAAAGATGTATCTACCGCTATGACCCAGTAACTAGGAGACAGAATTCCCAGTAGATGGATGCTGGCTCTTCTAGACCCAAGAAGGCCAGACCGAGCAAATCTACTCAGAAACTTATGATTCTTCTTCTTCTTTTTTTTTTTAATAGTACGGGCATGATCTTCATGCACTGAGTTCCCACTGGACAGACAATAAACAAGGAATACTATGTCGAGGTTTAACGAGAGTCCAACGGGAGATTCCGTCGGAAGAGCCCAGCACTATGGCCACGTTCAATGCCGCCAAGAGTAAACAAGTTTCATTCAATAATTACAAGAAACCTTATCTACCACCTATAGCAATGGCCAACGACTCTTTATCTGAGAGTACGTCTTTCAAGCTCCTTGGCCTAACGTTCACAGGAAACATGAGTTGGAACAATTACATCGAGGGCATTGCCAGGGCCGCTGCGAGGAAGGTGGGCTCTCTCTACCATGCTAGAAAACTACTAACACCCGAAAGTATCCTGTACCTCTATAAGGCAACCATTCGCCGGCTATTAGTCTCTCGCTCCTTGACAAGGTTCAAAAGAGAGTCGCCAATCTGATAGGCCCTTAACTGGCATCTAAGCTTCAGCCTCTGTCCCATCGACGAAACGTTGCATCCCTCTGCCTGTTCTACAAGTAGTTTAATGGTGAATGCTCTAACGAACTGCAGACACTTGTGCCCCCACGACGTGAACACCCTCGACAGACCCGACAGGCTGCAAAATCCCACCTCCACACTGTAGAAATCCCTAGATGTAAAAGATCTTTCTACTCCAGTAGTTTCTTCCCCAGAACCGCTAGACTTTGGAATTCCATTCCATGTCCCTGCTTCCCCAACTGTACTGACGTGCAGAAGTTCAAGTGCAACGTGAACAAACATCTTGCTGCCCAAATCCCTACATATTAGCCCAGTAGTTATTGCCCCTGATAGTAGCCCCCTACACCAAAGTGACAATGTGCCTTGTTTGGGGTGAAAATGAAAAAAAAATCGGATCAATGCCATTTCCACCACGACAATGTATCAGTCCACAACTCTTTACTTATGAACAGACCATTCGACCGAGGCGGGTATAAAGACAGTTCCTCACCCTGTCGTGTCACTGTGACTTTTGCTTATTCCCTAAGCTCAGGGAAAACCTTAAAGTATGTCTTTACAAGACAATTGAGGAGATGAAATAGGCCGTGCCAAAAATAATTGACACGCTCACCCAAGTGGACTTTGTATAGAGCTTTCGAGAAGTTGTTGGAGCGGTACAATAACTGCATTGCAGTCGGAGGAAATTACTTCAAAGGTGACTAGAAATTCACGTGTGTACTATCAATAAAAGTATAGTTTTTATAAAGAAAGTACTACCTATAAAGGCTTGGAGGCCACTCGAGGATAAGAGTTAATGAGTGCACAGCGATCAATGGGACAACATCGTCGTAATCGTTAGTAGTGGAAATTTGGTAAATTGGATTGCTGAAGGGGACGGTTCATCAAGAACTTTTTTATATTGGACTTGAAGACGACCATATGGTAGTCAGCTGGACAGCAGGGAATCGAGTTTCACATGCGCTTTGTTCATTGAATCCACGTTTAAGTTAGGCACAAATAAAGAGCGGGGAAAATTATTGATAGTGGTTTCAGCTAGACGAATGTTTTTCATGAAAGTTTGTACAAGGTGGGACCATAGATTGGAGCTCAGACGAGCACTTTCCATGAAAATAACGATAAAGCAGAGAAAGGCTCGCTTACTTTTCTTTTGGTGGGAAAGAGGTTGCAGGGAAGAGAAGATGGCATTTCCTACTGGACACATAATACAGGTACCGCGTAAAGTCGATGTATACATCCCAGAAAATCAACTTTTGAAGTAGTGAGTTGCTAATCTCTTCTTAGGATGATGTGAATATGTTATTTGTTGCGATAATTGAAATGAATATTTTTTATTGAGTTTTATTGACGATTTCGTGAACATTCTGGCATCTTCTAGTTTCTAGTATAATAATGACTGGAATTGAATACTACTTGATATTATCTTGCGAATAAATAAGTCTTAGTTGGTTGGTTGGTTGTTTTTGTTTTACGGCATATCAACCCTTTTCGGGTTATTTAATGCCGAATCCAAAGATTTTGAAGAAAAATTTTCTAATAGAATATATTTGTTGTTTTCAAGTCGGTTTCTATTTCCCCCATAGTTGGGACCCTAACAGATACTACCACTCCGGGTCAGAGTGGACCTGGGAGCAATGGTAATTAAAGGGTGGCTCCACAGTTCCCAAAGCCCGCAAGCTGGGGCCTCACCAGGGCCAGTAAATAAGTTTAAGTCCAATGGAATGTTAATGGGGAGTTTTTTTGTGCATTTGTCATTATAGATACTGTAAAATATCATATTATATGAACCCGAAGATTCCATTATTGAAATTGGTTTCTTCGATACTTTTCTAGTCTTTCTATAAAGACATTGGGTACTTACTGGAGAAATCGCGTGCAGGTTGCCAACATCGTAAGTGAAAGCAATTTTTGTGGAACGAACTGGATTCGAACTTTGATTCGAGCTTGGAACACCAATGTCGTTAATCCGTGTTGTCAACGACCCACAACTCCAATAGATACTGTTAATATTGCCATATGATGTTTTCTTTTAAATTTGACGATAGATAAAGGGTATCCAGGTGCATCTTACGATAAAAATAACTCGTTACTCTGTAGAGTCTTTATGACAAGTATTGTTTTCAATACTTTTTCAAAACATAACTTTCAGTGCTGGCACTTTAAATTATAATTATGAATTAAAGTATTTCTATTTATTTAATTAGTTATGTTTTTTGTTGGCAAAGAGCCTACAGAATTGGCATTGCTGTTAAGAGCCATTGCAACAAAACGATAGCTGTTATTGAAAACGATGCAAGTGATAAGATATTTAAGTATTAGAACGATATATATTTAAAACTTCTTACTTGTTCATATGATTAGCATCTAAAGTTTTATACTAAAAAAATAAAGCATGTGCGTGACAAATATTACAAACATCTTTTTAGTAAGAATGTTACCATAACCAGATGCATAGAAAGATCGACTAGCTGAAAGCACTTTCGGCTGGTATAGTTTTAAAAAGAGAACATTCGTTTTGCGTACCGTCCTATTCCCGGTGAAGTTTTACGAAAAACACTCGTCCACTATCAATAATTTCCGCCACTCTTTATCAGTGCCTAAACCTAAACGTATAATCCATGGACAAAGCTTCTTTCTTAGAACTGCACAGCTGTGAAACTGTGTTCCGTTTTCCTGCTTTCCAACTGACTACAATATGGTCATCTTCAAGTCCAATGTGAACAAATTCTTGATAAGCCTTCCCCTTAAGTAATCCAATTTACTAAATTTCCACTACTAACGATGACTGACATGTTTCCCTTTGACCACCAGTGACCTCCGGGCCTAGATAAGTGGTGACTTCTTTGTAAAAAAAAAAAAGAACGTGCAAGAAGAAATCAGACCTGAATACTTTACTTTTCGAACCTCCCGACATGCAGTACTTGCATTATTTTCAGAGAGAGGAGGATAGCATTTGTCAGGCAAAAAAAAAAAAAGTAAGCGTGTGAATTTTTGAATAAATCCAATTCTAATGATCGTTCAATTATTTTGGTGTTTCTTTTTTATGGGGAGGGGGGTTTATTCTTGTTTATTTCGGTTTTCAGTTAGAAAAAAATGTGTAGTTTTGACATTTACGTCGACCATGTGCGTCAAATAAAAATAGCATCTTCATCAGTAAGGCTCGATTTTTTTTTACTAAGACGCTGCCGTTAGAAATAAATAGTTCAGAAGAGAAAAAGAGATTGAAATTAAAGATCACAGGTTCTACTTTGTATTCAACGCAGAAGAAAATATTTTGCAACAGCAACTATCTCTCTATTATTTAAAAGTCACTTTGTGTGGATGTGTGATAGAGAGATTGAGTTCATTCCTTATAGGTTTCGAAACGGCTGAGCTTAGCTTTAGCACGCAAAGGTAATTTATAGGTCTGTCAGTGTTCTTAGATATGCTTTGTACAGAAATTCATCGATCACAAATCGAAAAAAAATCGATCTTAAAAAAAGTCTTTCCCTCTTATAGATAAAATAGAAGAATTTTTCCAGGGGAATATTTTACGTAACACCGGCCAAAGAAAATAATAAAATACAACGCAGAAGAATATTTTACAAGACAACAGCAACTATCTCTATCTCTATTATTATTTAAAAGTCACTTTGTGTGTGTGTGTGTGTGAGAGAGAGAGAGAGAGAGAGAGAGAGTTCATTCCTTATAGGTTTCGAAACGGCTGAGCCTAGCTTTAGCACGCAAAGGTAATTTATAGGTCGGTCAGTGTTCTTAGATATGCTTTGTACAGAAATTCATCGATCACAACTCGAAAAAATTCGATCTTAAAAATAGTCTTACTCTCTTATAGATAAAATAGAAGAATTTTTCCAGGGGAATATTTTACGTAACACCGGCCAAAGAAAATGATAAAATAAACGCAAATCATTGTCGAAACTCGAAAAAATCCGATCCTAAAAATCACCTTTCTCGCTTATAGATAAAAGGAATATTTTTTACGAAGGAATATGTTACGTTAAACCGACCATACGAAATCATTTTTTCTTAGTAAACCAGATTCATGTTCAAGCCCTTGTGTACCTCACTATTTTCTTTTATTTTTTTTCTTATTAATAGCTTTTGTTTACAATAAAAAAGGAGTTATCTTTTAAAATCACCGCAAATCATTGCTTTGTTTGCGTATTTTAAAACTAAGCATCAACCAGAAGTTACTTTTTCAGGGTATCATTATTAAGCCTAAATATCACCTAACGTGACAAACAAACACAGACAGAATTTTTGGAACGACATTATCATTATCTAATATATAAATCTCACTATATCTATGTGTGTCTGTCTCTGTTTTTCAAATTTTTCTCCTCCTAAACGGATGATCTTTGGACGACGTGCAATAGCTCAAAAGATTGCATTTTTAGTGCTGAATTTTAGTAAGATCATTTAATCGATTAAAATAATTGCTAAGGGCTTCAAAAACAATAATACCTTGACGAGCGTAGCACAATGGTGTCATTGTGTGCATGCGTTACATCGATTAAAAGAGAAATGTACGTATTAAGATATTTCCCAACGTCTTGTTGCAACAGATAACGTGGCTGATTACTAGCGCAAGCGTTGCGGTTTCGATCCTCATCATTTTTTTTACATTCCGATATTCTTGATTTTTAAATGTTATATAATGAATACACAATAACACTTTTATTTAAAAAAAAAAAACAGAAGAATGTTTTTGATTTACGTAACGAAAATGTCATATTCAAATATATATATATGTCGGCTTATTTGTTAAATTCCAAAAATCACGTAAATAGATCAATTAATGGCATTTGTATTGGATTTACTCCTAAACTAATTACCTGATCATTAAGAATATTAATTATGTGTATATGTTTATATATTTCTCTCTCTTGGATTCACTCCTAAACTAATTAACCGATCATTATTAATTTTAATTATGTGTATATGTTTATATATGTGTATGTATTGGATTCATTCCTAAATTAATTAACCGATCATTATGAATTTTAATTATGTGTATATGTTTATATATTTCTATGTATTGGATTCACTCCTAAACTAATTAGCCGATCATTATGAATTATAATTATGTGTATATTATTATATTTTCTATGTATTGGATTCACTCTTAAACTTATTAACCGATCATTATGAATGATCTTTAGCAGTACTTCGCAATCGAAGACTCTATGAAGGGGATTTTCCATGTCGACTGCAGGCACGGTTGTGGCTTAGTATACGTATATACTTATATATTTGTGTGTATTGGATTCACTCCTATAATAATTAACTGATCATTATAAATTTAATGTATTATATGTGGATGTATATTTCTATAGTAATATTCCAACAATCACATACAATGATCATTTTTAATGTATTTATGTGTACAAGAAATTCTATTGAAGTAATAAAGTACTTGTGCAGTATAGTACTCATGAAAAAAAACAAAGAAAATGTTACATGTGACATACATGAAATTTATTAAAACCGAAAATCCCGTTTAACATTCGAGTAGTATGACATACATATGAGAAATAAGGTGCTTCTTCGCTATAGCACCCAGATAACAAAATAAACAAATCTTACTCCAGGCGCACAGAAAATGTAACACATAAAGAAAATTACATAAACGTATCGAGTTCTTTCATTTTTACATTAGAAAAACTGTACTTGTACAGTATCCTACCCGAGAAATAAGGTACTTGTGCAGTATAGTACCCATATGAAAAACAAAGAAAATCTTACCTGCGGCGTACATAAAAGTAATCCAAACCGAAAATTATATAATATATTCGAGTGGTATGACATTTATATAAGAAATAAGGTGCTTCTTTATTATAGCACTCTATTATAAAAACAAACTCTCACCTATGACATACGGAAAAGTTCTCACAACAGAAAATTATGTAAAATCATCGAGTATTTTCATCTATATATTAGAAATAAGGTACTTGCACATTATCCTACCCAGAAATAAGGTACTTGTGTAGTATAGTACTCATATGAAAAACAAATAAAATCCTACCGTAACGTGCATAAAAGTCATTAAAACTGAAAATCACGTTATATAATCGAATAGCATGATTTTTAAATGAGAAATAAGGTGCTTCTTCACTATAGCACCCAGATGAAATAACAAATATATTCTTAATCTAGAGTCACAGAAAATCTAGCGCAAAAGAAAATTACTCAAAAGTATTCAAATTCTTTCACTTTTAAATTAGAAAAAATGATACTTCTACAGCAACCTTACCAGGAAATAAGGTACTTACACAGTGAAGTACCTATATAAAAACAAATAAATTATTATCTGTGACGTACATAAGTTACCAAAATCGAAAATAATGTAATAAATTCGAGTAGTATAACATTCATATAAAAAATCCGGTGCTTCTCCACTATAGCACTCTGATGTAAAAACAAACTCGTACCTGTGACCTGCAGAAAAATTAGCACAACATAAACTTATTTAAATAATTTTAAATACGTGTTGTACATTACCCGCCCTAGGTAAGGAATTTTTTCCACATATGTGCTGTAAATTTCCTGCCCAATGAAGGTACACTTATTCGATGCATATGTTGTGTAATACCCGTCCTAGGGTAGGTAAAATATTATGTTGCTCAAGATGGCAAATGATACATAAACATAAAAACTTCCTCTATTCTAAGAATAACAGGTATGTTCAAAATTTTCTCTTTGTCTTATACGGTCCCGAGCAACGCTTGTGGCCTTGCTAGTTATTTATTATTTTTTAATTTTGTTTTTCGAATTAATCCACCGGGCAAATAATTTCTTGTAACATATAATAATCGATATAAGAAATATTGTATATTAACATGTACGCAATCTGCATAAATTAAAATACCATGCTTGGTGAATTCTCTTACGAACTGCAAGCACTTGTACCCTAACGACGTAAATACCTCCGACAAACCCGACAAGCAGCTAAATCCCACCCCTTCAGAGTAGAGATCCCTAGATCTAAGAGAGCCTTCTACTCCAGTAGTTTCTTCCCCAGAACCGCTAGACTTTGGAATTCCCTTCCGGGTTCCTGCTTCCCAAACTGTACTGACATGCAGAAGTTCAAGTGTAACATGAGCCGACATCTTGCTGCCCAACTCACCACATAGTACACCTGTAGCTTAGTTCCTGATAGTAGCCCCCTATATCAAAGTGACAATGTGCCTTGTTTGGGGTGAAAATGTAATTAAAAAAAGTTTAAACCTTGCTCGCAAAATTCCAAAATATAAATCCTTTATTAACACGTTCAATTCTTGTAAGATTTTGAAGTTCTTCTTCAGGTTAGTATGTCGTTAAATCGGTTGTAACACTTCGACATTAATGGTTGTCAAAACCCAAGGTTTTTTTTCTATCACTAGTTGGCAGGCATAAAAGTCTTTTCTTCCTTCATTCTTTATACGATCTTCAGTGCGTATTCCAACGAGTCGAATTTCAAACTGCGCCGTATGCCCAAATTTACGCTTATATATATATTTCACGCTGGGAACTCATTTGCAAATTAAATTCACCATTACAGCGTCCTCGGTCTATTCACTGTCATCCTACACACGTTTTCAAAAGTAATGCTTTACTAAAAAAAAAAAAAAGATTTCTAATTTTGAAAAACTCCCGCCGTTTTAATCACGGATCCTCCGCATCAGGTTCTAGAGATTCACGAGTTTCCAACTAAAATTAACCAGAAAAACAATCATGTTTTTGGATGAAAGTTCTGCGGAAATCCTATTGTTTTTTGTTTTTTTTGTTTTTTTTTTTGCTTTCTTACTAGCATTTCAGCCCGGCGTTGCCCGGGTGTTTGGAGGTGTATGTTCGGCAAAAAAAAAGCGGCCAATTTTTTTTTTAACTTTGACCCCTATTATGACCCGTTAACATTGTTTTGGTCTCAAATTAAGTTATTAAGTTAGATCCATGCCCAAGGAACATATATATATATAAAATTTCAAGTGTTTAGACCCAAAATTGTCGGAGGAGTTTGGTAGAGTTCTAAAAGGTCAAATCGTTGACCTTTGATCCCTTAACAGCCAAATTTCTGGCCAGAAACTGATTACAAAGATATTTCCAAATCTCAGTACCCTGTATATAAAATTTCTAGTCTATAGACTGAATATTAGAAGAGTTATTGCGTAGGGAAATGTACACACACACACACACACACACAGACACGTTCGCTTTTATAGATATACTAGCATTTCAGCCTGGCGTTGCCCGGGTGTTTGGAGGTGTATGTAGAGCAAAAAAAAATCGGTCAATTTTTTTTACTTTGACCCTTATTATGACCCATTAAATTTATTGTTTTGGGCTCAAATCGAGTTATTAAGTTAGATCCATGTCCAAGGAACCTATATCTAACATTTCAAGTGTTTAGACCTCAAATTGTCGGAGGAGTTTGGTAGAGTTATCAAAGGTCAAATCGTTGAACTTTGACCCACTAACAGCCAAATTTCTGGCCAGAAACCCGATCACATAGATTTTTCCTTATCTATGTACCCTGTATGTAAAAATTCGAGTCTGTAGACTGAAAATTAACAGAGTTATTGCGAAGGAAAATGTACACAGACAGATAGACAGACAGATACACAGACACACAGAAACGTTCACATTTATAGATATATCGATATATATATATAGATAATGTAATCAAAGGTTGCTTTTGATAACAGCTGCGTAAGTAATCATATTTAATTTATCGGTCGAATCTAATTTTCGGTATGTGCGGTCTTGATAATACGGCATAATCCCGTTGACACACTGGTTCTCGTTAGATCACCGAAGTTAAGCAACGTTGAGCCTGGTCAGTACCAGATTGGTGACCAATTTGGGAATTGCCAATGTTGTATGTAGAAGGACGTCCACATTTCCCTGCAAGAGTTTCAAAAACTTTACGTCATCTCCCCTAACACGGATATACATGTAACTGAGGAGCGCTTGTGAATTTCATAACCCAGTTAAACCCGCGTATGGTTAGTGCCGTTTCCATTTCAAAAGCCTTGATAAATAGTTCGAAATTTAATAGCCTATGTTGTACGCGCTTTCCGAATATATGCCTCTAACGATGACCGCACTAACGTTTGAGAAAGCTTAGAATATTTCGCTTATTGAAGCAATGACGAAAAAATTACAAACAGACGAGCAATGGTTTTTGCTTATCTTAATTCAAACCGGAAGTAATGTCTTTGATCTGCCTTATATTCAAACCGGAAGTAATTTCTTTGATCTGCCTAACCATCTCAGAACAAATATGTCTGCAAGTTAAAATAACTTTTTCTATAACCCAATTCAAAATAAAACAAATAAATAATATACTCGATATATATATATATATATATATATATATATATATATATATATATATACTAGCAAAAGTACCCGTCGTTGACTGAGTTCAAAAACAGCCTATAGAGAATGGACTCTGAGTTATGAAAGTATGATAGGTTATGAAAAGGAAGGGTTGTAAAGAGATAGCTTCGAATTTGGGGGTATCAATGATGAAAGTAAAAATAAAATAGATAAACTCCATAATTTATTATACCATACATGTTCACACTGAAACACTTATCACAATATTCTGTGGATCTATATTAAAAAACCTTGTTAAACTTTGTGACATGTTTGCATTCTATGGAGGTCAGGTGCGAACGAACACCCCAGAATTTTATTATACCATATTTCTTTAAACTGAAACATAATTATCAAAGTATACTTACGCAGATAGATATGAAAAGTCTTTATTAAGCATTGTGCCTATATCCATTCTATTGAGGCCAGGCGCGAACGCAGACCCCACAATTTTATTATACCATCCCTATTTAAGTTAAAATATACTTATAAAAGTATTACTATGTACATCTATATCAAAAACACTTGTAAACGTATTTTTTTTGTTTTTTTAAAAATTTTTATTTCCATATTTTGTGGACGAGGCACTAACGCAGTTCCCACAATTTTTATGGATCATCATTATGCCAGATCAAACATTCCCATTCCTGTGTCTTGATACATCTTCTATCATTATATGTGATCAGTTTTCTATAATAGTCAACCATATAGGAGCCTATTCGTGACCAGACACACACACACACACAGACGTTTAGTTTTAGTTTTATATTATATATATATATATATATATATATATATATATATATATATATATATATATATATATATATATACTAGCATTTCAGACCGGCGTTGATCGGGTGCTTGGATATGTATGTTGAGCAAAAAGGAAAAGTGGTAGTAGGAAGGCAGGCTCGAATCCGTACCGCAAAAGAGGAAACGAACGGGGTAAAAACCTAACGTTTATGCTGTTACGACCACCGCAAAACCGGAAGTGACATTTTTTAAAATCAAGGCTAGACAATCGAAAGGAGAGGATATCTTTAAAAAATATCGGCGAAAAAAGTTACCCCCCCCGGTAGAAAATTGCCTAGTTGAAGAGGAAGATATTAATGTTTTTAGCCAATTTTTTTATATTTGTCGTATGAAAGGTCGAACTTTAAAACGATACTGATCTTGGTAAAATCCATCGCCTCTATTGAAAGTTTAAGGCAGACATGAAAACAGACATACATACATACATTTATATATTGGTAACTACAAATTTTCGACCCAAACTGATGAAAAAGCTTGCCCTATCTCTGAATACCCTTTATTTAAAATTTCAATAATTTAGACTAGAAATTGTCTGAGTAATTTGGAAGAGACCGCAGAGGTCAATTTTTTTAAACTTTGACCCCTATTATGACCACTTAAAATTTATTGTTTTGAGCTTAAATCAAGTTATTTAGTTTGATCCATGTCCAAAGAACATATATCTAAAATTTCAAGTGCGTAGATCCAAAATTGTCTGAGGAGTTTTCTAGAGTTCTCAAAGGTCAAATCGTTGAACTTTGACCCCTTAATCGTCAAATTTATGGCCAAACAGAGATCCCATTGATTTTTCCAAATCTCAGTACCCTGTATATCAAATTTCAAGTCTGTAGACTAAAACTTGACAGAGTTATTGTGTAGGCAAATGTGCACAGACACATAGATACACAGACACGTTCACTTTTATATATATATATATATATATATATATATATATATATATATATATATATATATATAGATGGATGTATAGAAAAACAAAAATATATACGTATAGATAAATATATATGGAAACAATTTTGTGTTTACTGCACACTTTTTACTCAAATATTATGCAAGTATAAATCATGTAGAATATCTGCATGAATATAATTACACGTAATAGTTAACTAAAGATGATCATCCCATAAGAAAACCGAAAAAACTAATAGGGATTTAATTAAAAATAATTGTTTAAAAGAATATGCAAATTAGCTAGATATTTTGCAGATGAATGCAATTCTACCACACATATATAAAAAAAAAAAAAAAAAAAAAAAAAAAAATTAAAAAAAAGTTGTATTTCCTTTTTAAATAAATATAAAAGAGGATTTTTAATATGAATTTTAATACACACGAAAGTGAAACGAATTTACAGAAGTATATATATATATATATATATATATATATATATATATATATATATATATATATATATATATATATATATATATATATAATGCTGAATGTGTGTGTGTCTGGTCACGAATAGGCTCCTATATGGTTAACTATTTTAAAAAACTGATTGCATATAATATCCAAGGAACCTATATGTAAAGTCTACAGACTCGAAATTTGATATACAGGGTACTGAGATTTGGGAAAACATTTGTGATCGATTTTCGGCCAGAAATTTTGGTTTTAAGTAGCGAAAGTTCATCAATTTGACCTTTGAAAACTCTACCAAATTCCTCCGACAATTTTGTGTCTAAACACTTGAAATTTTAGATATAGATTCCTTGGGCACGGATCTAACTTAATAACTTGATTTGAGCCCATAACAATAAATTTTACGCGGTTATAATAGGGGCCAAAGTTTTAAAAAATTGAGCGTTTTTTTTTTTTGTTTTTTTTTGCTCAACATACACCTCCAAATATCCGGGCAACGCCTGACACCCATGCTAGTATATCTAAAAAAGTTAAAATGTCTGTGTGTCTCTGTGTGTGTCTGTCTGTGTACATTTCCCTAGGCAATATCTCTGTCAATCTTTAGTCTACAGACGCGAAATTTGATACACAGGTTACTGAGATTTGGAAAAATCTATGTGATCGCGTTTCGGACAGAAATTTCGCTGTTAAGGGGTCAAAGTTCAATGATTCGACCTTTGACAACTCTACAGAACTCAGCCAATTTTTGGTGTAAACACTTGAAATTTTAGATATAAGTTCCTCGAACATAGATCTAACTTAATAACGTGATATAAGCCCAAAATAATAAATGTTAAGGGGTCATAATAGGGGTCAAAATTAAACAAATTGATCGTTTTTTGGGTTTTTTTTTTGCACAGCATACACCTCCAAACACCCGGGCAAGGCCGAGCACAATTTGCTAGTATATCTATAAAAGTCAACGTATCTGTGTGTATGTGTGTCTGTTTGTCTGTGTGTGTATGCGTGTACATTTCCCTACGCAATAATTTTGTCAATTTTAAACCTAAAGACTCGTAATTTGATATACAGGGTACTGAGATTTGGAAAAATCAATGGGATCTCTGTTTGGCCATAAATTTGGCTGTTAAGGGGGTCAAAGTTCAACAATTTGACTTTTGTGAACTCTACCAAACTCCTCCAACAATATTGGGTCTTAAGACTTGAAATTTTAGATATAGATTCCTTGGACATGGATCTAACTTGTTAACTTAGTTTGAGCCCAAAACAATAAATTTTAAGAGATCATAATAGGGGTCAAAGTTAAAAAAATTGACCTCTGTGGTCCCTTCCAAATTACTCAGACAATTTCTGTTCTAAACATTTGAAATTTTACATAAAGGGTATTCAGAGATAGCGCAAGCTTTTTTATCAGTTCGGGTCGAGAATTTTTAGTTTCCAATATATAAATGTATGTATGTATGTCTGTTTGCATGTCTGCCTTAAACTTTCAATAGAGGCGACGGATTTTACCAAGATCAGTATCGTTTATAAAGTTCGACCTTTCATACGACATATATCGAAAAATTGGCTAAAAACATTAATATCTTCCCCTACATCTAGGAACTTTTCTACAGGGGGGGTCGCTTTTTTGCCGATATTTTTTAAAAGTATCCTCTCCTCTCGATTATCCAGCTTTAATTTTAACGTAAGTCACTTAAGGTTTTGCGGTGGTCGTAACAGCAAAGGAGTAAGTTTTTTTACCCCCTTCTTTTCCTCCTTCGCGGTATGGGTTCGAACCTGCCTTCTTACTACCACATTTTTTTTTTGCTCAACATACACATCCAAACACCTGGGCAACGCCGGTCTGAAATGCTACTCTTTTTATATATCTATAAAAGTAAACGTGTCTGTGTGTCCGTCTGTCTGTGTGTCTGTGTACATTTTCCTTCGCAATAACTTTGTTATTTCTCAGTCTACAGACTCGAAATTTGATATACAGGGTACTGAGATTTGGGAATATCTATGGGATCGGTTTTCCGCCAGACATTTGGCTGTTAAAGGGTCAAAGTTCTACGATTTAACCTTTGAGAACTCTACCAAACTCCCCCGAAATTTGGGGTATAAACACTTGAAATTTTAGATATATGTTCCTTGGACATGGATCTAACTTAATAACTCGATTGGAGCCCAGAACAATTAATTTAAAGGGGTCATAATAAGAGTCAAAGTTTAAAAAAGTTTACCTCTGCGGTATCTTCCAAATAAGACAATTTCTGGTCTAAATATTTGAAATTTTACATAAAGGGTATTCAGAGATAGGGCAAGCTTTTTCATCAGTTTGGGTCGAGAATTTATAGTTACCAGTATATAAATGTATGTATATATGTCTTTTTGCATGTATTTCAATAGAGGCGACGGATTTTACCAAGATTAGTATCGTTTTAAAGTTCGACCTTTCAGACGACAAATATCGAAAAATTCGCTATAAACATTAATACCTTCCCCTTCAACTAGGCACTTTTCTACAGGGGGTAACTTTTTTCGCCGATATTTTTTAAAGTTATCTTCTCCTTTAGATTGTCTAGCCTTAATTTTAAAAAATGTCACTTCCGGTTTTGCGGTGGTCGTACCAGCGTAAACGTTAGGTTTTACCCCGTTTTTTTCCTCCTTTGCAGTACGGGTTCGAGCCTGCCTTCCTACTACCACGTTTTTTTTGCTCAACATACACATCCAAACATCCGGGCAACGCCGAGCTGAAATGCTATAATGTATAATTTAAATTGTCTGTGTGTGTGTATGTGTGTGTGTTTGTGCGTGTGTGTATGTGTACATTTCCCTACACAATATCTCTGTCAATTTAAAGTTTACAGAATCGAAATTTGATATACAGGGTACTGAGATTTGGGAAAATCTTTGTGATCCGTTTTCGATCAAAAATTTGAGTGTTAAGAGGTCAAAGTTCAACGATTTGACCTTTAAGAACTCTACCAAACTCCTTCGACAATTTTTGGTATAAAAGTTCCTTGGACATGGATCTAGCTTATTAACTTCATTTGAGCCCAAAACAGTACCTATTAAGAGGTCATAATAGAGGTACTATTGAAAAAATTGACTGCTGCGATCTCATCCAAATTACTAAGACAATTTCTGGTGTAAACATTTGAAATTTTACATAAAGGGTATTCAGAGATAGGGCAAGATTTTAATCGGTATGGATCGAAAATTTGAGCTACTAATATATAAATCTATGCATGTATGTTTGCATGTCTGCCTAAAACTTTCGACAGAGGCGATGGATTTTTACAAGATTAGTATTGTTTTTAATTTCGACCCTTCCGACGACAAATATCGAAAATTGGCTAAAAGCATTAATTTCTCCCCCTTCCACTGAGCACTTTTCTACAGGGAGGGGTCGCTTTTTTCGCCGATATTGTCGGAGGTCATCCCGTCTTTTCGATTTTCTAGCCTTAATTTAAACATACGTCACTTCCAGTTTTGTGGTGGTCATAACAGCAAAGAAGTCACGTTTATTCCCATGCGTTTTCTCCTTCGCGGTACGGGTGCGAGCCTGCCTTCCTACTACCACTTTTTTTGCTCAACACACACCTCGAAACACCCTGGCAATGCCGGGCACCCATGCTAGTATATATATATATATATATATATATATATATATATATATATATATATATATATATGTGTGTGTGTGTGTGTGTGTGTGCGTGTTTGTGTGCGTGTGTGTGTCTGTGTGTCTGTGTGTCTGTGTGTGTGCATTTATCGACTTACGTGTTAAAAAAATAGCGGCTTATGTTTCTTGTTGTTTAATCATGTTGTAGATGTGTTGCAAGTTTGAGTTTTACTGTTGGTATTTGCCCTCCGGAATTGAAGACGGTATTTAACTATTAATAGCCCGCAGGTAAATACAAGAGTCCATCCCATGGTAAAAGAAATTCTTCAGCTGGGAAGCCATTGGAATGTCTCGTATGGCAAATATTTATAATGTTACTAGTATTTCAGCCCGGCGTTGCCCGGGTGTTTGGATGTGTATGCTGAGCAAAAAGAAGCGGTCAATTGTTTTTTTTTTTACTTTGACCCCTATTATGACCCCTTTACATTTATTTTTGGGCTCAAACCAAGTTATTAAGTTAGATCCATGTCCAAGGAACCTATATCTAAAATTTCAAGTGTTTGGACCCCCAAATTGTCGGAGTGGGTTGGTAGAGTTCTCAAAGGTCAAATCGTTGAACTTTGACCCCTTAACAGCCAAATTTCTGTGCGGAAACGAATTACAACGATTTTCCCAAATCTCACTACCCTGTATATCAAATTTCGAGTACGTAGACTGAAAATTAAGAGATATTGCCTTGGGAAATGTACACAGACACACACGCACACTTTCACTTTTGTATATCAAATTTATATTGTTATTGCGTAGAAAAATATACACAGACACATTTATATTGTTATTGCGTAGGAAAATATACACAGACATACACACACACACATACACACACACACACACACACACACACACACGCTCACTTTTATATATATAATAGGTATGATAAAAATGTTCTGTTCGCGCTTTGGCCGAGATCGGACAACAATGTGACATGTTTTATTTGTTTGTCTGCAAAAATATGCGCATTGAACAAAAGTTTCATGAAGCAGAGCGCAATAAGGGATATTAAAGTAATTTATTAAATATAGATTGTTTAGATTGTGTTTTTTATATTAGATAAAACAAAATGATACAGGATCTAGTTTAAGATTCAAATGAGCAAAGATACTAGATGCATAGTACATCTATTATTATGGAACACACCAAGACCGAAATTATTAAAACAAATTTATAATTCTTTTTATTTAATATGATACAAACGCGAAGTCAACAAGTTTCAACAATATATTTTTTATAACGCAAAGCACATTTAAAATAATACCTTGTTTTTGTTATTGTGTTACGTTTGAAAAAAAATAATAGGGCCTGTATTACTGTACACATAGATTCAAAAAAGTTGTCAAAAAACAAATATATAACAAATAAATGTTATCAAAGGCAAGATAAATTACTTTTCTACCAAACTGGATATATTTTTCGTGTTTTTATTCAATGTAACATGTTTATTCAGCTCGAAGACCATACAGTGTTTACCGATGTATTGGAACATTCAAGATGGCGTCTTATTCTCTCTTTAACACGGTAAGTGTGGGAAAAGATGTTATAAATAAAAAACCGGATAAAATACTGTTAAAAACTCGCTCAATATATGTTACCGTGACATAGGTTGACATGTATTCGGCGGGTTTTTAATAGTATTTTGTATAGTTTTTTATTTATAACACCTTTTCCCAAACTTACCGTGTTAAAGAGGGTGTGAGACGCCATCTGAATTTTCGAATGCATCGGTAAACACTGTATGTTTTGCGAGCTGAATAAATATGTTACATTGAATAAAAGGGGGGGGGGACGACATAAGTAATCTTTTACGATTCCAAACCGGTATGTTTCCTCCTAGTGTTCCTTGTGAACGCATCCGCTGCGGTATAAATGGGAAGAGGTAAAAGGAGTAATGTAATAGAGAGAAAAGATGTTGCAACTTCCATTGAATCTAAGCGATTTTGGCAGTGGACTCTCACCGGGAAAAATATAGGAATGTACCATTGTCGAGGAACTGTAGAGGTAATAGGCCTATAGCAAACCTCAGATAATGTGCTACAGTGTGTACGCATTACATTTGCATGTAATGTCATGATTTTTTATTCCTATTAAGGTCAAAGTCGGACCGGAAAAATGAGATCATTTTATTTATATAGAATAGAAGAAAGAAGATAGAATAGAGAAGAAGATAGAAAATAGAAGAAGAAGAAAAACAACAACAAGAAGAACATAGAAGATAGAATAGAAGAAAGAAAGACAGATAGAAGAAGAAGATAGATAGATAGATAGATAGATAGAAGATAGAATAGAAGAAAAGAAGAATAGATAGAAGAAGATAGATAGATAGATAGATAGATAGATAGAAGATAGATAGAAGAAAGAAGATAGGAGAAGAGAAGAAGATAGATAGACGATAGATAGAAAGAAGAAGATAGAAAGAAGAAGATAGAAAGAAGAAGATAGAAGAAGAAATACATAGAAGATAGAAAATAGATAGATATAAGATAGATAGATAGCTAGAATTGATAGAAGATAGATAGCTATAAGATAGATAGATAGATGGATATAAGATAGGTAGATGGATATAAGATAGATAGATAGATGGATAGAATAGATAGAAGATAGATAGAGAATAGAATAGAAGAAGAAGAGAAGATTAACTCAACAAATCATCTATATCTTATTACATTTGTATCTATCATCTTCACACTCTCTTACTATGTTGTTTGAACCATGATGTCATTTGAAATTTATTCATCCTTCCCCCTTCTTTTTTACGCGTTCTTTTTTATCTATCTTAAACTATTAACTGTTTCAAAAGAAGTCAATGAATTGATTTCAATCGTCCATTATAAACAACGAACGGGGGTACCCAGCGCTGCCCGGTTGTTTGGAGCTGTGTGTAACGGGGGTGGGGGGGGGGGTAAAGTAAATAATACGCGAAGTAATATCCGTGTTTAAATATAAAAAATAAAAATGAAAACGATGTTAAACTTTTAGAAAAACTCGGCAAAAACCAAAACAACGACAAAAAAAATAGCGAACAAACGTAAAACTTCTTTAAAAAAGAAATCGGAAAAACGGAAAGCATATATCAGGGGGGAAAAATGATGGACGTGTTCTGAAAAACTAAAACAAAAAAAAACACAGCCAAAAGCGAAAAGCGAAAACAAATGGCATAAATAAAATTTCGATTCGGTTAACTTCATGGTGCGTTTCACCAAGTAGAATTAAAACCCGTTCCAGTTTTTTTAAGCAACTACGAAGTCAAGAAAACCCAAACCAGTGTTCCTTCGTAACTATCTCTTGTGGACGATCCCGCAACGGTGTTAAGTGGTGGCGGGGGAAGGAGGAATTTAATAGAGAGAAAAGATTTTACCACTTCCATTGATCTTTACCGATTTTGGCAGTGAACTCTCTACGGATAGAATATAGGAATCTACGATTATCGAGGAATTGGATAGGTAACAGGCCTATAATATTCATCAGATATTATGCTGCCGTTTGTACATATTATATTTGCATGAAATGTCTTGATTTTTAATCTTATTAAGGTCAAAATCGGAGGGGAAAATGAGTTCATTATATATATATATCGATTAATACTGAAAAAATAAGGGGGTATGATTATTTTTGAACATTGCAGATTTTATAAATAGCTGTATATTTCTTTTATTACAAGTATCCCGAGATTTTAAAATGACGAAAATGATCAGAAGAGGTTTATTAAGAATATGTATCAATATGGACGTAAACAATAAATTCTTACAAAGTTACACCTAATAAACTCAATTTTCAAGGAGGGGTATGAATAATATCGGGCACAAGTGTATATATATATATATATATATATATATATATATATATATATATATATATATATATATATATAGGGAAGGGATAAGGAGCCTCAGCACACGTAGTTAGGTAAGATTGTGCATATGAGCGCGTGGGAACGTATCAGCACCAGTGAAAAATAACTGCGAAGAGATAAGCAACAGCAGCAGAAAAGGGTATATGCAAATGTGCGCGAAAAAAAAAAGAAAAACTGGAAGAAAAATGCAGCATGTGTTCGGGACCGAAAGAAAGTGGACGTCAGAGAAAATACGCGTGTATTTACACACTTATTTTCTCTGACGTCAACTTTCGCGAAGGCGAGAATCGGTCGGCTGTGGCCGGCATGCGGTCGGGGAGAAGCAGAAACGCGAATCAGGTAAGATTAACATATGTCAGAGAGAGACCTTTTAAGTAGTGCCGAAAGTAACGGTATTAAATGATTTAATTTATTTATTTATTTGGGTTTTATTTTTATGAATTACTAAAGAAAGTGTAACGACTACAACGTTACAGGGATACTATTCAACCCTCAGAATATGCAGAAAATCAATATATCTATAAAAGTGAGAATGTATCTCTGTGTGTCAGTCTGTTTACATTTCCCTACAAAATAACTCTACTAATTTTCAGTCTACAGAATAAAAATTTGACATAAGGAGTATTGAGATTTGGGACAATCTTTTTAATCGGGTTTTGGCTAGAAATTTGGCTGTTTAGGGGTCAGAATTCAACAATTTCACCTTTGAGAAATCTACCAAACTCCTCCGCCAATTTTGGGTCCAAACACATGAAATTTTAGATATAGGTTACTTGGGTTACTTTATAATTTGATTTGAGCCCTAAACAATAAATGTTAAGGCGTCATAATTGGGGTCAAGGTTTAAACAAAATTGACCTCAGCGGTCTCTACTAAATTAGTCAGCCAATATTTGGTCTAAAAATTTGAAATTTTACATAAAATGTATTCAGACATAGCTTATTAATCGTTTTTTTTCTGAAAACTTGGCTTCCATTGGGTCAAATTTGAAAAGATTTGACCTTTGCGGTCCCTACAAAACTATAAAGTCAATTTTTGGTCTAAAAATTTGAAAATTTACATAAAGGGTATTCAGACATGCAATAAGCTTTTTAATAAGTTTTGGGCGAAAATTTGGCTGGCAAGAGGTCACTGTTTACAGAGTTGATCTTTATAGACTGTGCCAAACACTTGAAATTTTAGATGAAAATTACTTGGATATGGGACAAACAATTTAATTTAATTTGAGCCAAAAACAATAAATGTTGAGGGGGCCAAATTGGGGTCAAATTTTTTTTTAAATTTACGTCTGTGGTCTCTACTAACTTTTCTCTATGGTAGTTAAGGAAATCTATTACATATTCACACTTTTTAATATATATATATATGTATATATATATATATATATATATATATATATATATATATATATATATAAATAAGAATTACAATAAGCTTACCAAAGTAATCAAAATGGTAAACTTAAAATATATTATAATTCTTAAAGAGTTAATATTTACAAGTAAAGTAATCTCAACGAGATGTAAAAGCTCAATACAATAAAACCGAAAAGGAAATATATACATATATATACATATATATATATATATATATACATATATATATATATATATATATATATATATATATAAATTACAATAAGTTTACCAAGGTAATCAAAATGGTAAACTTAAAATATATTATAAATATTAAAGAGTTGATATTTACAAGTAAAGTAATCTTAACCAGATGTAAAAGCTTAATAAAACCGAAAAGGAAATAGAGCTTATAATATGAACAAATGATTAATAAAACATGTTGAAAGACATCTTGAAAAAGAGTTAAAAACATATCTAATTTTAAAAAAGGACATATTCACACTTTTTAATATATATATATGTATATATATATATATATATATATATATATATATATATATAAGAATTACAATAAGCTTACCAAAGTAATCAAAATGGTAAACTTAAAATATATCATAATTATTTAAGAGTTAATATTTACAAGTAAAGTAATCTCAACCAGATGTAAAAGTTCAATACAATAAAACCGAAAAGGAAATATATACATATATATACACATATATATATATATACATATATATATATATATACATATATATATATATATATAAATTACAATAAGTTTACCAAGGTAATCAAAATGGTAAACTTAAAATATATTATAAATATTAAAGAGTTGATATTTACAAGTAAAGTAATCTTAACCAGATGTAAAAAGCTCAATAAAACCGAAAAGGAAATAGAGCTTATAATATGAACAAATGATTAATAAAACATGTTAAAAACATCTTGAAAAAGAGTTAAAAACATATTTAATTTTAAAAAAGAAGCACAAGATAAGTGGATAGTCCTTAATCCGCGGAGTTTCGAAGAAATACTCTCCTTCTCATCAGAGGGCAGGAATTAGCAAAATGCGGGATAGGATTTTGCAAGTAAAAGCATTTAATGAAACCACAAGTAAGTCACAGAACTTACTTGGTTAAAAAATGATGAAGGGGAATAGGAGGTAAAAAAAATAATAAAAAGATTTCACATGAATAAAGATTATGGACTATCCACTTATCTTGGGCTTCCTTTTTAAAATTAAATATGTTTTAACTCTTTTTCAAGATGTTTTTAACATGTTTATTAATCATTTGTTCACACACACACACACACACACACACACACACACACACACACATATATATATATATATATTTCCGTGTTATATTTTTATGTTATTGCTATGTTTACCACATTGAGCTCTCATACCCGGATTTCCTCCTGGAATTATTCCATTATAACACTATATATATATATATATATATATATATATATATATATATATATATATATATATATATATATATATAATGTTATGAACTGTACATGCGCCCGACTGAGATTTCGCTACAGGATTTTTTACACGGACGTTTTATTCATTTTCTTATCCCGGATAATTTTTAATAGAGATTCCAAGGATATCTTACGAAACTCTTTTTTGGGATTCACTAATCGCACCAACCTATTGCGAACTCTTGGATACCACTGGATGTTCACAACCATATATGTTGGATTTTATTTTATCTACAAATTCATACTTTTTTTTCTCAATTTTCTCTCTAGACTGTTTTCAAAAATTGAGCTAACCAGCAAAAAATAGATACTTGCTTATACATTCCTTTGACTATTTTTTTCTCTGAGAAGAAAAGTTTTACTTTGAAACTCCATGGAATAAAAAACCGTCCACCTTTATTTCGTATTCCTTGTTTTGTATTATAACACTGTAAATTTTATTCTACAATGTCTTGACTTTTTCTACGCCACCAAGAATCGAAACCAAAACGTTTAGCTTACGATTTACTTTTTCCTTTGACGTTAATTCCTGAGCTATGAAGACATGTTTGCTTCAAGGTTAAAAATTAAAACATGAACCAATAGCTATTTCGTTAAGCAGGCATATTCGTAATGCCGTCGTTCGAGCTGCACCAGGCAAATTTATTTTTTTTAATTTTTTTACACCTTTGCACCGATTTTCCCCTGTTACAAACCAAATATAAAGTTTCGCATAGGGTCTAATACCCTATATATAAAGTTTCATATCTGTAGACCAAAAACTGGCAATAGCGTTTAGAGAGCAGAATGTTTTTTAACAAATATATATATATATATGCCTACATAAATATATATAGGAAAAGGTTTATTGTTGTTTTCATCTTTATTGGTTGTTGTTTGTCCACGACGTTTCGACCATCTATTCCTCTTGCCGTCGACAGGTGATAACCGCGATGGATAGAAACTTCGAATCTTCTAACTGCATTCTCAGCAATCACTGCCATCCGTAGTTGTTGTTGTCTCACCACGTTTTCGCCAAGTAAACCTCTGGCACGCTTTGGGTAGGATTGAAACCGCTATCTTCAGACTATGCTCATCTGGAACCATAGAGATTCAACGTCTCTATACACTGCGCCATGAAGATCAAGGTTGGATTCTTTGATCTTATTATTTATTTATTATCTGATCTTCCATAGTCGGGTCCGTACCGATTAGTATATATATTATTCCTTAATTGGAATTCATTTTTGAGGTGAGCATTATATATATTAATTTATTTTTGTTTCGGACTATTATTCTCATTTTTATTAGTTGTTATTTTCATCTTTATTAGTTGTTTTTCACGATGTTTCGGCCAACTATTCCTCTGGCCTGCATCAGGTGGTAATCGCGAGGGATAGGAACTTCGAATCTCCTGCAAAGGTTAAAAAAAGGGTTGAAAAGGTTTGTGTTTACTCTTACTTTTTACACAAATATTACGCAAGTATAAATCAAGTAGAATATCTGGATGTATATTAATTACATGTAATAGTCAACTAAAGATGACCATCCCATGAGAACACCCGTCTAGCTGAAGCCACTGTGAAAAATTTTCCCCCACTCTTTATCTGTGCCTAAATCAAAACGTAGATTCCATGAACAAAGCTTCTTTCTTAAAACTGCACGCCTGTGGAACTCTGTTGCGTCTGCCTGCTTCCCACCTGACTACAACTTGGATGTCTTTAAGTTCAACGTTAACAAATTACTAATGAACCGCTCTCTTAAGTAAACACTTCATTAAATCTCCACACTAACGTATTGTACTTGCAATAACCCTTATCCCTGAGTGGATTCCGGGCCTTGATATGTGGTGACCACCGTGTAAAAAATAAAAAATAAAAAAATAAACTATTAGCGAATTAATTAGAATGAATGTTTAAAAGAATATGCAAATTAGCTATATAAGAAACTTGTACTTTTTTAAAATAAATATAAAAAAGGTCTGTTAATATCAATATCAATATAAATTCACACAAACACCCAAATTTAAAAGAAGTACATATATATATATATATATGTATATATATATATATATATATGTGTGTGTGTGTGTGTGTGTGTATGTGTGTGTGTGTTTGTGTGTGTGATTGCAACGTCTTGTCAGACGAGCGCCACTCTCTCAGATACTTAAAGTCCATGAGCCCAAAAATGACTTCCGTCGCCACAGGTCTATTTTAATAGACAAATGCCTGAGGGAATATTTCTACACAGATCATGTTACAGAGTCTTAGCTTTGTACGACAGCTAAGCCTCTCTCTAGGTTCCAAATGTTGAGATTCAACAACAAGCAAGAGCAAGATAGCCAGCAACAAGTTAAACTGAAGACAAGCTTAATGTGGGTACTAGTCTCCCGCTTTAAGGCTTTTTTAAATCAGAGATTTGCTTCTCCTAGAAAGGTTGCCTTCATCACGGCTTACGGGAGCCCTCTCCACCCCAACACACACATACATACACACAAACACACACGGTGCTAGTTGGACCTTGACCCCGAAAAAGAGTTCATTCTCCCTTTGGAAGGTCTTGTTTTTAATCCTTCAGGGAGACTAGCCACCCTCCTCACCAAACAAGTCTGGTGGGGGAACCAGTTCAGTCGCCGGTTACCCGACCATGAGGCAAGTAGTACTAGGTTACATGGTACCAGTAGCATATGACATGGCCTGACATATAATATAATATATATATATATATATATATATATATATATATATATATATATATATAGTAAGATATAAAGTATATATGGCGATTAAGCTACACTGAATATTCCGCGTTTAATCCACTCTAGGATTTTTCAGGCTTATGCATAAACCTGAAGAATCCTAGAGTGGATGAAACACGGAATATTCAGTGTAGCTTAATCCCCATATATATTTTATAACTTTCTAACTAGCTCTGCTTACGTATTGAGCACTGTTGAAGTAAATACTTAAAGTGTACGGATAAATTTATACTTTCGTATATTAATTTCATGTGAGTAAATTAAGTAGTTATATATATATATATATATATATATATATATATATATATATATGATGAAAATAATGGAAATAGTATTCCGACAAAATAGAGAAAATAAAAAGGAACAATCCGTATTATGTGTTCATCAACGTTTCGTCTTTATTTCGAGACTTCCTCTGGATGAATGAGATTAAGAAACCAAAAAATATACCAGTACAAAATATTTGAAAATGTTTCACGTGCACAGTGTGACGCAGTTCTATTACAAAGAAACGGAAAATCGATGTTGGAACTTCAAAAAGGAGGGGGGGCTGGCTGTTAAAGAGAAGGAAATTTTAGTGACGTCATGTAGTCGTTAATTTAATTTAAAACTATGAACGCAAGTTTATATTCTATTGGGAAAAAGATATATCTGTTGAAATTCAAATATAAGTTTGTAACAGAAATGAAATGAGTGTTTTTTTTATGTCATTTATTGATTGAGATTATGTATTAATTATTACAGGGGGTGTTTGAATTGGTGTGAGAAAGTTAACCTGTGTCCACAGTTAAATAATGTTCTTTTAATAACAGTTTACTTATTAATGGCGCTATGTTATAGAAACCTCCACGTTGTTTAATAGTGCTTGAAATTGCGATAAGCGCAGATTCAAGAAGTCTCCGGCGCGGTTTATTTAAAATAAATTTAACTACTTTAGCTTGTTTAAAGTCAAAAGTGTGGTTATGTTGGAATGAATGAGAGAATAATGCACTTAGAGAATTGCTATTTTTTATATCTCTTTTGTGTTCATTGAGCCTTTTTCCAATTTACGCTGAGTTTCACCAACGTATTTATGATAGCAATTGTGGCAAGGAATAGTATATATACCTCCATCGGAAACTGGTTTGTTATAGAGATGTTTCGTGGTTTTTAATATATGTCTTATAGTTAGTGATGTGGTTTGTACGATAAGAATTTTTAGTTTGTTTAGTGTGTTATCGATTATTGTATTATTGGTGTGTGTAGGTAAAAGAAGATGTCTGTTTATGAGAGAAAGGTCTGGTGTATATGATTTTTTATTATTATTTATTCTGGAAAATATTTGTGTGGCTTTTCTCTAAGCATTCAATGTGAAATATGTCGGATATTGCAAAGTTTCCAAAATGTTTGTAAGGTATTTGAATTCTTCGTCCAGATATTCAGGACTGCAAATTCTGAAAGCGCGTAAGAAGAAACCAATTATCATCCCTGTTTTTATTTTATTGTTATGGTGTGAATAGAAATGTATGTAATCGTTTTTGTGTGTAGTTTTGCGGTGAACTTTGAAGGATAGTTTATTATTGGATTTTATTATAAGTATGTCAAGAAAGGGTAATGAGTTATTGTTTTCTGTTTCATAGGTAAACTTTATGGAAGGTTCGACTGAGTTTCATTTGTCTCTAATGATATTTATGCGCGTATTTTTCCCAATAGAATATAAACTTGCGTTCATAGTTTTAAATTAAATTAACGACTATATGACGTCACTAAAATTTACTTCTCTTTAACAGCGCCAGCCCCCCCCTCCTTTTTGAAGTTCCAACATCGATTTTCCGTTTCTTTGTAATAGAACTGCGTCACACTGTGCACGTGAAACATTTTCAAATATTTTGTACTGGTATATTTTTTGGTTTCTTAATCTCATTCATCCAGAGGAAGTCTCGAAATAAAGACGAAACGTTGATGAACACATAATACGGATTGTTCCTTTTTATTTTCTCTCTCTCTCTCTCTCTATATATATATATATATATATACATTTTTCTTTAAAAAATTTCAAAATAAATATAAAAAAGGGTTGTTAATGTTAATATCAATACACACAAACACTCAAATTTAAAAGAAGTATATATATATATATATATATGCATGTATATATATATATATATATATATATATATATTAAATAATCTCATTATGCATATATAATCATATTTATATAAAGATATAGTCAGGAACCTTCATATATATCCCCACATCTCTCAAACAAACCCAATTGAATGATCGTAAAACTAGAAAATTATTGCGAAGTAACAGTTTTAACAGCGAATCGGTTAACATCTACACTGATCGTATACCTGGGTGTACTAGTTCATATCACAGAAACGTTTTCTTCTAGTCCACATGTGACCTTGTTTCTAACCTTTCGATTGACTGTAACTAACATTCATCAAGTTATTAAACAAAGAAATCAATCTCAATAGCGAATAGTTATTATTCCCTGTCTATACCACACATGAATATATCCGGGAAACACTGCTTCCATAGATCTGTCAGAAATAAGGATCGGTTACTTGACTGGATTTATTCAGTAATTTTATTGAAGTTTTCAGATTAATAGGAAAAGGTAAAGTTTTTTTTTTCTTCTCGTAGTTGAGTCTGGCTAGTACCAGATGGGTGACCATTTGGTAAGGCTATGTGCTGTATGTACTGCGCCGAGTCATAAGAAATTTCCATGTTGGTATTTCGAGGTGCACCTCTAGTCTTTGTTAGGGCATGCATCTAGGAGAAGGTAACTCTGATGACGTCGGCAGCAGGATGTTGGGTGACGATGGAGAAGGATGACTCTCTCGCAGATCAACGGTTCTATGGTATTAAGAGTTAAGTTATTCGGCTGCAACTATGCGGATGAACTAAGGACAACGGATAGGTGGAAACAGGAGAGTCAGAGGCTATTGCGTTTGGGGGTGGGGGGTAATGCCAACTCATCTCCTGTATTCTGCCGAGTTCAAATCATGCGATGTCTTCAGGGGAATCTGACCAACAATGGACCGAAGCTTGTGGAGAAACTAAACATGGTTTCGTCTACGACATGAACATGTCACGATACAAGGATTGGTTTTGGTTGTTTGTTTTACAGCATATCAACTTTTTTCAGGTTATTTTATGCAAATTCCAGTTATTTTGAAGAGAAGTGTTTAGATAGAATTTTTTTTTCTATTTAACCCATAGTTGGGACCCTAAGAGGTACTACCACTCCGGGTCAGAGTGGACCACGATACAAGGAGGGGGAGAAGAAGAAGAAGAAGAAGAAGAAGAAGAAGAAGAAGAATCAGGAGGAGGAGATAGATACGCATACAAAGGAGAAAATAATGCTGCAATTTGGATCCCACGAGTCTCATATATATTTTATACGCAGGACTGATAGGTTGGCGAAATGTTGTGGGTGACGACTTGGCAAGTTTCTTTCTACCTGCCCCACGCCCTAGAAATCGACCGCGTAACAACCATCACTTGTTAATTGGGTAGTGTTAAGGGGATCTGATCCTGAGACACGAGCCCACGCCGAGGCGATTTAGTTGTCAGATCCGTGGCTCCAGACAGTCCTTCCAATTATTCATGTTTTTGTTACTGTCTCGTCTGAATCAGCGATAAAGAATGACTAATTCTTACAAAAGAGAAAGACCGTTTGACACGAGCGCAACGTTTGACACGGAGTCTTCGAGACTATAACCTTTTCTTTCGTATTCTTGGCAGGTTTGGATGTCGCTGGCAACGTTTACATCTATTATTTTTCTTAATTTCTCAAAATCGAATTCGACGTTTGGACTAGTGCTTGCATTTTTGCAAACTTTGGTAATGTTGCGTATCGCTCACCGATTCGTGTATCATTCTTATTGTAAATAGATTTGTTCTGTTCGTTTGAGTTGACGGCATATCAACCCTTTACTGAAGCCATTTATTTTGGTAAACAATGCCTTTAATTAGTTACTGGGTTAGTTATTTCGTTTTACGACAGATCATACACTTTCGTGTTATTTAATGCCGAATTTGATAATTTGGAAAAAATTCGGTTTTATTGTTCTGTATATTTTCAAATATTTAATTTTAGTATTTAGTTTGGTTGTTTTGTTTTACGACTTAGCAACCCTTTTTGGATTCGATAATTTTCGAAAAATATTTTATGCGTCAATTTCTTTATATCTTAAAATCATTATTCTGTATTTTCCAATATCTAGTGTTTGAGAATTCCTGTTCTACTCATATTGTCTCCTATGCATGTATATATAAAGCTGAATGTGTGTGTGTGTGTCTGGTCACGAATAGTTTCCTATATGGTTGACTATTTTTTAAAAAACTGATTACATATAATGATAGAAGATGTATCGAGACACAGGAATGGGTATGTTTGATCTGGCAATACGGCGGTTCATAAAAATTGTGGGGTCTGCGTTCGCGCCTAGTACACAAAGTATGGAAATAAAAAATTTAAAAATTAAAAAAAAACGTTTACAAGTGTTTTTGATATAGATGTACATAAGAATATTTGAGAAGTATGTTTCAACTTAAATAGGGATGATATAATAAAATTGTGGGTCTGCGTTCGCGCCTGGCCTCCATAGAATGGAAATGGGCATACACTTTAATAAAGACTTTTCATATCTATCTGTGTAAGTATACGTTGATAATTATGTTTCAGTTTGAAGAAATATGGTATAATAAAATTATGGGGTGTTCGTTCGCGCCTGACCTCCATAGAATGGAAATATGTCACAAAGGTTTTTTAATATAGATCCACAGAATATTGTGATAAGTGTTTCAGTGTAAATTATGGGTGTTATCTATTTTATTTCAGTGTATATTATGGGGTTTATCTATTTTATTTTTACTTTCATCATATTTTGCTTTGGTTTTGATATCCCCAACTTCGAAGCTATCTCTTTACAAACCTTTCTTTTCATAACCTATCATACTTTCAGAAATCAGAGTCCATTTTCTGTAGGCTGTTTTTGAACCCAGTCAACGACGGGTACTTTTGCTAGTATATATATATATATATATATATATATATATATATATATATATATATATATATATATATATATATTTTTTAACAATCAATTTTAATACCTTTTAAATGGTATTTTATTGATAATTGTACCAATATTAACTTCGGTTTAGCTCGATGAGAATTCAGAGCAATATAATTTATATAATCAGAAAAACAACACCTTTTATTTAGTAGTACACAATTTTTGTTTTTATTATTTTTTAAGACATGTTATTATATATTTTTTCCATCCCCATGTGAGTTTTTAAAAACAAATTTTGACTGTAATTAATTTGATTTTAATTGTCTCTGAAGAGAACGGTAAATAATGAAGATTCGGTATGCTATAATTAAAACAACCGTTTGTCTTTTTACCCTTCGAAACAGCTGTCAGACTAAGGAGGAAAAAAATATATAATAACATGTCTTAAAAAATAATAAAAACAAAAATTGTGTACTACTAAATAAAAGGTGTTGTTTTTCTGATTATATAAATTATATATATATATATATATATATATATATATAGTTAAATAACATCCCTCGTAAGATGGATTAATGAATATCTCCAAACTGAACAGTTTTGCACCATCTTTTTGCCCTATTACAAAGAGCACAACCGAGATAGAATTTTTTTTTACATGGGGGTCAACACTTATCAAGGCCCAAAGGCCACTCAGGGATAAGGATTATTGCGTGTACAGTAATCAGTGAGATAGTATTGTATTAATCATTAGTATTGGGGGTTTTGATATAGTGTCTTACTTAAGGGGGCGGTTTGTTTGGAGTTTGTTTATGTTGGACTTGAAGACGTCCAAGTTGTAATTAGGTGGGAAACAGGCAAGCGGCAGAGAGTTCCACTGGCGTTCAGTTCTAAGAAATAAGCTTTGCTCATGGAATTATATAAAACTTAAGACGAGCGATAGATGTACCAACCCAGATGAGTCAACAATGTCTTATGCATGGACCAATTGTGGCATTGTAAAGATGTAGGATATTCTCTGGCTTGAGTAATTTTCTAGCATGGTAGATAAAGCCCACAGTCTTTGCCAATAACCTCAATGTCTCCTCTTCTCCTTCTTGTGTCATGGCATTTTTCACCATGGTTAGTGTTCTCCATAGACTTCGGTCCATTGTTGGTCCGATTCCTCTGAAGACATCACGTGATTTTGAACTTGGCATAAAACACGATGTGGGTTGCTATTACCCTCCCCAAGCGCAATGGCATCTTACTCGCCTGTTTGCACCTGTCTTTTGTCCGTAGATCCTACACAGAGCTGCAGTCAAATAACGTAATCCTTGATACCATAGAACCGTTGATCTGCGAGAAATTCATCCTCCCCAATCGTCATTCAACGTCCTGATGCCGACGTCATCATCAGAGTTACCTTCTCCTAGATACATATCTTAACTAAGACTAGGGGTGCACCTTTCCCAGTGAATTAATGCGCCTTCAGATACCAACCTGGAAATTTCTTATGACTCGGCGCGGTATATACAGCGCGTGGCTTTCCCAAGTGGTCACTTATCTGGTAATGGGCAGACTTATCGTTGCTTAACTTTTATGATCTGGCGGGAACAGGTGTGTCAACGTGATGTATTTGTTCTAATTTATGTTGTCTGTGATTATTGGGCTTAGTTCTTAAAAAGATGGGTTCCTATATAAAGTGTTATCTGTTCTAGCACTCATTGGTTGAGTAGGTTTTTGTAGTTTTTAAAGAATGAAACTAAGAGTTAGTATAATTAAACGTTACAGACTATTTACTTCCCATCCCACTGCAGACTAAAGTCCTTTTATACGGTTTCTATCATTGCCTTGGATATTTGTATAACCCAACGGAAACCCTAACGGGTGTTCATCGGTATAAGATATCGAATCCAGATGTAACCGGAATTACTGAATCAAACAAACAAAGTTCCACAGCTATACGGGTCACCCAAATATCTCACACATTACAGTAGTTAGCCATGATCTATCCGCACGAGGTGTCGGTTGGTCGTTTCTGGGCGCTTCACTCAAAAAAATCTATGTTCTAAAATAAGAGGAAGTGGTTTATACCCACGTTGTGATTTTGATTCGCTCCGTAGCCACATCAATCGGACTTGGTGCTGGTTCCTGCAAGTTATAGCACGTTAAACCCGAAGAGCAACAACAGAAAAAAAACAATGATTAAATCGTCTGGTTGTTTTGCTTAACAAACATTATATTATACTGAACTTGATCATTATAAAGTTCTTTCAAAAAGAGCACAATAACTGTATTTATTTATGCTCACAAGTAACACACCAATTTATTTAATGCATATTGCACCATCTAACACATGCCAGCATATAAAACAAACATTAAACTGATGGCTACAATGATGATGAAGAATTCCTAATTCATGAACATATTAAAACGTAGACTCAGCCAGGAGTTTTAGAGCATTACCTGGCACAGAATTTGTCTGGACAAACTAAGGGCAGTAAACAATATGAATATTTTCACATCGGTGATTAAAAGAGAAAAAGGAAAAGATTGGACAAATATATTGTCCAATCCTTTCCTTTCCTTTTTTTGGTCAGCTCAGAAAGGAAGGTAAGATGAAGCTGACTTGTGTGTTAAGACTTTTATATTGGTGAAACACATGACTAAATCAGCCAATGGTTGACCGCCCAGTGTTCACATGATCTGGGACACGACGTTGCAACAAAAGATAAGTAGATGTAGATTTGAATGGCGTCAAGCCAATAGTCCTTTACAGTAAGACCACTTTCGTATAGCGTAATTAAACGCACATCGATAGTCCGCTAGAAAGGACAACCTTTGTTTTTTGAATAGCGGATAACAGTCCCGTTTAATAATCAGCAGCGTGCGAACTGGTTTCCTCTCCCTTTTGGGAGATGTCCTTTCTTCTGTCTTCTTATGTGATACACTTTCTCCTCTTATTTTTCGGAGAAGCTTGTAAACAGGTACACTAACGGCGGTCCAGGATATGATCTTAAACTATATCAAGTGGTGAGGCCCCAGCTTGCAGGCTTTGAGGTGTGTGGAACCACCCTTTAATTGCCATTGCTCCCAGGTCCACCCTGACCCGGAGTGGTAGTACATGTTAGGGTTGCAATTATGGGTAAAATAGAAATCGACTTGAGAACAACAAATATATTGTATTAAAAAAAATTTCTTCTAATTCTTGGCATTAAATAACCTGAAAAGGGTTGATATGCCGTAAAACAAAAACAACAAACCAACCTACACGAACGGCGGAGGGTGGCTTATAGTGGCTTAACGAGATTGAAGTGTTTTCTTGCATATGATCTGAGGAGTCTTTTTATCAGCCGGCAGCAGGAGCTTTACTGTCAGTGATACTGTTGGTAGGTCACCATAAAGCTGTTGGGTTACTGCGTGGCTCCTCCATGATGTATTGAGGACCATCCTGAGCATTCGTGTGTAACAGCCGTCCAGTCTCTTCTTCTTTTGTAAGCTAAATCACTGGCGGCCTATGTGCAGATTTTCAGCTATGCACTTCCAACCCACTAAGTTTGTGCACGTCACCACTAACCTATCGCCATAGGACATTTAAAAAAAGATACCTGCACATGAGGACACAACATGCTCGTGCTATATATATTGCACCTTCTCAAGCCCTAACACTGATTGCACAGTGACAAACCGAAGTATTTAGATGAATGAGCAGCGGCATAGTGTGCATGCTTTATTGTCCCAGAGTTTAACCTCTCAGGTAGCTGGAAAAACCCCCTGCCTTGATAGGGTTCAAAATAAACTTCGTGGCCTGGTGGGAGATGTCCTTTTCTCTTCACTGCAACCTCTATCTCACAGAAGAGATGTTGCGAGTTTGTCTCTGCTTTATCGTTATTTTCATGGAAACTGTTCGACTGAGCTTCAATCTATGGTCCCCCCTCGCCAAACTTTCACAAGAAACACTAGACTAGCTGAAAACATTATCAATAATTTTCCACACTCTTTATCGGTGCCTAAATCTAAACATATATTCCATGATCAAAGCTTCTTTTTAGAACTGCACGCCTGTGGAATTGTCTTCCGTTTTCCTGCTTTCCAGCTGTCTATAATATGGTTGTCTTCAAGTCCAACGTGAACAAGTTTCTGATGAGTCGTTCCACTTAAGTTAACAAATTTACCGAACTTCCATTAATATCGATTACTATATTGTCATTTTGACTACTCTACACTCTTTAACGCTTATCCTTGAGTGGCCTATCGGCCTTGATAAGTGGTGACGCCTTCGTAATATATATATATATATATATATATATATATATATATATACGAGCAAACAGTTAATAAAACATGTTAAAAAACACTGAAATGAGTTAAAAAAACATATTTAATCTGAAAAGGAAACACTAGATAAGTGGATAGTCCTTAATTCGCGGAGTTTCAAAGAAATACTTTCCTTCTCATCAGAGGGAAGGAATTAGCAAAACGCGTGATCGGATTTTGCATGCAAAAGTATTTGATGAAACAACAAGTAAGTCAAAGATCTTACTTGAAACAAAAAAAAATGTGAAGCAGAGGGAATGTGGTGAAGAAAAAGGTGATTACGCATGAATGGATAGTCTGGTTGAAGATAAATAATTTTATATATATACATATATATATATATATATATATATATATATATATATATATACAGAGAGAGAGAGAGAGAGAGAGAGAGAGAAGGAGAGAGATGTTATTTTATTTGTTTTCGTTTTTGCGATACGTTTTGAATGAATTCAATTATTTATATGCAAGTACATTTTTACCTAAATGTGAGTTTTGCCCAATTTCGTAAGCCTAAATGGGGAGCGGCATATATATTGTTTTTAAAATCTAATTATTCACAGCCACTATTATGAGTCGTAGACGACGGAACACGTTTCAGTGGATAATTATATTTGAAAACAATATATATATATATATATATATATATATATATATATATATATATATATATATATATATATATATTTAATTGTACAGAAATTCAGAAAAACATTGGTACCGTCTGCTTCAAGCCCAACATAAAGGAGACCAGTTAATGGTAAAACGTAAAGGATGTTAGGCTCTCCTCAGCCATGTTGTTTCTGTCTGAGGAGAAAATTTTCAGGCCCGCATTTATGTTTTATAATGATGTTCATTTTTATTTAACTATAGCTTATTCCTATCTCTGTATACTTTATTTTATTCTAATATGAATTTTCTACTTTTTTAATTTTTTTATTTAATGCATTTTAGTAATTATGTACTGCTCTGTTTTTGCATGGTTCCCGGTCTGTCTTCTGTTAATTTTAGCTGGTGCAAGGGAGATAATTAATTTAACTAATTAATTTTCCTTCTTTGTTTCAGTTAAGGGGATATAATCCATGTTTCAGTTGGTCCAAGGGAGGTAATTAATCTATCTTATTATTTTTTGAAACCTTTTTTATTTTATTTTATTTTAAATAGTTGAGGGAGGTATGCAGGCTATTTGATTTCTAAGTCTTTTATATATGTGTATTGTATTCTTTAAGGTAGCCATAATTTTCATACTTAATTTATACTTAATATTTATACTTACAATTATCTAAATGTCCATTTTCACTTTACTAATTTATGCGCTAAGTTGACTGCTTCTAGAATACTCTTGAAGAAATTCCTTTAGGTGGGGTCTTCGTTCGTTGTTCGCTCCTCCCATTCTATTAGAAGCGCTTGTCTCCTATGTAAACTGGCTTTGAGGGTCTCACTGTGTACGTTCAAAAAGGTCTTTAGAGGGTCATTAATGTTAATTTTATTTTTTATTTCGGACTATTAGTCTCATCTTTATTAGTTGTTTTTTTTTTAATCTTTTTATTGGTTCACAACGTTTCGGCCAACTTCCTCTGGCCTTCGTCAGGTGGTAAAAAAAAAAAAACAACTAATAAAGATGAGACTAATAGTCCGAAATAAAAAATAAAATTAACATAAAAATGCTCATCTCAAAATAAAAAAAATTCCAATTAAGGAATAATATATATATATATAGGGTCATTAATGTTCTTTATAATGTGGTATTTCTCCGCATCACAAGTTAGTGCGTAAGGAAATGTACACATACAGACAGACAGACAGACAGACACGTTCACTTATATATATATATATATATATATATATATATATATATATATATATATATATATATATATATATATATACTAAGAGGCCACCCGGTCGTAAAAATACACTTAAAGATAATACCTGGATTAATGCATATTTCGTAATTTCGTATTTATTATTATATTATATTGGACCCAATATATATTAATGATTTAAAAAGTTTTAATAAATGACCTGTGCGCCATCACCGAAAATCGAAACCAAAACGTTTAGCTTACGATTTGCTTGTTCCTTTGACGTGAATGCCTGAGCTATGAAGAAATGCTTGCTGTAAGGCTAAAATTAAATTTAACATGAACCAATAGCTATTACATTACGCATGCATAATCGTAATGTCGTCGTTACACAGTTGCCTGGCAAAATTCCAGGTGTTTAATTTTCACACGTTTGCAAATATAAATTATCGCATGCATTTGAATACCCTATATATTAAGTTTGATGTCTGTAAAACAAACATTTAAAGAGGAGTTTGTGTAGGCAATTTTTTATAACAAATGTATATATACGCATGTATAAATATATATAGAAAGATGTTCGTGTTTACTCTAACCTTTTTATGCAAATATTACGCAAATCATTTAGAATATCAGCATGAATATAATCACACGTAACAGTTAACTAAAGATAATCATTCCATGAAAAAAAAAACGAAAAAAAAACTAGTAGGGAATTAATTAAAATGAGTGTTCAAAAGTATATGCAAATTTGCTAGATCTTTTGCAGATGAATGTAATTCGACGACTCATATATAACAAAGTTGCATTTTTTTTTTTTTAGATAAATAGAAAAACGGGGTTTTGGTATGAATATTAATGCACAAAAACCACCAAATGTATAGATAAGATATATATATATATATATATATATATATATATATATATATATATATATATATATCAGGATTGTTGGCCTCTGAGTGCAGCACTAGTGCGAGAGGTCACACGGCTAACCTTTCGATCGTGAGAAAAGAGCCTGACAGAGCTTGCAGAATCGCAGGTGTATACGGAAAAATAGGGGATTCCCCTGAGGTGACGTAATTAGTTGCGATTGACCCAAGAAATCCTCAACCCATCCCGTCACCTCACTACATAAGCGAGTCCCCGCACCAAAATCGGCAGTTAAGCTGAGATTTTCGAGAGAACCAAATACCATCGAGGAGTGTTCACCCACTTTTTTCCCCGCATTTCTCTACCGCCATCTCGAGAGAGAAGAATCAATCTAGTGTTATCTTTTTGGATTAGTGGAGTCTGGTAAAATACGGACAATTGTATATAAGTAAACATTGTGTATATCTATCTTGAATTAATCGGTAGTATAGTTAACCGAGTCTGTCTTTCTTTTTTGTGCATGTGATTTATTCACTTCCAGCCTGACAGATCGACGAAGCAACGGCATATCAACCCAAAAGTTAGATCTACCCCGACAAAATCGATCAACGGATCCTACTTCGCTGAGATACCTTGCGAAGGACGATCACAGGTCACATTGGGTCCGTGACCGAGTATAGGTTACACCGCCACCTCCTTGGTGCAGCTCATATGTGCAAATGTGTATCTTTTAATGACTACATAATTTTAACAATCTAAAATTAATAGTGAAAACCGTTGAAATTATTTGGATGTTATTGTAATACTATCAACGTTGCCCCCTCCAAGGAAATAAAAAGAAAGAGAAAAAATATGACAAAAAAACAAAAGAAAATATATTTATCAAGAAAACAAATGTATAGCAAATAGAATCATCGGAAAAACAATGGACGTGAAGTTCTTCACCAAAATAAACAAAAGATAAGATAGGATTATGAATCTCTGTGTGGCGTTCAACGAGAACAAAACGATCGAATATAATTTTAGAGTTACTTTTGGAAGGTTCGTAATGTATTTTCGGCGGTTGGGAAAGTTTACGACAGTCAATAAGTGTCTGCAACAGTTTACAACAGTATACTTCCAGACAGTTGCCAGCGGGACAAAATTAACGATGCTGGGTAAAGGATTAGTTAATAATTTCATCATCCTATAAATCTTTCGGTTCGGAGCAAATAATTTTCTAAGAAATACACATGAAGTATTTCTTTAGAAAATAACGCAGTGTTAATTATCAACCATTATGAGCTAGTTAGAAACAAACATCGATTTGGCAGTGTCATTGTTATTTAAGTCCGATTCCAAATGGTCGACATTATGTTTTACATCATTCTCATTATTGACAACAATTTTAATATTTTAAAGCATTTGGCGTCGACTAAATGTTATATAAAGTTGGCCATACTGCAAGCCAGGTTTCTCTACGTACACTAAAACATGACAATTGTTTGGCCTTGTGTTTTGGGAGTAGCATGATTGACTTGAGAAGGAATTTTAAAGGTATTTTTAAACGTGTCTTGGTGTTGTCTTTTGTTTATAGTACAACCTCTTAAGCTAAAGCAGTGATAGTTCAGTTTTAACTTCTTCAATTCTATCTCGAAACAGAATACTTTCAATGGATATCATTTACTACAATGTATTCTATGCCATAATAAAACAAATTTAAACTTCCTTTGGTTTGATTTTTTAGATATAAAGTAGAGGTAATAGAAAGAAATGTAAAGCCATTTTATTTATAACTAGCAATACCCGTTAATCGGCGTTGCCCGGTGGAAGCGTGTCCCCACCTCGTAAAAATGTAAAGTATCGTTGTTGTTGTTGTTGTTGTTGTTGCTGTGGTTGCTGCTGCTGCTGCTGTTGCTGCTGCCCACAACGTTTTCATGTTACGAACGTCTTCAGGAATAGATACCCCCTACTCCTCATGGTAAGAACGGCTATCGAAATGTCAAGAACGGATGTAGTAAGAGTATTGAGCAACCTCCAGCCGTATTTTTTTAAAAATAGCTGATGTCACGTATCACCGTCAGAAAAAAAGTAAAAAAAAAATAAAAAATAAAAACAAACCCCAAAACAAACAAAAAAGAAAGCACCCCGAAAACAAATGAAGAGTTTTCGTTTCATTTGCATAATAAAAAAAAAACAAATAAAAAGGAATGCAATACAAATAAAAAGAAAAAAAACAAATAAAACGGTTTGAATTCGATAATAGAAGAAATTGAGAAAATGGAGGAAAAAAAAACTCGAAAAGTTATACGTATTTATCGCAAAAAAAGGAGCATGGAAAACTAAAAAAAGAAAAGATAAAAAAAAGGAAAAAAGAAGAAGCGAAACTAAACCATCACATAAATAACCCTGTTAAAATGTTAAAACTTTCAACAACAAAAAATAAATCCGTTTAGCCCATAGGTTAAGATATGGTCCCAGTTATAAAAAACCCATATTTTTAATGCAGTCGACAAATGTTTTACAACCGATACTATAACATGTACTGTTAAAAAAAAACTAAATAAAATATAGTTGCTGCGGCTTTAAACTAAATCATAAATGATTTATATAAATGAGTGGCGATTGGACCGGCATCTTATTAAGAGCTTATGTGTTCATTTTTTCGTATGATTCGGAATAGAATTTCATGGTGGCAGTCAATGAGAATAGTCGGAATGTTACTGGAAAGAAATCATTATTTTCGAATAAAGTAGTGTAATGGTAGTTGAATGTGTATGAGTGTTTAATCCATGTAACAAAGGTGTCAGGTCAATATAGTTGCAATGCTTGTATATTTATCCAGTCATGACTGAAGATTGGTTGGTTGGTTGTTTTTGTTTTACGACATATCAACCCTTTTCATGTTATTTAATGACGAATCCAAAGATTTTGAAGAAATTGATTTTTAATAGAATATATTTGTTGTTTTCACGTCGGTTTCTATTTAACCCATAGTTGGGACCCTAACAGGTACTACCACTCCGGATCAGAGTGGACCTGGGAGCAATGGTAATTAAAGGGTGGCTCCACACTCCCCAAAGCCCACAAGCTGGGACCCTCACCACTGGATATAGTTTAAGGCCATATCCAGGACCCCCATTGAGGGACTTTTACCCTCTGCAGGGGGGGGGCAGTCGGCGTATTCTAATGCCCCACCGACAGGGCCCCTGACTGAAGGGAGTGGGAGGATTTATACGGTAGAAGTAAAAATAGGAACTATTTCCTCTGTAGATCTGGGCAGTATTGATGATGCCTCTCCTAGGATGTAATATAGGAGTTAACTATAACGAATAAATGTGTATAAAACAACGCAATGTAGTTACATGAGACGGGGATTAAAGATGAAGACATAATTAATTTGTATGTGGCATCTGTTAATGAAAACCAACGGCAATTTGATGTAGAGGGGAATTTCTGCAATCAAAGTAATATATACAGGACTAGCAGGGGGCGCTGTAAAATACTCTTAAATATATTTTAATCATTTATATTTAGTATTTATTCTTACACAATCTATCTACTAGTGAATATTATAGTGTATCTATTATATAGTGGGGATTTTAAATGGTATAAAAAATGCCGCGTCTCCTACCGACGTAGTTATTGAGAGATAGGTAAAAAAAAAGGTGTAATCTAATATATAAAAGGCTGTATGTCTGTTTGTCTGATTCCATATTTTCAAACTTTATCTCCTCGAAAACTAAAAGTCGCAGTGCGGCGCTAGAGGCCTCAAATAATTGGATTTTTTACAGGCGGTTCTTTTATGGGTCTTAACCGGTTAAAATTATTTTAAGGGGTAACAATAGATCAAAATTGAAAAAAAAATCGTTAAACATTTTGTAATAGGTTAGTGCAAAAATATTGTCATATTTTTGACATATAATTGAACGACCAAATACATTTTTCACCACCTAATGCATGCATCTTAGTTTATTTTATATTTTTTTTTATTTTTAATCGCTTTGTATGCGTGTCACGTTGGTACAGTGGTAACGTCACCAGCTTTGAATGCTTCGATTTCGATTCAAACTGATGGCACCTAAATACTTGTTTTTTTTTTTACTTTTTAAATTACGACTCTATAATAATATATACGGAATCTGGACAAATTAAAATATTATATTTAAGCATATATTACGCCCGGGCAAAGCCCTCCACTACCTCGCTAGTATTAAATGACTTAAAGAAATGAGTTAAATTTTGGCATGCGCAGAAAGACGTAAAAGTTGAAATGAATAGTGAGCATTCCAACTTTTTGCACGCGTTATTAATTCATTCAAACAAAAATGTTACCCGTTAACAACCATACCGGGTATATTATTACTATTTCCTGTTTTTTTTTTACATGGGCATCACCACTTATCAAGGCCTTGAGGCTACTCGAGGATAAGGGTTAAAGAGTGTACAGTAGAAATCGGACAATATAGTAATCGTTAGTAATGGAAATTTGACAAATTTGTTAACTTATATGGAACGGCTCATCAAAAACTTGTTTGCGTTAAACTTGAAGACAACCATATTGTAATCAGCTGGAAAACAGGAGAATGGAAGACAATTCCACATTAATTTCTTCACCTTCAATTAGGCACGTTTCTACAGGGAGAGGTCGCTTTTTTCGCCGATATTTTCGAAAGTCATTCCCTCTTTTCGATTGTCTAGCCTTAATTAAAACCTACGTCACTTCCGGTTTGGCGGTGGTCGTAGCAGCAAAGACGTCACGTTTCCCCCTTCTTTTCCTCCTTTGCGATACGGGTTCGAGCCTGCCTTCCTACTACGACTTCTTTTTTTTTGCTCAACACACACCTCCAAACACCCGGGCAACGCCGGCCACCCATGCTAGCTTTCAATAAAAATATATATATAAGGACCCTTAAGGTTTAATCAGATGAATGTATAATATATATATATATATATATATATATATATATATATATATATATATATATATATATATACGTATGGTCGCAAAAGAATTTCAAATTTATTTTCAATTTATCTTCATATTCCGTCGTATGTTATATATAAAAAGTTGTACACTTTACGCTTAAACTTCAACATTTCTTTGAAGTAAATTATTTTCAAAAGATATTTTAAGTCAGAAATTGCATCGACTGAAATATTAATAGAATTACATGCAATATAAAATAAGTATTCTAAATATTTGGCAGGATAGAACCCGAAAAAGAATTTATTTGCCGTAAAGCAAAACAGCTACAAACATATTTGACACATTTTTCAATGTAAGTCTAAATGGCGGTCACACAAGTAACTGAATCCAATCGAAAATTATAATAAATATTAAAAAATTCATATCTTTATATGATTCGAGCAGGCCGCCCGGCAATGCCCGGTCGTAAAATATGCATAAATACTATATTTTACGTGATACAAAAACTGAGACATATACATGCAAGTATTCCGTTTTTTTTTTCTAAATACTTCACTTCTTATGAGTAAAAAAAAAATACTCAAGCTGAGATCGAAACGTAAACCATAAGGCAGTGAGTCAAGTACGATAACCATTATGCCGGCTTGACAGGATTTTTAAAAAGTGTTTTCAAACCTACTTATTGTAAACATAAGGAGTCTGTCATGTGAACCATTCACGCATGCGTATACGTGGAAAAAAAAATTCCGGCGACAACTGTGTACGAATTTTTTTTAAATTTTCATCTCTTAGCAGGTTGTTTTTCCGGATGAAAACCAATGAAAACGTTTTGCACATATCTGAAAATTTTATATACCAAATTTTGTTGAGTATATAGGTTGAAAAGTGTCCTATAACATACACACACATTCTCAATTTTATAGATTTATAGAAAATGCGATATTTTTACATTTCATATTCGGTTGCAATAGCAAAAACACAAAGCCTTTATCTCTTCTGCTAAGTTGTTTAACTTAGTAATCTTTTTTTTTTTACATAGGTATCACCACATTATCAAGGCCAAGAGGCCACTCAAGGATAAGGGTTAAAGAGTGTACAGTAGAAATTGGACAATATAGTAATCATTAGAAATGAAAATTTGGTAAATTTGATAACTTATATGGAACGGCTCATCAAGAACTTATTTACTTTAGACTTGAACACAACCATATTGTAGTCAGCCGGAAAGCAGGAAAACGGAAGACAATTCCACAGGCGTGCAGTTCTAAGAAAAAAGCTTTGTTCATGGAATCTACGTTTAGGTTTAGACACAGATAAAGAGTGGGGGGAATTATTGACAGTGTTTACAGCTAGACGATTGTTTCTTGTGAAAGTTTGGCGAGGGGAGGGGCATAGATTGAAGCTCAGTCGAACACTTTCCATGAAAATAACGATACATCAGAGACAAACTCGCAACATCTCTTCTGTGAGATAGAGGTTGCAAGGAGGAGAAAAGGACATCTCCTACGAGGCTACGAAGTCTATTTTGAACTCTATCAAGGCAGGCCAAGTCCTTTCTAGCAGCTCCTTTTTTATACTGCATTTTTTTTTTTTATACTGTCTTCTTTATTTTTTATACTGTCTTTTTAATTTTTTATACTGTATTCTTTATTTATTGTAATGTATTCTTTATTTTTATACTGTATTCTTTATTTTTTATACTGTATTCTTTATTTTTTATACTGTCTTTTTAATTTTTTATACTGTATTCTTTATTTATTGTAATGTATTCTTTATTTCTATTCTGTATTCTTTATTTTTTATACTTTATTCTTTATTTTTTATGCTAGATTCTTTATTTTTATACCGTATTCCTTATTTTTTTTATACTGTATTATTTATTTTTTTACTGTTTTCTTTATTTTTTATACTGTATTCTTTATTTTTTATACTGCATAATTTATTTGTTATACTGTTTTCTTTATTTTTATACTGTATTCTTTATTTTTTATACTGTATTCTTTATTTTTTATACTGTATTCTTTATTTTTATACTGTATTCTTTATTGTTTATACTTTATTCTTTATTTTTTATGCTAGATTCTTTATTTTTATACCGTATTCCTTATTTTTTTATACTGTATTATTTATTTTTTACTGGTTTCTTTATTGTTTATACTGTATTCTTTATTTTTTGTACTGCATAATTTATTTGTTATACTGTATTCTTTATTTTTATACTGTATTCTTTATTTTTTATACTGTATTCTTTATTTTTATTCTGTATTCTTTATTTTTTAAAGTTTATTATTTATTTTTATACTAGATTCTTTATTTTTATACTGTATTCCTTATTTTTTTATACTGTATTATTTTTTATACTGCATAATTTATTCTTTACACTGTCTTCTATATTTTTGTTCTGTATTCTGTATTTGTTATACTGTATTCTTTGTTTTTTATACTGTATTCTTTATTTCTATAGCGTTTTATTTATTTTTATACTGTCTTCTTTATGTTTTATAGTGTATTCTTTATTTTCAATACTGTATTCTTTATTTTTTATAGTGTATTTTTTATTTGTTTATACTGTTTTCTTTATTTTTCATACAGTGTTCTTTATTTTTATACTGTATTATTTATGTTTTATACTGTATTCTTTATTTTTTATACTGTCCTCTTAATCATCTATGCTGTATTCTTTATTTTTTATATTTGATTCTTTATTTTTTATACTTTATTATTTTTATTTTATACTTTATTCTTTATTTTTAATACTTTATTCTTTATTTTTAACACTATATTCTTTATTTTTTTATATTGTATTCTTTCTATTTTATACGGTATTCTTATTTTTATACTGTATTCTTTATTTTTATACTTTATTCTGTATTTTTTATACTTTATTCTTTATTTTTGATACTATATTCTTTATTTTTTATACTTTATTCTTCATTTTTTATACTGTATTCTTTATTTTTTATACTTTATTCTTTATTTTGTATACTTTATTCTTTATTTTGTATACTTTATTCTTTATTTTTATACTTTATTCTTTATTTTTATACTTTATTCTTTATTTTTATATTTATTCTTTATTTTTTATACTTTATTCTTTATTTTTTATAATGTATTCTTTGTTTTTCATACTATATTCTTTGTTTTTTATACTTCATTCTTCATTTTTAATACTTTATTTTTTTTTATACTTTATTCTTTATTTTTCATACATTATTCTTTATGTTTTATACTTTATTCTTTATTTTTTATACTTTATTCTTTATGTTTCATACATTATTCTTTATGTTTTATACTTCATTCTTCAATTTTTATACTTTATTTTTTATACTTTATTCTTTATTTTTTATACTTTATTCTTTATGTTTCATACATTATTCTTTATGTTTTATACTTCATTCTTCATTTTTTATACTTTATTCTTTATTTTTAATACTATGTTCTTTATGTTTTATACTTTGTTCTTTATTTTTTATAGTGTATTATTTATTTTTATACTATATTCTTTATTTTTCATACTTTATCCTTTATTTGTTATACTTTATTCTTTATTTTTTATACTTTATTCTTTATTTTTTATACTGTATTCTTTATTTTGAATACTATATTCTTTATTTTTTATACTGTATTATTTATTTTTTATGCTTTGTTCTTTATTTTTATAGTGTATTATTTATTTTTATACTATATTCTTTATTTTCTATACGGTATTCTTTATTTTTATACTGTATTCTTTATGTTTTTATACAATATTCTTTATTTTTTATACTGTATTCTTTATTTTTATACTGTAATCTTTTTGTATACTGTATTATTTATGTGTATACTGTATTCTTTATGTTGTATTGTGTATTTTTGATTTTTTATACTGTATTCTTTATTTTTCATACGGTATTATTTATTTTTTATACTGTATGTTTTATTTTTTTAGACTGTATTCTTTATTTTATATACTGTATTATTTATTTTTATACTGTATAATTTATTTTTTATGCAGTATACTTCATTTTTTACAGTATTTTTTCTTTTTATACGGTCTTCTTTATTTTTTATACTGTATTCTTTATTTTTATACTATATTGTTTATTTCTTATACTGTATTCTTTTTTATATTGTATTCTTTATTTTTTATACTGTATTCTTTATTTTTTATACTGTAGTCTTTATTTTTTACTGTATTCTTTAGTTTTTATACTCTATTCTTTATTTTTCGTACTTTATTCTTTATTTTTTTAATGTATTCTTTATTTTTTATACTGTATTCTTTATTTTATAGTGTATTCTTTATTTCTCATACTGTATTCTTTCTTTTTATAGTGTATTCTTGTTTTTTTTACTGTATTCTTAATTTTTATACTGTATTCATTATTTTTATACTGTATTATTTCTTTTTATAGTGTATTCTTTATTTTTATAATGTATTTATTATTTTTATCATGTATTCTTTATTTTTATACTGTATTCTTTATTTTTATACTGTATTCTTTATTTTTTATACAGCATTCTTTATTTTTATACTGTATTTTTTATTTTTGTACTCTATACTTTATTTTTACTGCATTTTTATTTTTAAACTGTACGCTTTATTTTTTATAGTGTATTCTTTGTTTTTTATAGTGTATTCTGCATTTTTTAATACTGTATTCTTTGTTTTTATACTGTATTCTTTATTTTTTATACTGTATTCTTTAGTTTTTATACTTTATTCTTTATTTTTTATACTGTATTCTTTATTTTGAATACTATATTCTTTATTTTTTATACTGTATTATTTATTTTTAATACTTTGTTCTTTATTTTTTATAGTGTATTATTTATTTTTATACTATATTCTTTATTTTTCATACTTTATTCTTTATTTGTTATACTTTATTCTTTATTTTTTATACTTTATTCTTTATTTTTTATACTGTATTCTTTATTTTTAATATTATATTCTTTATTTTTTTATACTGTATTATTTATTTTTTATACTTTGTTCTTTATTTTTTATACTTTATTCTTTATTTTTTATAGTTTATTCTTTATTTTTAATACTATATTCTTGATTTTTTATACTGTATTCTTTATTTTATATACTTTATTCTTTATTTTTATACTTTATTCTGTATTTTAATGCTATATTTTTTATTTTTTTTTACTGTATTCTTTATTTTTATACGGTATTCTTTATATTTTTACTGTATTCTTTATTTTTATACGGTATTATTTAATTTTTATACTTTATTCTTTATTTTTCATACTGTATTCTTTATTTTTCATACTGTATTCTTTATTTTTTATACTGTATTCTTAATTTTTATACTGTATTCTTTTTTATACTGTATTCTTTATTTTTATACTGTATTCTTTATTTTTATACAGCATTCTTTATTTTTTATACTGTATTTTTTTATTTTTGTACTCTATACTTTATTTTTGCTGCATTTTTTATTTTTAAACTGTATGCTTTATTTTTTATAGTGTAATCTTTATTTTTTATAGTGTATTCTGCATTTTTTTATACTGTATTCTTTGTTTTTATACTGTATTCTTTATTTTTTATACTGTATTCTGTATTTTTTATACTGTATTCTTTATATTTATACGGTATTCTTTATTTTTATACGGTTTTATTTATATATAAAAGATATCTCAGAACACTGCCAGACATCTAAATTAGTTTTGTGTGAAATTTGCAAAAAATAGGCTCAGCCGTTTCGGAACCTTATAGGAACACACACACCCTCTCTCAATCACTCCCAGTCTCTCTCTCTTTCTCTTTCTCTCTTTCTCTCTCTCTCTCTCTCTCTATATATATATATATATATATATATATATATATATATATATATATATATATATATATATATATGTATATATATATATCACATACATAAAGTGGGTTGTATATAATTGTAAGCCTTTGTAAAAATTCTTTTTTTTTTACAGTTTTGGGGAACCGAGAAAAACCTCACCATTTTTATCTTTTTTAACATAAGTCAAAGCAATTATCATTGTGTTTTTCACTTTATCTTAATATTCTATCTTTGCATCATCAACGCTCTGACCCTCGTCGTGCATCATCTGAAATATGGCTCGCGTCTAAAACCATATCCATGTTTTGACAAACTTCAAGTTCTAACCTTACACTTGAAAAAATGGTGTGCACCATCAGTGGCGGTCTATCATCACGCGAACTTTGGTCATGATCGGTCCATAGGTGTGGCCGTAGGAGAGTTGTATACAGTGACACACACGAACGCTACTACTTTATATATAGAGAAATATTTATTGTGAAACGAAGATCACTGTCTTCACGTTCGTATTAACTTAATTTCACTAACTTTGTGACCCCATACCGTTTTCTTGTTCCTTTTAATCAATTCACGATTTTTCATCCACTTGATGTCTGTTTCAAATATTTATTTATGTATACGTTTCTTTAGTGTACAACATGATGTTGAGTTATTTTAATGTGTCTACCTAAGTGTGTTCAACCTCTGTAAATCACTAAAACCAGTTTTGCTTTACGAAAATATTTGCTAATAAAATTAAGACATTAAAAATTGAACTAGCATGAAAATGGAACTACCATGAAAATGAACTAGCATAAAAATGGAACTAGCATCAAAAGGGAACTTGCATGAAAATGGAACTAGCATAAAAATGGAACTAGTATGAAAATGGAACTACCATGAAAATGAACTAGCATAAAAATTGAACTAGCATGAAAATGGAACTAGCATAAATATAGAACTAGCATAAAAATTGAAGTAGCATGAAAATTGAACAAGCATAAAACTTGAACTAGCATAAAAATTGAACTAGCATGAAAATTGAACTAGCATGAAAATTGAACTAGCATAAAAATGGAACTAGTATGAAAATGGAACTAGCATGAAAATTGAACAAGCATAAAACTTGAACTAGCATAAAAATTGAACTAGCATGAAAATTGAACTAGCATAAAAATATAAAAATGGAACTAGTATGAAAATGGAACTAGCATGGAAATGGAACTAGCATAAAAATCGAACTAGCATAAAAATGGAACTAGCATAAAAATGGAACGGACACAATAATTGATAGCTGTTTAATATTTCAAATTGCATCTTCACATCCATAAAAGTGGCAATCTGTATGTATGAAGACAATTCTCAAACTATATACTCAATTGATTTTTGAAACTTGATATACGGAGTATTCAAACACGAAAAACATTTTAATCAGTTTTTTATCCGGACAAACGGCTACTAAAGGGTCAAAATTGAAAAATTGGTACTTTATGCTCATTGGATTTTTATCTGTTCATTAACTGTTTCACGACTACGTATACGCGAATCATGAAACATGGCAGGTAGCTTATGATAAGAATAAATAGGTTTAAAAACACGTTTTGAAATCGTGGTTAGCTGGTGTAATGGTTATCGTACTTGAGTCACTGTCTTTAGGTTTTGGTTTCGATTTCAGCTCGAATAATTTTTTACTATAAAAAGTGAACTGTTCAGAAAATATAATACTCGCATGCACTAGTCTCGGTTTTTTCCGTTTTTTTTTACTTACATTTTTTAAAGGAATTTAATGTTAGCTTTAATACGTATGGTATTTCTATTTATAAAAAAATTAGAAATTTGCATCAATTAAAATATAACACTTATGCGTAGTTTACAACCAGGCAACGAAGGGCGGCTTGCTATTCTAATATATAAAAAGCTATCTGACTATCTGTCTCCATATTTTCAAATTCTATCTCCTCCAAAACTAAAAATCACATAGCGACGCTAGGGGCCTCAAATAATTAGATTTTGTTACGGACCGCTCCTTTATTGATTTTTAGCGGGTTAAAATAGTTTTAACGGGATCAAAAATTAGTCAAAATTGAAAAAAATTGTTATACATTTAGTACATTCATTTATTTTAAATTTTTACTTTTAATCAGCTTATATTAATGTTGGCAGAAGCCGTTTCCAGATTTGTAACATGTTAAAACCAATATATATATATATATATATATATATATATATATATATATATATATATATAGGAGCCTTGACTGTCATACAGATGGTCGGGTTTCAATCCTGGCTTGAGGTAGTTGCCTGTCTAGCCGCACTGATGAGCTGTGAAACAGCGAAACAGTACTTTATGTGGATGACTATATATATATATATATATATATATATATACTTTGGTAACTCAAAAATAAAAATCTATTACCAATGGAGATTTGGTATTTGTCTGCCTGAAGTTAAAACTATAATATTACTACTATCTCTAAAGTAAAAACTATGCTATTACTATCTTTTAATGTTCAATTCGGATGTGGGTGGGTAGTGCTGTATCTGTTCTATTGTACGGCTTTGAATGCTACAGTTTCGAATCTAACTGATGGCACATACATATATTTTTTTTTTTTACTTTTGAAGTCATGACTCTATAACAATATATACGAAATTGGACAAATTAAAATATCATGCTAAAGCGTATTTTACAACCGGGCAAAGCCGGGCACCCTCTCTGCTAGTATTGTATAAAGCAAGTAAAGCTTGTCTTCTTGTTCCTCTTTACAAGATCGTTCTCACAGAAGAGACGTTGTGAGTCTATCATTGTTTTCCTGGCAGGTGCTTCAATTTAAGAATCTGTTTAAAGTTTCAGTTGTTTACGCTTTTAATGCACTCCAAGGTTGCACCTGCCCTTTTCGGATACAAGTCTGTTGGCCCTCAGCGCTATACTCGGTAAATGCGTTGTGTAAAAAGAAACTAATCTATTTGAGTTAGGTATATAATTTTTCGATAGTTGTTTTTTTTTTTTTAGGGTTTTCGTATATTAGCTTTCAAAATATCTCATAACGACGTAGAAGGTGGAATCACACTACAAGCTTAGAAGGTTTTTCTATTTATTGTCAGCGTATCTTTAAACTACATAATTGCATGCCGTATCTATGTCATGACGCCCTTTCGTATTTTACTGTCATGATTTCCTTTCGCTGCATATTGTGATGGCGTCTTTTCGGTGCCTACTGCTGTAACGGAACGCGGGCACCCATATAGCGGTTTTATACAAATGCCGAGCTGTGTCCGAAGTGACGTCACAATAAGGAAAAAATAAAAAATAAAAAGAAGAACGTGTGTTCAGACCGAGGATTACGTTTGAGAGCATTACGATCACGTACGTACGAGAGGATCACGATCACGTTCGAGAGGATAACGATCACGTTCGAGAGGATCACGATCACGTTAGAAACGTGAGTGAAGCTATGCGTTGTCAGAAAATGAGAAATAATAGGTCAAATCCGAAACACCGAGATGAATTTCTTTCCTCTTCATTGTCTGTCACCTTTGGGACAGAGTCTACAACGTGTTGGGTCCTGAATGTCAACATGTTAACACGTGTGTAACGTTAAAATGTCATTCTGTCTTTTCTTTACCTACTGCCATTGTGTTATTTCACTTCCTACTTCTATTGTGTCTTTTTGCTGCCTGCTGTCATTTTGTCTTTTCGCTGCCCACTGCTATTGAATTTTGGGATGACTACAGTCATTGTGCCCTTTTGCTACATACAGCCATTGTGTTATTTTGTTTAATACAACCGTGGTGTTTTTTTGCTAAATACAACTATTGTCTTTTCACTTGCATTGTGTATTTTTGCTGCGTACTGCCATTGCATTTGTTGATGACTACAGCCGTTGTGTCATTTTACTAAATACAACTATTGTGTCTTTTTGTTAAATCCAGCGATTGCTTTTTTTTGTTTTTGTTTTTTTGGTTTTTTTTCTTTTTTTTTTTTTGCAAAATAGACTCTGTGTGTCCTTTTGCTGACATTGTGTTTTTTGTTGCTTAAAGCCAGTGTGTATTTACGCTGTTTACTGTCATTGTGGCTTTTCACTATTAATCTCATGGTGTCTTTCCATTGCCTACTGTTATTGTGCCTTTTTGCTCTTTACTGCCATTGTGTGTTTTTGCTCTTTACTGTCATGGTGTCTTTTCCGTGTCTATAGCCTTTTGTCTACTAGTACTATGTTGTCTTTTCGATATTATGGTTTTTTGTTGCTTAGTGTCATTGTGTCTTTTCCTTGTGTACAGTTATTCTATCTCTTCCCTGTCTAGAGTCGCATTGTCTTTTTTCTGCTTACTGTAATAGTGTCTACTTATTTTTTGCTTATTATTATGGGTTTGTACTTACCTTTTTATGCTTACCTTCATAGTGTCTTCTCGCCTCACTCTCATTGTGTCTTTTTGTTATTTACTGTTACGATTAATTTTCTTTGCTTATTGCCATTGTATCTTCGCGTCATATAGTCATTGTATTTGTACCCTGGCATTGTTTCTTTTCTCTGTTTAACGCCATGATGTATTTGCTGTTTATTGTCAGTACGATATTCTGTTCTTCAATGTTATGCTTTTATTTTCTCTGCTTGCTGACGTGTCCGATTCGCTTCTTTGCTGTCATAATTTTGTTTTCGGCATGCTACATAGGAATCAGCAAGTGTAGGGGAGCACGAAACTAAATTAAATACATTGGCGGGTGTGTAAGTTGTGTATATGATGTACGTGAGTATATAATAAGTTTCTCTGTTGGTTTCATAATGCTCCTCGTAGTGTGTATAGCTGTTTACACATATACGTTGCATATATATATATATATATATATATATATATATATATATATATATATATATATATATATATGCAACGTATATAATTAAATAATTTTTATTTGTTTATTTTTTATATTTTATATCTCATTTTTTATTTTTATTTATTTATTGTTTATTTATTATTCTCTAGTTATTTAATTTATTTATTTATTTTCCATTTAGTGTCTTCTAACAACTCTTGCTGACATTTTTCTAAGTGACCTATATTTTTCAGTTGACTATATTATTTTGCCCTATATATTTTTTTCGCGCTTTTTAACATTTCCTGTCTGGGTCATTTTGACATTGTTTTTCTATTTTATATTTAATTCTATCACCATTTAATTTTTTCCTCTTCTTCTTCTCTGATCTTTCTTATTTATATTTATGTCTCGGCAGCAGTGTGAAAAGCATATCTTATTTTTCTTTTATTAATATTGTTGGAATTTTTTCCCTTTTTTCCCCATGTACACATTCTTATGAGTTATTCCATGGATTTCTGCCTTTGGATTATTTTGGACCATCTTCCAATTACGGGATTTTGGATTTTACTTGTGCAAATGGAAATTCAATTAACTTGAAGTTATATATTTTGATTTTACCGTCAATTGATTATTTATCTTTCACCAGACTATCCATTCATGTGTAATCACCTTTTTCTTTACCATATTCCCTCTGCTTCACTTTTTTGTTATCAAGTAAGATCTTTGACTTACTTGTTGTTTCATCAAATACTTTTGCATGCAAAATCCGATCCTGCATTTTCCTAATTCCTACCCTCTGATGAAAAGGAAAGTATTTCTTTTAAACTCCGCGGATTAAGGACTATCCACTTATCAAGTGTTTCCTTTTCAGATTAAATATGTTTTTAACTCTTTTTCAAAATGTTTTTAACATGTTTTATTAACTGTTTACTCGTATATATATATATATATATATATATATATATATATATATATATATATGTATATATATATATATGTATATATATATATATAGTAAAGTGATTGATAATTTATAATTTAAATTCAAATTCAAATTAAAAATCTGTTTCATAAGGAGGAACACAACAAAGCCAATAAATTGTACGATTGTTTCGGAAACGATGTTTTTATTGCAATAGACATTAAGTCATGGACAATAATTTCTAACGTAGTTTTTTTTGAAAGAATTCTCCTCATCAGCAAAAATATTGGGTGTTTTGTTTTATAAAAGATACCATAAATAAACCTACCATTTTTTTAAGTAAGGCTGATGTATCTGGAAAATATTAAAATACAAAGGTGTCTTTTATATAAAAACAAAAACACCCAATATTTTTCTGATGAGGTGACTGTTTAAAAAAAAACTATATGTAAAAATAATCGTCAATGACTTAATATCTATTGCAATAAAAACATCGTTTCCGAACGATCGTACAATTTATTGGTTTTGTTGTGTTCCTCCTTATGAAACAGATTTTTAATTTGAATTTGAATTTGAATTATAAATTATCAATCACCTTACTAAATATTAAAGTAGCTCTAGGTTATTTGCCTATTGAGATTATTATATATCTACATTACAACAAGCATTGTTCTTTTCTTGTATTTTAACTGAATTAATAACTTTACTATCACATTAAAATACACTCTGCTCTTTAGACTATTGTTCTAACCCCCTTTAAATAATGTATATATATATATATATATATATATATATATATGATGAAAATGATGGAAATAGTATTCCGACAAAATAGAGAAGTAAAAAGAAACAGACCGTATTATGTGTTCATCAACGTTTCGTCTTTATTTTGAGACTTCCTCTGGATGAATGAGATTAAGAAATAAAAAATACCAGTACCAAATATTTGAAAATATTTCACGTGCACAGTGCATCACACTGTGCACGTGAAAAATTTTCAAATATTTGGTACTGGTATTTTTTTGTTTCTTAATCTCATTCATCCAGAGGAAGTCTCAAAACATAATACGGTCTGTTCCTTTTTATTTCTCTCTCTCTCTCTCTCTCTCTCTCTCTATATATATATATATATATATATATATATATATATATAGAGAGAGAGAGAGAGAGAGAGAGAGAGATAAATAGATAGATAGATAGATACATACATACATACATACATACATACATCGTGGTTGATAGTTCTGGACCTATTAGATTAAAGACTGTATTACCAAACGTGAAAACAATACTCTATGTGATGGATCTAATCGTTAAATGTTTGAGTTACAGGGAAAAAAAGAATGATTTTCAGATCGCCAAGTTCACCGCGTCGAAACATACATAACAAAATTTTGTCCTGTTCCATTTTCGACGTGATCGCAAACAAGCTTTCTTCAACCGACACCAGATGGCAAAGTACACCGTACCGAAGTCGAGCCAATTGGGGAAATTCTGGCTTTATATATTGTCAAACCCGCCCACGTCTCAATTTGCATAAGACCCGTTTTTTTCGCGTGTCGGTCAAGTTTTCAGCTTTATAACTTTTTCTCTTTCTTTTCTTAAGCGAATGGCATCCGCGCTAATCATACAAGCAACAATTCTCCTTACAAAAGATACGCAAGCCCAAATGTGAAAACAATACTCCATGTGCGAGTGAATAGTGACTTTGTAGAGGCATAGAATATTGCAAGGTTTGCGTTATTGTTTAAGTTTTGCAGCAGTCTTGTCAATGTCCTCAATGTATTTGTCCAATTTATATTGCCTACGAATGTTAAGCCAAGGAGTTTGAACGATGACTTCTCGCGTTAACGATGGCAACTGGTGTTTGTAGATTTCTTGTAATTGTAAGGGCTAATATTTGGAACTCTGACTTACAGGGGATTGTGGCGAGTTAAGCAGGTTAATGCAGTCAGGGAAACCGGAAATAAGGGAATTCCAAAATCTAGCAGTATAAGAAGAAACTATCAGAATAAATGGTTTCCGGTATTTCGGGACCTTAACAATGAAGGCGTGGCATGTTGATGCTTGTCTGGTTAGTTGGGGGTATTTATATCGAAGAAGCAAGAAAGTTGGAGCTATGCCAATAGTGCGGGACACATTAGATATGAGACTTTTTTTTTAACTCTGTCTAATAGTAAAAGGCGAGTGAGATATGTTCCATACATAGGCGAATTATGGCTTCATAAAAATACAGGATACTCTCAGACGCAATAATTTCTAGCATGGTAAAGGGAGCCCACATTTTTGCAGCAGCCTTGGCAATGTCTTTAATGTATTTGTTCCAATGCATGTTGCCTATGAATTTTAGGCTGGGGAGTTCAAAATATGTAGGGTGTTATTTGTTATGGCAATCGATGGTTGAGAAGGTTTTTGAAATTGTTAAAGGAAAGAAGTTTAATCTTAGTAGCATTAAAACAATTTACGACCCATTTTATTACAGACTTAGTTTTTTCGCAATTCTCCCTCCTGGTGTCTTTCAGCTACTTGTTTATAAAGTCTCTTTTACTTATTAAAGGTTGTCGGTGAGACAACAGCGTAGTATTCATTAGAATCTGGGTAGAATTTCAATATTTAAAAGAACGTCTCAAATACTTGAACCTGAAAACGATTGTGTTGTAGTCAGCTGGAAAGCAGGCTCGAGGTATTCAATTCTTGGAAAACTTTATCTATGGAATTTGCGTTTATATTTAGGCACAGATAGATTGGAGGAAATTATTGGAAGTTGTTGTAGAAAGACGAGTGATTGTTTTGAGTGTTTTGCAGAGGCAGAATAGATCGAAACTTAGTCGAGCACTTGCCCTGAAAATAACGATGGATCAACGTCTTTGCTTTGGACAAAAGGTTACAAGAAGCAAAAAAGGACATATCTTCTACATTCTGAAGCCGGCTTCACTTATTTGTTCTCGTGTTATTTTTCTACTTTATCTGAAAGCCACTCGAGGATAAGGGTTTGAAAAGGCACGAAAAGGTGCTCCAGACAGCTCTTACTCAGATATTGCAATAATAATACATTTTAGGACGCATTTGTCTTATATATAGGTAGAGGATTGTATCTAGAATAAGATTCTTTCTTAAAGAGAATGCTTCCTAAACACGAGGCATTCGTTTAAATAAGGGCTGCATAGGGATAAGAGCGTTGGTGGTGAAAAGACAGAAGCTTGGGTTTTGATGCATTAAAAATAACAATCACATTTTATCCTATTGCTGCGCGTGCTCAAGGTCGGGGGAAAGAAACCCAAAGAGATCTTGGTCATTGCTTGCCTTTGACGTGATGCCAGAAGTGGTAGTGTCGTCTGCGTAAATGTCTACAAATGATATTAGAATGTCATTTGCGAGATCATTGATAAAAATCAGAAAGATAGTTAGGCCTAGAATGGATTCTTGAAACATGCCGGCGTCGATACCTGAAGGTTTGAACTTCTGACCATCGATAACTACTTGTAAAGAGAAAGGATTTGATGACTGAGAAAACATTCACAGATATTACATAGCTGGAAATTATGTGAAATAGATTTTTATGGCAAATCCTATCAAATGCTATTAATATGTCAAGAGCTATTGCTCTAGATAGAAAATGCCCGATGATGGATTTATTGGTCCTGTGTGAAATTACAGTCAGTACATCAGCGGTAGATCTACGTAGCAGAACAGAAACCATATTAGTTGATACAGGTTGTTTGGTGAGGTGATTGACAACTTTTTTTGCTCATAACTACAGAAGACAGTGTGGTATGTACTGAGATTAAGAGCTACATTCAGTATTTTTAAATACTTGGCAAATTTACTGTATAGTTGAACGAAATAATCAAAAAAGAAAGCGCCCGCGTGTGTGTATTATGCGGTTATAAAACTTACCTTCGGAAATGTTGATGTTACTGAAATTTCTCTTGGTCTTTGTTAGAAAGTCCTCATTGCACCTGGCTTGCTGCAAATTCTATGTAAATAGATTGAATTTGACGGATGCTGATAAAATCACCTTATGCCAATTGATGATTGTTGGAATAGAGGATGCGCTTCTGTTAAGGACCTTGCTTGCTATTCGACAAAACTTATGGCAACCAAGCCTGTTTTTCTTATCTAGTTTTGATAGACTGAACATATGACTGTTTTTCTTATCTAGTTTTGATAGACTGAACATATGACTGTTTTTCTTATCTAGTTTTGATAGAATGAACATATGACTGTTTTTCTTATCTAATTTTGATAGACTGAACATATGACTGTTTTTCTTATCTAGTTTTGATACACGGAACATAAGACTGTTTTCCTTATCTAGTTTTGATAGACTGAACATATGACTGTTTTTCTTATCTAGTTTTGATAGACTGAACATATGACTGTTTTTCTTATCTAGTTTTGATAGACTGAACATATGACTGTTTTTCTTATCTAATTTTGATAGACTGAACATAAGACTGTTTTTCTTATCTAATTTTGATAGACTGAACATATGACTGTTTTTCTTATCTAATTTTGATAGACTGAACATATGACTGTTTTTCTTATCTAGTTTTGATAGACTGAACATATGACTGTTTTTCTTATCTAGTTTTGATAGACTGAACATATGACTGTTTTTCTTATCTAATTTTGATAGACTGAACATATGACTGTTTTTCTTATCTAGTTTTGATAGACTGAACATATGACTGTTTTTCTTATCTAGTTTTGATAGACTGAACATATGACTGTTTTTCTTATCTAATTTTGATAGACTGAACATATGACTGTTTTTCTTATCTAGTTTTGATAGACTGAACATATGACTGTTTTTCTTATCTAATTTTGATAGACTGAACATATGACTGTTTTTCTTATCTAGTTTTGATAGACTGAACATATGACTGTTTTTCTTATCTAGTTTTGATAGACTGAACATATGACTGTTTTTCTTATCTAATTTTGATAGACTGAACATATGACTGTTTTTCTTATCTAATTTTGATAGACTGAACATATGACTGTTTTTCTTATCTAGTTTTGATAGAATGAACATATGACTGTTTTTCTTATCTAGTTATGATAGACTGAACATATGACTGTTTTTCTTATCTAGTTTTGATACACGGAACATAAGACTGTTTTTCTTATCTAGTTTTGATAGACTGAACATATGACTGTTTTTCTTATCTAGTTTTGATAGACTGAACATATGACTGTTTTTCTTATCTAGTTTTGATAGAATGAACATATGACTGTTTTTCTTATCTAATTTTGATAGACTGAACATATGACCGTTTTTCTTATCTAGTTTTGATACACGGAACATAAGACTGTTTTTCTTATCTAGTTTTGATAGACTGAACATATGACTGTTTTTCTTATCTAGTTTTGATAGACTGAACATATGACTGTTTTTCTTATCTAGTTTTGATAGACTGAACATATGACTGTTTTTCTTATCTAATTTTGATAGACTGAACATATGACTGTTTTTCTTATCTAATTTTGATAGACTGAACATATGACTGTTTTTCTTATCTAATTTTGATAGACTGAACATATGACTGTTTTTCATATCTAGTTTTGATAGAATGAACATATGACTGTTTTTCTTATCTAGTTTTGATAGACTGAACATATGACTGTTTTTCTTATCTAGTTTTGATACACGGAACATAAGACTGTTTTTCTTATCTAGTTTTGATAGACTGAACATATGACTGTTTTTCTTATCTAGTTTTGATAGACTGAACATATGACTGTTTTTCTTATCTAGTTTTGATAGAATGAACATATGACTGTTTTTCTTATCTAATTTTGATAGACTGAACATATGACTGTTTTTCTTATCTAGTTTTGATACACGGAACATAAGACTGTTTTCCTTATCTAGTTTTGATAGACTGAACATATGACTGTTTTTCTTATCTAGTTTTGATAGACTGAACATATGACTGTTTTTCTTATCTAGTTTTGATAGACTGAACATATGACTGTTTTTCTTATCTAATTTTGATAGACTGAACATATGACTGTTTTTCTTATCTAATTTTGATAGACTGAACATATGACTGTTTTTCTTATCTAGTTTTGATAGAATGAACATATGACTGTTTTTCTTATCTAGTTATGATAGACTGAACATATGACTGTTTTTCTTATCTAGTTTTGATACACGGAACATAAGACTGTTTTTCTTATCTAGTTTTGATAGACTGAACATATGACTGTTTTTCTTATCTAGTTTTGATAGACTGAACATATGACTGTTTTTCTTATCTAGTTTTGATAGAATGAACATATGACTGTTTTTCTTATCTAATTTTGATAGACTGAACATATGACTGTTTTTCTTATCTAATTTTGATAGACTGAACATATGACTGTTTTTCTTATCTAATTTAGATAGACTGAACATATGACTGTTTTTCTTATCTAGTTTTGATAGAATTAACATATGACTGTTTTTCTTATCTAATTTTGATAGACTGAACATATGACTGTTTTTCTTATCTAGTTTTGATAGAATGAACATATGACTGTTTTTCTTATCTAGTTTTGATAGACTGAACATATGACTGTTTTTCTTATCTAGTTTTGATACACGGAACATAAGACTGTTTTTCTTATCTAGTTTTGATAGACTGAACATATGACTGTTTTTCTTATCTAGTTTTGATAGACTGAACATATGACTGTTTTTCTTATCTAGTTTTGATAGAATGAACATATGACTGTTTTTCTTATCTAATTTTGATAGACTGAACATATGACTGTTTTTCTTATCTAGTTTTGATAGACTGAACATATGACTGTTTTTCTTATCTAATTTTGATAGACTGAACATATGACTGTTTTTCTTATCTAGTTTTGATAGAATGAACATATGACTGTTTTTCTTATCTAGTTTTGATAGACTGAACATATAACTGTTTTTCTTATCTAGTTTTGATAGAATGAACATATGACTGTTTTTCTTATCTAGTTTTGATACACGGAACATATGACTGTTTTTCTTATCTAATTTTGATAGACTGAACATATGACTGTTTTTCTTATCTAGTTTTGATAGACTGAACATATGACTGTTTTTCTTATCTAGTTTTGATAGACTGAACATATGACTGTTTTTCTTATCTAGTTTTGATACACGGAACATAAGACTGTTTTTCTTATCTAGTTTTGATAGACTGAACATATGACTGTTTTTCTTATCTAATTTTGATAGAATGAACATATGACTGTTTTTCTTATCGAGTTTTGATAGAATGAACATATGACTGTTTTTCTTATCTAGTTTTGATAGACTGAACATATGACTGTTTTTCTTATCTAGTTTTGATACACGGAACATAAGACTGTTTTTCTTTTCTAGTTTTGATAGACTGAACATATGACTGTTTTTCTTATCTAGTTTTGATAGACTGAACATATGACTGTTTTTCTTATCTAGTTTTGATACACGGAACATATGACTGTTTTTTTATCGAGTTTTGATAGAATGAACATATGACTGTTTTTCTTATCTAGTTTTGATAGAATGAACATATGACTGTTTTTCTTATCTAGTCTTGATAGACTAAACATATGACTGTTTTTCTTATCTAGTTTTGATACACGGAACATAAGACTGTTTTTCTTATCTAGTTTTGATAGACTGAACATATGACTGTTTTTCTTATCTAGTTTGATAGACTGAACATATGACTGTTTTTCTTATCTTGTTTTGATAGACTGAAAATATGACTGTTTTTCTTATCTAGTTTTGATAGAATGAACATATGACTGTTTTTCTTATCTAATTTTGATAGACTGAACATATGACTGTTTTTCTTATCTAGTTTTGATAGAATGAACATATGACTGTTTTTCTTATCTAATTTTGATAGACTGAACATGTGTGACTGTTTTTCTTATCTAGCTTTGATAGACTGAACATATGACTGTTTTTCTTATCTAGTTTTGATAGACTGAACATATGACTGTTTTTCTTATCTAGTTTTGATAGAATGAACATATGACTGTTTTTCTTATCTAGCTTTGATAGACTGAACATATGACTGTTTTTCTTATCTAGTTTTGATAGAATGAACATATGACTGTTTTTCTTATCTAGTTTTGATAGACTGAACATATGACTGTTTTTCTTATCTAGTTTTGATAGAATGAACATATGACTGTTTTTCTTATCTAATTTTGATAGAATGAACATATGACTGTTTTTCTTATCTAGTTTTGATACACGGAACATAAGACTGTTTTTCTTATCTAGCTTTGATAGACTGAACATATGACTGTTTTTCTTATCTAGTTTTGATAGACTGAACATATGACTGTTTTTCTTATCTAATTTTGATAGACTGAACATATGACTGTTTTTCTTATCTAATTTTGATAGACTGAACATATGACTGTTTTTCTTATCTAGTTTTGATAGAATGAACATATGACTGTTTTTCTTATCTAATTTTGATAGACTGAACATATGACTGTTTTTCTTATCTAGTTTTGATAGAATGAACATATGACTGTTTTTCTTATCTAGTTTTGATAGACTGAACATATGACTGTTTTTCTTATCTAGTTTTGATACACGGAACATAAGACTGTTTTTCTTATCTAGTTTTGATAGACTGAACATATGACTGTTTTTCTTATCTAGTTTTGATAGACTGAACATATGACTGTTTTTCTTATCTAGTTTTGATAGAATGAACATATGACTGTTTTTCTTATCTAATTTTGATAGACTGAACATATGACTGTTTTTCTTATCTAGTTTTGATAGACTGAACATATGACTGTTTTTCTTATCTAATTTTGATAGACTGAACATATGACTGTTTTTCTTATCTAGTTTTGATAGAATGAACATATGACTGTTTTTCTTATCTAGTTTTGATAGACTGAACATATAACTGTTTTTCTTATCTAGTTTTGATAGACTGAACATATGACTGTTTTTCTTATCTAGTTTTGATACACGGAACATAAGACTGTTTTTCTTATCTAGTTTTGATAGACTGAACATATGACTGTTTTTCTTATCTAGTTTTGATAGACTGAACATATGACTGTTTTTCTTATCTAGTTTTGATACACGGAACATATGACTGTTTTTTTATCGAGTTTTGATAGAATGAACATATGACTGTTTTTCTTATCTAGTTTTGATAGAATGAACATATGACTGTTTTTCTTATCTAGTCTTGATAGACTAAACATATGACTGTTTTTCTTATCTAGTTTTGATACACGGAACATAAGACTGTTTTTCTTATCTAGTTTTGATAGACTGAACATATGACTGTTTTTCTTATCTAGTTTGATAGACTGAACATATGACTGTTTTTCTTATCTTGTTTTGATAGACTGAAAATATGACTGTTTTTCTTATCTAGTTTTGATAGAATGAACATATGACTGTTTTTCTTATCTAATTTTGATAGACTGAACATATGACTGTTTTTCTTATCTAGTTTTGATAGAATGAACATATGACTGTTTTTCTTATCTAATTTTGATAGACTGAACATGTGTGACTGTTTTTCTTATCTAGCTTTGATAGACTGAACATATGACTGTTTTTCTTATCTAGTTTTGATAGACTGAACATAAGACTGTTTTTCTTATCTAGTTTTGATAGACTGAACATATGACTGTTTTTCTTATCTAGCTTTGATAGACTGAACATATGACTGTTTTTCTTATCTAGTTTTGATAGAATGAACATATGACTGTTTTTCTTATCTAGTTTTGATAGACTGAACATATGACTGTTTTTCTTATCTAGTTTTGATAGAATGAACATATGACTGTTTTTCTTATCTAATTTTGATAGAATGAACATATGACTGTTTTTCTTATCTAGTTTTGATACACGGAACATAAGACTGTTTTTCTTATCTAGCTTTGATAGACTGAACATATGACTGTTTTTCTTCTCTAGTTTTGATAGACTGAACATATGACTGTTTTTCTTATCTAGTTTTGATAGAATGAACATATGACTGTTTTTCTTATCTAGTTTTGATAGACTGAACATATGACTGTTTTTCTTATCTAGTTTTGATAGACTGAACATATGACTGTTTTTCTTATCTAATTTTGATAGACTGAACATGTGTGACTGTTTTTCTTATCTAGCTTTGATAGACTGAACATATGACTGTTTTTCTTATCTAGCTTTGATAGACTGAACATATGACTGTTTTTCTTCTCTAGTTTTGATAGAATGAACATATGACTGTTTTTCTTATCTAGTTTTGATAGAATGAACATATGACTGTTTTTCTTATCTAGTTTTGATAGACTGAACATATGACTGTTTTTCTTATCTAGTTTTGATAGAATGAACATATGACTGTTTTTCCTATCTAATTTTGATAGACTGAACATGTGTGACTGTTTTTCTTATCTAGCTTTGATAGACTGAACATATGACTGTTTTTCTTATCTAGTTTTGATAGACTGAACATATGACTGTTTTTCTTATCTAGTTTTGATAGACTGAACATAAGACTGTTTTTCTTATCTAGTTTTGATAGACTGAACATATGACTGTTTTTCTTATCTAGTTTTGATAGACTGAACATATGACTGTTTTTCTTATCTAGTTTTGATAGACTGAACATATGACTGTTTTTCTTATCTAGTTTTGATAGACTGAACATGTGTGACTGTTTTTCTTATCTAATTTTGATATACTGAACATATGACTGTTTTTCTTATCTAGTTTTGATATACTGAACATATGACTGTTTTTCTTATCTAGTTTTGATAGACTGAACATATGACTGTTTTTCTTATCTAGTTTTGATAGACTGAATATATGACTGTTTTTCTTATCTAGTTTTGATAGACTGAACATATGACTGTTTTTCTTATCTAGTTTTGATAGACTGAACATATGACTGTTTTTCTTATCTAGTTTTGATAGAATGAACATATGACTGTTTTTCTTATCTAATTTTGATAGACTGAACATATGACTGTTTTTCTTATCTAGTTTTGATAGAATGAACATATGACTGTTTTTCTTATCTAATTTTGATAGACTAAACATGTGTGACTGTTTTTCTTATCTAGCTTTGATAGACTGAACATATGACTGTTTTTCTTATCTAGTTTTGATAGACTGAACATATGACTGTTTTTCTTATCTAGTTTTTATAGAATGAACATATGACTGTTTTTCTTATCTAGCTTTGATAGACTGAACATATGACTGTTTTTCTTATCTAGTTTTGATAGAATGAACATATGACTGTTTTTCTTATCTAGTTTTGATAGACTGAACATATGACTGTTTTTCTTATCTAGTTTTGATAGAATGAACATATGACTGTTTTTCTTATCTAATTTTGATAGAATGAACATATGACTGTTTTTCTTATCTAGTTTTGATACACGGAACATAAGACTGTTTTTCTTATCTAGCTTTGATAGACTGAACATATGACTGTTTTTCTTATCTAGTTTTGATAGACTGAACATATGACTGTTTTTCTTATCTAATTTTGATAGACTGAACATATGACTGTTTTTCTTATCTAATTTTGATAGACTGAACATATGACTGTTTTTCTTATCTAGTTTTGATAGAATGAACATATGACTGTTTTTCTTATCTAATTTTGATAGACGGAACATATGACTGTTTTTCTTATCTAGTTTTGATAGAATGAACATATGACTGTTTTTCTTATCTAGTTTTGATAGACTGAACATATGACTGTTTTTCTTATCTAGTTTTGATACACGGAACATAAGACTGTTTTTCTTATCTAGTTTTGATAGACTGAACATATGACTGTTTTTCTTATCTAGTTTTGATAGACTGAACATATGACTGTTTTTCTTATCTAGTTTTGATAGAATGAACATATGACTGTTTTTCTTATCTAATTTTGATAGACTGAACATATGACTGTTTTTCTTATCTAGTTTTGATAGACTGAACATATGACTGTTTTTCTTATCTAATTTTGATAGACTGAACATATGACTGTTTTTCTTATCTAGTTTTGATAGAATGAACATATGACTGTTTTTCTTATCTAGTTTTGATAGACTGAACATATAACTGTTTTTCTTATCTAGTTTTGATAGACTGAACATATGACTGTTTTTCTTATCTAGTTTTGATAGAATGAACATATGACTGTTTTTCTTATCTAGTTTTGATACACGGAACATATGACTGTTTTTCTTATCTAATTTTGATAGACTGAACATATGACTGTTTTTCTTATCTAGTTTTGATAGAATGAACATATGACTGTTTTTCTTATCTAGTTTTGATAGACTGAACATATGACTGTTTTTCTTATCTAGTTTTGATACACGGAACATAAGACTGTTTTTCTTATCTAGTTTTGATAGACTGAACATATGACTGTTTTTCTTATCTAGTTTTGATAGACTGAACATATGACTGTTTTTCTTATCTAGTTTTGATACACGGAACATATGACTGTTTTTTTATCGAGTTTTGATAGAATGAACATATGACTGTTTTTCTTATCTAGTTTTGATAGAATGAACATATGACTGTTTTTCTTATCTAGTCTTGATAGACTAAACATATGACTGTTTTTCTTATCTAGTTTTGATACACGGAACATAAGACTGTTTTTCTTATCTAGTTTTGATAGACTGAACATATGACTGTTTTTCTTATCTAGTTTGATAGACTGAACATATGACTGTTTTTCTTATCTTGTTTTGATAGACTGAAAATATGACTGTTTTTCTTATCTAGTTTTGATAGAAGGAACATATGACTGTTTTTCTTATCTAATTTTGATAGACTGAACATATGACTGTTTTTCTTATCTAGTTTTGATAGAATGAACATATGACTGTTTTTCTTATCTAATTTTGATAGACTGAACATGTGTGACTGTTTTTCTTATCTAGCTTTGATAGACTGAACATATGACTGTTTTTCTTATCTAGTTTTGATAGAATGAACATATGACTGTTTTTCTTATCTAGTTTTGATAGACTGAACATATGACTGTTTTTCTTATCTAGTTTTGATAGAATGAACATATGACTGTTTTTCTTATCTAATTTTGATAGAATGAACATATGACTGTTTTTCTTATCTAGTTTGGATACACGGAACATAAGACTGTTTTTCTTATCTAGCTTTGATAGACTGAACATATGACTGTTTTTCTTCTCTAGTTTTGATAGACTGAACATATGACTGTTTTTCTTATCTAGTTTTGATAGAATGAACATATGACTGTTTTTCTTATCTAGTTTTGATAGACTGAACATATGACTGTTTTTCTTATCTAGTTTTGATAGACTGAACATATGACTGTTTTTTTTATCTAATTTTGATAGACTGAACATGTGTGACTGTTTTTCTTATCTAGCTTTGATAGACTGAACATATGACTGTTTTTCTTATCTAGCTTTGATAGACTGAACATATGACTGTTTTTCTTCTCTAGTTTTGATAGAATGAACATATGACTGTTTTTCTTATCTAGTTTTGATAGAATGAACATATGACTGTTTTTCTTATCTAGTTTTGATAGACTGAACATATGACTGTTTTTCTTATCTAGTTTTGATAGACTGAACATATGACTGTTTTTCCTATCTAATTTTGATAGACTGAACATGTGTGACTGTTTTTCTTATCTAGCTTTGATAGACTGAACATATGACTGTTATTCTTATCTAGTTTTGATAGACTGAACATATGACTGTTTTTCTTATCTAGTTTTGATAGACTGAACATAAGACTGTTTTTCTTATCTAGTTTTGATAGACTGAACATATGACTGTTTTTCTTATCTAGTTTTGATAGACTGAACATATGACTGTTTTTCTTATCTAGTTTTGATAGACTGAACATATGACTGTTTTTCTTATCTAGTTTTGATAGACTGAACATGTGTGACTGTTTTTCTTATCTAATTTTGATATACTGAACATATGACTGTTTTTCTTATCTAGTTTTGATATACTGAACATATGACTGTTTTTCTTATCTAGTTTTGATAGACTGAACATATGACTGTTTTTCTTATCTAGTTTTGATAGACTGAATATATGACTGTTTTTCTTATCTAGTTTTGATAGACTGAACATATGACTGTTTTTCTTATCTAGTTTTGATAGACTGAACATATGACTGTTTTTCTTATCTAGTTTTGATAGACTGAACATGTGTGACTGTTTTTCTTATCTAATTTTGATAGACTGAACATATGACTGTTTTTCTTATTTAGTTTTGATAGACTGAACATATGACTGTTTTTCTTATCTAGTTTTGATAGACTGAACATATGACTGTTTTTCTTATCTAGTTTTGATAGACTGAATATATGACTGTTTTTCTTATCTAGTTTCGATAGACTGAACATATGACTGTTTTTCTTATCTAGTTTTGATAGACTGAACATATGACTGTTTTTCTTATCTAGTTTTGATAGAATGAACATATGACTGTTTTTCTTATCTAATTTTGATAGAATGAACATATGACTGTTTTTCTTATCTAATTTTGATAGAATGAACATATGACTGTTTTTCTTATCTAATTTTGATAGACTGAACATATGACTGTTTTTCTTATCTAGTTTTGATAGACTGAACATATGACTGTTTTTCTTATCTAATTTTGATAGACTTAACATAAGACTGTTTTTCTTATCTAGTTTTGATAGACTGAACATATGACTGTTTTTCTTATCTAGTTTTGATAGACTGAACATAAGACTGTTTTTCTTATCTAGTTTTGATAGACTGAACATATGACTGTTTTTCTTATCTTGTTTTGATATACTGAACATGTGTGACTGTTTTTCTTATCTAGCTTTGATAGACTGAACATATGACTGTTTTTCTTATCTTGTTTTGATATACTGAACATGTGTGACTGTTATTCTTATCTAGCTTTGATAGACTGAACATATGACTGTTTTTCTTATCTAGTTTTGATAGAATGAACATATGACTGTTTTTCTTATCTAGTTTTGATATACTGAACATGTGTGACTGTTTTTCCTTATCTAATTTTGATAGACTAAACATATGACTGTTTTTCTTATCTAGTTTTGATATACTGAACATGTGTGACTGTTTTTCTTATCTAATTTTGATAGACTGAACATATGACTGTTTTTCTTATCTAGTTTTGATAGACTGAACATAAGACTGTTTTTCTTATCTAATTTTGATAGACTGAACATATGACTGTTTTTCTTATCGAGTTTTGATAGAATGAACATATGACTGTTTTTCTTATCTAGTTTTGATAGACTGAACATATGACTGTTTTTCTTATCTAGTTTTGATACACGAAACATAAGACTGTTTTTCTTATCTAGTTTTGATAGACTGAACATATGACTGTTTTTCTTATCTAGTTTTGATAGACTGAACATATGACTGTTTTTCTTATCTAGTTTTGATACACGGAACATATGACCGTTTTTCTTATCTAGTTTTGATAGAATGAACATATGACTGTTTTTCTTATCTAGTTTTGATACACGGAACATAAGACTGTTTTTCTTATCTAGTTTTGATAGACTGAACATATGACTGTTTTTCTTATCTAGTTTTGATAGACTGAACATATGACTGTTTTTCTTATCTAATTTTGATAGACTGAACATATGACTGTTTTTCTTCTCTAGTTTTGATAGACTGAACATATGACTGTTTTTCTTATCTTGTTTTGATAGAATGAACATATGACTGTTTTTCTTATCTAGTTTTGATATACTGAACATGTGTGACTGTTTTTCCTTATCTAATTTTGATAGACTAAACATATGACTGTTTTTCTTATCTAGTTTTGATATACTGAACATGTGTGACTGTTTTTCTTATCTAATTTTGATAGACTAAAAATATGACTGTTTTTCTTATCTAGTTTTGATAGACTGAACATAAGATTGTTTTTCTTATCTAATTTTGATAGACTGAACATATGACTGTTTTTCTTATCTAGTTTTGATAGAATGAACATATGACTGTTTTTCTTATCTAGTTTTGATAGACTGAACATATGACTGTTTTTCTTATCTAGTTTTGATAGACTGAACATATGACTGTTTTTCTTATCTAGTTTTGATAGACTGAACATATGACTGTTTTTCTTTTCTAGTTTTGATAGACTGAACATATGACTGTTTTTCTTATCTAGTTTTGATAGAATGAACATATGACTGTTTTTCTTATCTAATTTTGATAGACTAAACATATGACTGTTTTTCTTATCTAGTTTTGATAAACTGAACATATGACTGTTTTTCTTATCTTGTTTTGATAGACTGAACATATGACTGTTTTTCTTATCTAGTTTTGATAGACTAAACATATGACTGTTTTCCTTATCTAGTTTTGATAGACTGAACATATGACTGTTTTTCTTATCTAGTTTTGATAGACTAAACATATGACTGTTTTTCTTATCTAGTTTTGATAGACTAAACATATGACTGTTTTTCTTATCTAGTTTTGATAGACTGAACATATGACTGTTTTTCTTATCTAGTTTTGATAGACTGAACATATGACTGTTTTTCTTATCTAATTTTGATAGACTAAACATATGACTGTTTTTCTTATCTAGTTTTGATAGACTGAACATATGACTGTTTTTCTAATCTAGTTTTGATAGACTGAACATATGACTGTTTTTCTTTTCTAGTTTTGATAGACTGAACATATGACTGTTTTTCTTATCTAGTTTTGATAGACTGAACATATGACTGTTTTTCTTATCTAGTTTTGATAGAATGAACATATGACTGTTTTTCTTATCTAATTTTGATAGACTAAACATATGCCTTTTTTTCTTATCTAGTTTTGATAGACTGAACATATGACTGTTGTTCTTATCTAATTTTGATAGACTGAACATATGACTGTTTTTCTTATCTTGTTTTGATAGACTGTACATATGACTGTTTTTCTTATCTAGTTTTGATAGAATGAACATATGACTGTTTTTCTTATCTAGTTTTGATAGACTGAACATAAGACTGTTTTCCTTATCTAATTTTGATAGACTGAACATATGACTGTTTTTCTTATCTTGTTTTGATAGACTGAACATATGACTGTTTTTCTTATCTAATTTTGATATACTGAACATATGACTGTTTTTCTTATCTTGTTTTGATAGACTGAACATATGACTGTTTTTCTTATCTAGTTTTGATAAACTGAACATATGACTGTTTTTCTTATCTAGTTTTGATAGACTGAACATAAGACTGTTTTTCTTATCTAATTTTGATAGACTGAACATATGACTGTTTTTCTTATCTTGTTTTGATAGACTGAACATATGACTGTTTTTCTTATCTTGTTTTGATAGACTGAACATATGACTGTTTTTCTTATCTAGTTTTGATAGAATGAACATATGACTGTTTTTCTTATCTAGTTTTGATAGACTGAACATAAGACTGTTTTTCTTATCTAGTTTTGATAGAATGAACATATGACTGTTTTTCTTATCTAGTTTTGATAGACTGAACATATGACTGTTTTTCTTATCTAGTTTTGATAGACTGAACATATGACTGTTTTTCTTATCTAATTTTGATAGACTGAACATATGACTGTTTTTCTTATCTAGTTTTGATAGAATGAACATATGACTGTTTTTCTGTTCTTGTTTGGATAGACTGAACATATGACTGTTTTTCTTATCTTGTTTGGATATACTGAACATATGACTGTTTTTCTTATCTAGTTTTGATAGAATGAACATATGACTGTTTTTCTTATCTAGTTTTGATAGACTGAACATATGACTGTTTTTCTTATCTAGTTTTGATAGACTGAACATATGACTGTTTTTCTTATCTAATTTTGATAGACTGAACATATGACTGTTTTTCTTATCTAGTTTTGATAGACTGAACATATGACTGTTTTTCTTATCTAATTTTGATAGACTGAACATATGACTGTTTTTCTTATCTAGTTTTGATAGAATGAACATATGACTGTTTTTCTTATCTTGTTTGGATAGACTGAACATATGACTGTTTTTCTTATCTTGTTTGGATATACTGAACATATGACTGTTTTTCTTATCTAGTTTAGATAGAATGAACATATGACTGTTTTTCGTATCTAGTTTTGATAGACTGAACATATGACTGTTTTTCTTATCTAGTTTTGATAGACTGAACATAAGACTGTTTTTCTTATCTAGTTTTGATAGAATGAACATATGACTGTTTTTCTTATCTAGTTTTGATAGACTGAACATATGACTGTTTTTCTTATCTAATTTTGAAAGAATGAACATATGACTGTTTTTCTTATCTAATTTTGATAGACTGAACATGTGTGACTGTTTTTCTTATCTAGCTTTGATAGACTGAACATATGACTGTTTTTCTTATCTAGTTTTGATAGACTGAACATATGACTGTTTTTCTTATCTAGTTTTGATAGAAGGAACATATGACTGTTTTTCTTATCTAGTTTTGATAGACTGAACATATGACTGTTTTTCTTATCTTGTTTTGATAGACTGAACATATGACTGTTTTTCTTATCTAATTTTGATATACTGAACATATGACTGTTTTTCTTATCTTGTTTTGATAGACTGAACATATGACTGTTTTTCTTATCTAATTTTGATAGACTGAACATATGACTGTTTTTCTTATCTTGTTTTGATAGACTGAACATATGACTGTTTTTCTTATCTAATTTTGATAGACTGAACATATGACTGTTTTTCTTATCTTGTTTTGATAGACTGAACATATGACTGTTTTTCTTATCTTGTTTTGATAGACTGAACATATGACTGTTTTTCTTATCTAGTTTTGATAGAATGAACATATGACTGTTTTTCTTATCTAGTTTTGATAGACTGAACATAAGACTGTTTTTCTTATCTAGTTTTGATAGAATGAACATATGACTGTTTTTCTTATCTAGTTTTGATAGAATGAACATATGACTGTTTTTCTTATCTAGTTTTGATAGACTGAACATATGACTGTTTTTCTTATCTAATTTTGATAGACTGAACATATGACTGTTTTTCTTATCTAGTTTTGATAGAATGAACATATGACTGTTTTTCTGTTCTTGTTTGGATAGACTGAACATATGACTGTTTTTCTTATCTTGTTTGGATATACTGAACATATGACTGTTTTTCTTATCTAGTTTTGATAGAATGAACATATGACTGTTTTTCTTATCTAGTTTTGATAGACTGAACATATGACTGTTTTTCTTATCTAGTTTTGATAGACTGAACATATGACTGTTTTTCTTATCTAGTTTTGATAGACTGAACATATGACTGTTTTTCTTATCTAGTTTTGATAGACTGAACATATGACTGTTTTTCTTATCTAGTTTTGATAGACTGAACATATGACTCTTTTTCTTATCTAATTTTGATAGACTGAACATATGACTCTCTCGCTATCTCGATAATCCTTTTGCAATGATTGATAGCAGTTTTAAAAATGATTTTTATTTCAAAACACCTATTACGTTGAAAACAATTGAAATAGTGGGTTCTCTCGGCAATTACGGCAACGTATTCAGGGGTGTATCGTTGCTGACTGTTTGATTTCTGCTTGAATTTCATGGTACGTATATAGCAAATCTGTTAAGTCAGATGGTTTAGAGGACGCGTTCTTTTAAACATGAAGCGTAGAGGTATTTCCGATATGAACGATTGGAAACTGTCGTAGTCAGTCATCGAGTATCGATACATAGTTTGACGAAGAAGATTTTGTGGGTGTTGTTTCACTTTGGTTTAAACTCTACTGCGACAATCGAGCGATCAGAAGATTCTAGCAGATTAAAAACTTACGATGGGTTCTGTTCGAGGTATATTGTTAGAAAAGGGTCTGGAATACTTTGAAACTACCCATCAGCATCAGAGATAAAGTTAGAAGTTATGACAAAACTTCCTTTCATCATGTGTGTCGTTTGAATGGACTAACGATTTAATATTGACATATTCACATGTATAAATATTGACTTAGATTGAGTGTGATCAATTTTCTCAATGATAGCAACTCCACCACCGGACGGTAAAGGACAAATATGAAAGCTATGCTCTATGTGATACTTGAAAACACATTTCGGGTCTTCTCTTGATATGTCCCTGCCACAGAGTATGCAATCCATAAGGTAGGCATATATTTTATGTCTATGGCGATCCTGAGTATCGGGTTTGGATATCAAGTTAGAATAATATTTGATCGCGAAATGAGCTAAACAAACTGTTCAGCTAATGCCAATTTCACACAAGAACAACCGATTCCTTTCTCTTAATTGCATTTCTACCTCTGTAAGGTTGCAATGCGGACCCTTGATGTAAGAGGAGACCTGGCAGTGGCGGCAACGTTCGAAATTGGTGTTCTGGGCTTTCTCTTTTTTATTGTGTGAATTATCTATCTATGCTATTAATAAAATATTAATAAAATTCTAAATGTATATTTATTTATGTGTGTATGTATATATACCAATAAAACTTTCAGACGAATGCACCGAATTGAAAAAAACTTTCCCCCCTGAAAGGTGAGGCCGTAGATTGTCATTTTCTATATATGGTTCGTAACGAATAGCGCCGAGTCACACAAAAAGCACGAAATAAGTCATTTGGAGGCCGTTTCGTGCAAAGTGTCGAAAAAATTACCTGCCCATGTCAACAGAATTTAGCAGTGTCTGTATACAGTCGCAGTAACATCTATCGGAATACAGACAAGACTTGTGGCGCAATAGATAACGTGTCTGACTACGGATCAGAAGATTTCAGGTTCGAATCCTGGCAAGTTCGTAATAATTTTAACCATCATTTTATCCAACGTTTACTAATTACCATATCCCTTAGTAAGGGTATTTTTGTTTTTTCGGTAATTTTGTTTTGTGGATATGGGAATTTCCCATACTCCGATACACAAAATGAGAGTTGATGGTGAGAAGATGTTGAGTGTACTTGATGTTGAGTGTACTCGATGTTGTGTTTGACTCGGCGTTGTGTCTGCCGAAGCGGTACAGCCACTAGTTAATAATAATTTTGTGGAGTGGGTGGGACAGGTCAGCAGATCTTTTAAAGGCAGTTAACAAAGGAGCGAGATAGGAAATAGTGAAAAGAAAAGAAACTTTTGTAGGATCAATGGAAACCAAAATCAACTACAGTTTTCCTCGAACCCTTTTATTTCTTCTTACCGATAAACATTGTGTACATCTTGCGCTCGAACCAAACAAAACTAGACTTTCATTTATTATTCATCGGACTGCTGTTCTCATCTTGATAGTGATTTTCACAACGTTTCGGTTGATGTAACTACCCGTCGTTTTCAGGTGTATCTTGTCGAACTAGGGAATTTTTCTCTCGAACTCGGGAATTTAGACGGAATTTTGAGCAGAAGTTTTTATTTATTCCCGGGGGTCGCGTGCCTTGTTCCGTCAAACATGGCTGGACAGAGGTCTTAAGTAACTCGCAAATGTATTTTTGGTCGCCCACACAGAGGATTGAACCGTCAACCTTCAGAAAAATATCACGTTTACAATTAATTTTTCCGAGTAAACTAACCACTGCATCACGGGTGCTTGCGGACAATTTTAGTACGAATTTTAGGAGCCTTAAACCTATTTTTATCTTTAGTTATAAATATCACAATTTATTACTAATTATTACTATATATTAATGTATATCTATCTCCATATTTACGATAACTTACTGCGTGGTCTAGATTCTATTCACTAAATAGCAATGCAGCTACCTCGGTAGTTTTCACTTGTTGAAAGGATCGTCTCCTTTGGAAGTTAATCCAAGACCCAACCACCAAGTATTGCATTTCGTATAAGTTTACATTTTTTTATTTTAAAGAATAATTTGGACACAGCCAACTTCTTTCCGTGTCACGTGAGCTAAAGTAAAAACGAGGGCACAGAGGTTACATTAGCTTAATCCTTGTTTGCTTTAAAGGTTATGGTTTTCTTCTTCTTTTTTTTTCTTATTTGTTTTTGTAATCTATTCAATTTTCCAAGTTGACTGGATTTTTCCGTTCATTTATCTTCCTAAACTGATTTCAGCAGTTTTTCATTTGTTTATTCTTGATCGAATCATTTTCGATAAAAAAAAATATATGAACTACATTGGGGAATTATAGCTTTTATAATTGGAACATAATGAAAACAATCGTATTTGTATTTGGGATAGAGGGAGAATAATCAATTTATACGATGGCTATGCTACTATCAAATTCTATCGATTATATCAGTTACGTACTTATACTATCTGTGAATACATGAACACATATTCCCATTGAAATACAAATGAATACCAATGTGTGTCAAGAGTGTACAATGAATTGTTTATCATATACTAGCATTTCAGCCTGGCGTTGCCCGGGTGTTTGGAGGTGTACGTTGAGCAAAAAAAAGTGGTCAATTTTTTAAACTTTGATCCTTATCATGACCCCTTAACATTTATTGTTCTGAGCTCAAATCAAGTTATTAATTTAGATCCATGTCCACGAAAACCTATATCTAAAATTTCAAGTGTTTAGACCCAAAATTTGCGGAGGAGTTTTGTAGAGTTCTCAAAGGTGAAATCGTTAAACTCTGACGCTTATCAGCCAAATTCTTGCGCGAAAACGTATTACAAAGATTTCCCCAGATCTCAATACCGTATATATCAAATTTCGAGTCTGTAGACTAAAAATTAACAGAGTTATTGCGTAGGAAAATGTACACACACACACACACACACGTTCACTTGTATATATAAAATAGATATTGTACCTCAGTATTAAGTTGTTTGAAGATTGTTTTTATGCTGTAAAAGAGCCAAACTCGGCCTAACGTTTACATGGAAAATGAACTTGAATAGATACTTTGAGAGCATTGCAAAGACTGCTGCAAAGAAGCTGGGCTCACTCTACCGTGCTAGAAAGCTACTTACACCTGACAGTATCCTGTATCTCTACAAGGCCACCATTCGCCCATGTATGGAGTACTGTTGTCATATTTGGGATGGTGCATCTGCTACTTGTCTCTCACACCTGGACAGCGGCGTTCAAAAGAGAGTCGCCAACCTGATAGGTCCTGAACTGTCATCTAAGCTTCAGCCCCTGTCCCATCAACGAAATGTTGCATCCCTCTGCCTGTTCTACAAATACTTTAATGGCGAATGCTCTGACGAATTACAAGCACTTGTACCCCCTCGACGGGAATACCCCCGATGAACCCTACAGGCAGCTAAATCCCACCCCTTCACTGTAGAGATATATATGTGTAAGAAAGCCTTCTACTCCAATAGTTTATTCCTCAGAACTGATGGATTTTGGAACACTCTTCCGGATTCCTGCTTCCCCAACTGTACTGACATGCAGAAGTTCAAGTGTAATGCGGACAGACATCTTGCTACGTATATGCCTTCATGATACACTTGCAATTTATTTTCACGATAGTATACCCCTACTTCAAAGTGGCACTGTGCCTTGTTTGGGGTGAAAATCTAATTAAAAAAATAAATAAAATAACTCTGCCTCATCCGTCATACTCACCAGGTGTTTATATTATGTTGCTAAAATGCAAGCAAGTACGAGGAATAAAATGTAGTATCTGTTCATATGCTACATTTTATCTATTTTGTCCTTGAGCAGTCAAAGAGAAATCTTTCTAAACTGAGGGAATCCTTTTTATGTTCCAATCCAGTTCTTGTTGGGGTATTATATTTTTTTCACATTGAATACTGACCTTGTTTAAATTTGCCCTCGTATGGAGAGAACAAGTAAATAGACATTAGTCAATATCCTTTGCATGCGTTTTAAGCTAGGAATAAAGTGTAGTATCTGTTTGAATGCTGCTCTTCATCTATTCTATTCTCGAGCGGTGGAGAACTCTGTTTAGACTGAGGCAATTTTTTAAATTGTTTCTTTCAATCCATGTACGGCCAACGATGAAGTACTGTTGGGCAGGAGCTGCTAGAAGCAGCTTATCCTGTCTTGACAGAGTTCAAAATAGACTTCGTATTTAGTGGGGAATGCCGTTTTCTCTTCCTTGCAACCTCTTTTCTACAGAAAGGACGTTGCGAGCCTGTCCCCGCTTTATCGTTATTGCTTTTTCATAGCAAATGCTAATCTGAACTTCAATCTATGCCCCCCCTCGTAAAACTTCCACGAAAAACACTCATCTAGCCAAAACCACTATCAATAATTTCCCCCACTCTTTATCCGTGCATAAACCTAAATGTAGATTCCATGAACAAAGTTTCTTTCTTAGAACTGCACGTATGTGGAACTCTCTTCCAACTGCCTTCTTTCTAGCTAACTACAATTTGATTGTCTTCAAGTCCAATGTAAACAAGTTCTTGATGAACCCTCCTCCTAGGTAATCCAATTTACAAAATTCCCACTACTTATGTTTACTAGGCTATAATCACATTGACTAACGTATATTAATCCTTATTCTCGAGTGGCCTCCGGGCCTTGATAAGTGATGATTCTTGTATAAAAAAAACAGAGTGCTTGTTTTGGAGGAACTGGATAACTCTTTTATTAAAAACCGACCTGACGCCTAGCGTTTCCCCCGGGACCAGGGCAAGTAAATAGGTACGCGCGAATATCGACCAATCCATAACATTATTGAACGCATTGGCAACGTATAAAAATAACATCTTTGCTTAAATATTGATATTGATAAAAAAAATAAACGAACGTATTTTAAATCTTCTCTTGAGATCTCCGAATATACTAATAGAATATGCGACGTGTTCGAGTGAACGCGTTTGAGAAAAATAACTTGTTATTCAAATAATTTTTTTATGAATTTAACATTGAAAAAAAAAGCACATAAAATCTTAAATAGAAATAAGAAAAAAATCGTCAGATGCTATTTTTACTCTCTCTTAATTTATCGCTTTCAATTCCCCCCCCCTTACAGAAGAGCTAGCAGCCATTTCTGGAGAAAAGAAATCTGTTTCCTGTTTTTATAAAAACAAGAAGTCATTGGGTACGTTCTTTCCTTCTTTCCTTCGCAGACAACAACGCGGTTTATTATGTTTTCGTTAAAAACAACTAGAACATGCGCATTTAAATGTGGTTCGTCCCTCAGGGTCGGGATTGACAACGAGGTCGGTATGTTTCGATCTCTAACAACTGGAAGCTCATAGGATAACTATAGGATAAATATTTTTTCGCCATCAATGCCTGCAAGCTCTTCTATAACTGAACAAAACATTGAAAAGGAAGACAAAAAATAATATTTGGAACTTTTATTTCTATTTTAAGTTAATTGTGGCGGAGTCTGGGCCGGTGCACAAACCGCTAGCTACTATCTCAACGTAAGGGTTAAAAAAAATAGCAACTAATTTAACAGATCTTACATCATCTGCCAAAATCCAACACTCGTCCCAGGTCCTGGATATGACCTTAAACTATATCCAATGGTGAGGCCCCAGCTTGCGCGCTTTGGGGTGTGTGGAGCCACCGTTTAATTACCATTGCTCCCAGGTCTACTCTGACCCGAAGTGGTAGTACCTGTTAGGGTCCCAACTATGGGTTAAATGGAAACCGACTTGAAAACAACAAATATATTCTATTAAAATATTTTTCTTCAAAATCTTTGTATTCGGAATTAAATAACCCGAAAAGGGTTGATATGCCGTAAAAGAAAAACGACCAACCAACCAACACTCGTCCCATCACAGATATGTTGATATCCTTATTCATGTTTTCCAAGAGCTTCTAGAGAACGTGCTCCGGTGAACTTAGTAAACTTGCTGCATCTTTGATGCTCGTCTGTCAGCAAAATCAAACATTTTCATTAAGACCATCCAAGTTGTCAGCATTCACAAGGTCAGTATTCAATGTGGGCAAAATCCAATTCCCCAACAAAAGACACTCTGGATTTGAACATAAATAAAGATTTCCTCAATTTAGGATTTCTCTTTGACTGCTCAAGGACAAACTAAACAAAATGTAGCATTTGAACAGATACTACATTTTATTCCTAGCTAAAAGGAAAATGAAGGATACTTGCTTGTATTTTAGCAATATAATATAAACTCGTGGTAGTGGGTAGTCAGCATAAGATAAATGTTGAGGCCCCTCAGGGATCGATCCTTTGGATCATTATCATTCCTAGTATTAACGACCTCTAGGATAATTGTTCTATTATATATTTGAAGAGGTCTGTTGCTTATCTACTTAGTTGTGTTTATCTGTTTGTTTGTTTGTTCTCTAACGTCTTTAATTTCTGTTATTTAACCGTCTTGTTTACGGGCCGTATTTATCAAGCCGTGACCGTCTATAAATAAAGTGAATGTGAGGTGTTTGTTACGTATTCTGTTCGTTTAATTTTGATTCGATAAAAATCAGCATATGGTGGACAGAATTCAACCAGAATTCTTATACACAATATTTACATAAAATATATGTAATTTGAATATTACTACGCATAATGATAATCATTTATTGGTTGAAAACTAGTTTTGGTTTAAAGCAACTTTTAAAATAGGAAATTTATTACTAAGTAGAATTGTGCAAGAAAATAGCTATATATACCCTTTGGGATAAATTAAATTAATAATTCTAAATATGACGTTTAAATCACAATTTTAAAAGTCCTCCATCGAAGCAAGAACACAAATAGTGATATTTTACCAGGTTATTTGATGATAATCATAGTGAAATGTTGCGATGAAAATGTCATCAAATATGATAAAAACCAAAACATTTTTTGTTGTTATAAAATCGGATTAAATGCAACAGATGCACAAAAATGCAGTTGTAGGAATCTGCAATTGCAACTATGGCGATGTGTTAATGGCATCAGAAATCAACCAGAAAACAATAAAAATTTTGCTAAACTCCAGTTACATTCAACTTGTTTTTCTGGATGAAATGCGCAACTGTCACATCTCTGAAGTTCATTCGTAATTTGTCGTACTATGTATTATGTATCCAACGTATTTGGTTTTGCACGAGAGAAAATGAGATTTGCGTTTCTTCCAACTAGACGCCATTGCAGCTTTCAGGATCTAACCGGACCAATTACAAAGGTTAAAATTTGGATTTTTTTCAGGCGTAGGTAAAAACAGCGTGTATTTAATTAAATGTATGCAAATAATTACTTCACAATTAAACTTCTTACAGCAACCTCAACACTAAAAAAAATATGATTAAACAATCTTAGAAATACTCAATTAACTTGACTTGTTGTGCAGAAATATAGATTTCAGTGAAGACCGTTCACACAGCAATAATAATAAAACTATCTCACTAGACTTTGTCTAACGGCAAAATTTGAATTATCCACCATTTATCGCATATTATTATAGTTTGGTGGAAGGAGTCAATGTTTATACGATTTTCCTGGGGGGGGGGGCTTTTTTTTTACAAATATTTAGCCATTTCTGTACTTAGTTCGGGGTTATATCTCACGAGACAATTTAGAAGCTTCGATGATTTTTTTTATTAAATTTCCACTCCAAACAATGACACAGTGCCACTTTGAAGTAGGGGACTACTATCGGGGACATGTTGCAGGTGTCTTATGAAGAGAGATGAGTAGCAAGATGTCTGTTCACATTACACTAGAAGTTTTGCATGTCAGTACAGTTGGAAAAGTAGAATCCCAGAAGGGAATTCCAAAGTCTAGCTGTTCTGGAGAAGAATCTACTGGAGTAGAAGGCTCTCTTACATCTAGGGATCTCTACTTTGAAGGGGTGGGATTTAGCTGCTTGTCGGGTTTGTCGGGGGTATTTACGTCGAGCGGGTACAATTGCTTGCAGTTCGTCAGAGCATTCACCGTTAAAGTACTTGTAGAACAGGCAGAGGGATGCAACATTTGGTCGATGGGACAGAAGCTGAATTTCAGATGACAGTTCAGGACCTATCAGATTGGCGACTCTCTTTTGAACCTTGTATTGGAGAAAGAGACTAGTAGCAGCTGCACCAGCCGAAATGTGACAACAATACTCCATACATGGGCGAATGGTGGCCTTATAAAGGTATATGATACTTTCGGGCGTTACTAGCTTTCTAGCACGGTAGAGATAACCTACCTTCTTCGCAGCGTTCCTGGCAATGCTCTCAATGTAATTGTTCCAACTCATGTTTCCTGTGAACGTTAGGCCGAGGAGTTTAAAATATGTACTTTCAGATGAAGAGATAATATTATATATAAAGTATATATTATGGTTTTATTTCTTAAATTAATAAACAATTTGAACGGAATAAAGTGAATGAACATAGTCGACTTATTGTCACTTTGGAATCAGGTTGAAATTTTTACAAGGGGTAAATGTATCTTTGATTGAGAGGTGCCAACTAATTTTACCCTTTCAGACGTTTATGTCTGCGGATTTTAATCAATGTACAAAATAAGAGCACAGCATATGATCGTACCAATGATCACAGGTCGAAAATCATCTGACATTTAAAAACGATGTAAGTTTGTTATTAATTCATGTTATGATAAATGCTTTACAAAATTAGTACAAACCTGCTTTTATGCAGCTTGTAGTGTTCTTTGGCAGGCAAAAAAAGAGAAAAAAATGGCTGCTACTTCTCTTTACATGTTTTCGATCTTCTCACATGCTATGCAAATAGAAATACTTCCGGGTTTTATTTTTTTAAAAAAACCTAATTATTTCTAGGCTAATGTAGTTTAGATTTGGGATGTTTGAGAAAAAGGTTTGGACAGCATAGATACAGGTTTTGGGGTTAAGGTTAGGGTTAGGTTTGGACAGCATAGATACAGGTTTTGGGGTTGCTAGTTTTGACAGTATAGTATTGAGTTTTGGATGAAACTAATTTTGACAGTAGTATAATGGATTTGGAGTAGTGGTTTTTGACAGCAAGTATTGAGTTTTGGAGTAAAAAAAAGTTTGACAACAATGTGAAGGACATGGAGTAGAGAGTTTTGACAGTAGAAATTGTGACTTGGAAAGTGTATAATAGTTATGACTTTATTTATCCGCACAAGTCACATAATAACATCTATTTCATCGATCATATAATATAAATATTGGCCTGGTTTTTTTTAAATAAAGATTGTATTTTAAATCGATTTTAGTATTTTAATATTTACTTCTTTTGATTAGTGCTACATAAAAATATGGAAGGAAGTATTTATCCTCACTCTAAGAGGTCCTCTTGCTGTTACTTATAATACCAGGAAAAATTTAATAGCAGAAATTTTATACATCTACCGTTAGTAAATTATATTCAAATTGTTTTCATTGGCTAATCTATATATTAATACGATTGCGTGTGTGTTCTTTCATGTGTCACTCTTACACTCGGGTCGTTTAATTGGTATGTTTTTCTGTCTCTTGTCATAAATAATTTTATCAAGAATTCTTCATAAGTTTTGGTTTCGGTTATAGCTGAAGGCTTGATAGGGCTCGCTGAAGAGCTCCTGCCTAGATATGGCAACAGTAATCCATTTTGGGGCGTACCTGGCTCTTATACAGATAGAGGATTGTATCGGCAGTGAGATATCTGCTGGAGCAGTAGAGTGATCCAACCATTTTTCCAGCGTGCAATAACTTTATATATGAAATCATCCGCGTGGTGATGAAGATCGTAAGCAAAGAAGAAAAATAACAATAGTAATCTATATCTATAAAAGTGAAAGTATCTGTCTGTCTGCGTATCTGTGTGTCTGTGTGTACATTTTTCTACGCAATAACTCTGTCAATTTTAAGTCTACAGACTCAAAATTTGATATATAGGGTACTGACATTTGGGAAAATATTTGTGATCGCTTTTCGGCCAGAAATTTGGCGATTAAAGGGTCATAGTTCAACGATTTGAGCTTTGTAAACTCTACCAAACTCCTCCGACAATTCGGGGTCTAAAGACTTGAAATTTTAGATATAGGTTAATTGGACATGGATCTAACGTAATAATTTGATTTGAGTCGACAACAATAAATTTTAAGGGGTCATGATAGGGGTCAAAGTTACAAAAAATTGACCACTTTTTTTTTGCCCAACATACATCTCCAAATACCCAGGCAACGCCGGGCACCCATGCTAGTAATCTATATATTAATACGATAGCGTGTTATTTTCTGTGTCACGATTACACCCGAGTTGTTTAATTGTTATGTACTTCCATTTCTTGTTATAAATAATTTGCCAAGAATTCTTCATAATTTTGGTCTAGGTTTCGACTATAGTTGATGGCACTTAAATCATCTATTTTTTATAAATAATTTTATCAAGAATTCTTCACAAGTTTTGGTTTCGGTTTCGATTATTGCTGAAGCAACTCAAGTTATATATATATATATATATATATATATATATATATATATGTGTGTGTGTGTGTGTGTGTGTGTGTGTGTGTGTGAGGGTACCAAATTCGTTAAAAAGGAAAATTATTCCCAACTCGCATTTAGGTAAAAATGCACTTTCTTAAATAATTAAATTAATTCAAAACATATCGCTAAAACCAAAACAAACAACATCTAAGTAAATCGCGATATATCCAGACAGTTGGCGAGATGGGTCAGCGGTAAAGGGTTTAGGGTCATTACCGTGGGCTCCCGATTTCGAATCTCGCTATATTCAGCCACTCTGATGAGTCGTAGACGGCGAAACACGTGTCAGTGGATAATTACACTTTAAAAATAATATATGGGGGTACCAAATCGGTTAAAATGGAAAATTATTCCCAACTCGCATTTAGGTAAAAATGCACTTTCGTAAATAATTTAAATCATTCAAAACATATCGCTAAAACCAAAACAAACAATATATATATATATATATATATATATATATATATATATATATATATATATATATATATATATATATATATATATATGTCATAAGTTTTTATATCGGTTTCGATTCAAGCTAATGCACCCAAGTCATATATTTTTTTATTTTTGAAATCGAAACTTTATAACATATAAAAATCGATAGAACATTAACTTTATAATAATATGTACGAAATCTGCAAGAATTCAAATATCATATTTAAGCGTACTTAACCACCAGGCATTACCGGGCGTTTGTGCTAGCTTAAATAAAACTTTTGCAATTTTAACAAAAGAGCTACAATAATATCAGAGCGTGTCCATTTACACTGAACATCTACAGAATGCCAAGATCAATATATTACATATGAATGAGTCCCCTGCGGAATTTTCCAAGGTCCCCCTAGTTAATAATTATTTTTCTAAATAATTTGTTTCAATAAACACCCATCTTAGTTTTTTACGAAATATATTTAGCGACAAAGTTAGTTTAAACACTATTGTTGTAGACCCGTGCTAGGGGTCACAAAGGAAAGAAACCACAAGTAGTGTAAAGTGTATAAAATATAATATGTATTTATCATCTCTTCTTCTATTCTATTCTATCTATCTATCTATCTATCTTCTATCTTCTATTCTTCTATCTATTCTATTCTATTCTATATAAATAAAATGAACTCATTTTTTCCCGTGGGATTTTGACTTTAATAGGATTAAAAATCAAGCTATTTCATGCAAATACATTATGCACAAACGGCAGAACAATATCTGAGGTTTGTTATAGGCTTATTAGTTCTCAAATTCCTCGATAATCTTAGATTTCTATACTTTTTCTGCTGAGAAGTCACGGCCAAAATCGGTTAAGATCAATGGAAGTGGTAAAATATTTTCTCTCTTAAAAATTCCTCCTCCCCCTGCCACCACTTAACACCGTTTGGAGATCGTTCACAAGGAACAGTTGAGAAGAGAACACCGGTTTGGCTTCGTAGTTCTACCATGTTAAGTTATTTAAAATCACTAAACTAAGCTGCAGTGCTCTGTGGCGTAGTGGTTAGCGTGCTGGACAATTCACATTATATTTTCACGTTCGCGCCGACCTACCATAGTGGTTTTATTTTATTTTTTTTTCCTAAACAACTGGAATGGACTTTTCTTGGTGGCCGAACTGTTAACGTTGCAGATGTTTTTTTGTTTTTTTTTTACCTACCATAACATTTTTAAAAACTCCCCCCCGTCCCGGAAACAAACACTCGGGCAACGCCGGGTACCCCCGCTAGTAAAGAATATAGAAGCCACTAAAGTTGTATGAGAGGAACGTGTTCGTAGCATCCGGTTAAACATGGTATTAATGCCTCCATTTAGTCTCTGAAACCAGTTGTATTCATAGGACTGGTTGGTTCCACTTAGTTGTCAAATAGGGATGATTTGTAGCCCACAACACTTATAATACCGAGAAAAATTTAATAACAGACATTTTACACATCTACCGTCAGTAAATCATATTTCAATTGTTTTCATTGGCTAATTAATAATTAATTTCTTCAATTCAATTTCTGTTCCAATAAATACCCATCTTAGCTGTTTACGAAATATATTTGGTGACAAAATTAGTTTAAACACTATCACAATAAATATTTTTCGAAAACAATATTTAAATCGACTAATTTATGAAGAAATACATCGATCAGTCACCGCTGTCCGCTATCGATTCTTTGCGCGATAAATAGTGTCGTTAATTTTTATTTGACCCGAATTTATTGGCTGTTAGTCTCTCCTGGCATGTTTTGATGCACAGCTGGCACAAATTCAACTTTAAAGAGAAAGATGAGAAAATAATTCGAGAGAAGCGGATTGAAGTAAAATAGTTCCGATTTGTAGCTTAGAGATATTTTTTAACAAGGTAGTCACTACTTATCAAGGCCCAGAAGCAACTCGGGGATAAGGGTTATTGCGTGTACAGTAATCCATGGGATAGTATTGCAGTAATCGTTAGTATTGGAGATTTGATAAAGTGTCTTACTTAAGGGGGCGGTTTATCAGGAATTTGTTTATGTTGGACTTAAAGACACCCAGGTTGTAGTCAGGTGGGAAACAGGCAAACGGAACAGAGTTCCACAGGATTGCACTTCTAAGAAAGAAGCTTTGTTCATAGAATCTACGTTTTGGTTTTGGCATAGATAAAGAGTGGAGAAAAATTTTGACAGTGGTTTCAGCTAGACGGGTGTTTATCGTGAAAGATTGGCGAGGTGAGACCAGAGATTGGAGCTCAGACGAGCACTTGCCACGGAAGTAACGATAAAACAAAGACAGGCTCGCAACATCTCTTTTGTAGGAGAGAGGTTGCAGGAGAGAGAAAAGGGCATCCCCCATTAAGCCACGAAGCCTATTTCAATCATAATATGAAGTCAGGTAAATAGTCTCTTAGATATCGTGTGTCCTCTCTTAGGATAAGTAGAAGCGCATTTCTTTCTTAATAAGACGGATGAATGGAACAAATCTGTTATAGGATTAAAATCTGTCACCGGTTATAATTTTCTGGCTTAAATAAGTAAGATAGTCAGAAATACATCTGACAGTATATCTTCATAGTACAGTATTAACGTCAAAGGAAAAAGTAAATCGTAAGCTAAACGTTTTGGTTTCGATTCTCGGTGGTGGCACAGGAGTCATTAATTTTATTTATTTATTTATTTATTTATTTATTTTTTAGCTTTTGTAATCATTACTATATATTGCGTCCAATATAATCTATAAATATAAAAGCGAAAATGTATGTACGTATGTGTGTTCGCTGTTTCTGTATGTCTACAAAAGGCTTTTTTCAGAGAAGCGATCGGTCGCTTCACAACTTTTAAAAACTTTTTATATCACATATAAATCGTAATATCTCACAGTTAACAACGAAGCTCGCCTGTCTATTTAATTTGCTCGATTTCGGTAAGATAAATATTCAACATTCGTCGCTCGCCGCATGTGGGTTAGTCTTTTTCCTATAACATCTTGGAGGTGGGAGAAAAAAGCGTTCAGCAGTAAATACTATCCCTCAGTTAAACTTGACCTCATTAACTCATTAAAACGGGCACCTGCTAAATCCAAGTAATTAAATAAATTCAAACGTCTTTCCGTTATCATATCGCGGTGGAGCAATGGTTAACGTCGCGCGTTTTTCTTTTTCTTTTTTTTTTTTTTTGACACTTTAATTTACAACTTTGCCTCAAGGGTTCGGGTTTGATCCTCATACTTACCTACCAAAGCATTTTGACCCCTCCCCCCCACACACCTCCAAACACCCGGGCAACGCCGGGTACCCCTCGCTAGTATAAAAATAAATACGAAACCTGCATTAATCAAAATATCATATTTAAGCCTATTTTACGACCGGTCAATGCCGAGCGGCCTGCTAAATAATTAAATAATTAGCGGTTAGGTCATCAATCTGCGTAAATACGAGAAAAAGAAACGTTTTTTTTATAAGAAAATGGACTTTTCACTAATAATTTTTATGTTTCGCTTTGCCGATTCTATATTCCAACATTGATTTGAATTTGATTTTATATCAACAAAATAGGAGGTCTTCACTCAGAACATATTGCAATCTATTGTGGCTCATACATATTTCGATGCACTATTATTTCTACGTATAAATAAACAAGTACCATTAGGACATCACTAGGGCTGGGACAACAGCATATTCTTTTCATTGTTTTGACTCTCGAGTGTGTATCCGTTGATATCTTATACGCCTTTATATAGCGTTATGTGGTTCTCGGTTGATTAACTGTGTCTAACTATGTCAGATATATACTCGAGAGTCAAAACAATGAAAAAAAGAATATGCTGTTGTCATAGCCCTAGTAATTACTCATGTTGATTGGTCGGTTTTGTTTTACGGCATATCAACCCTTTCAGGTTATTTAATGCCGAATCCAGTGATTTTGAAGAATTTTTTAATAGTTTTTTTTTTAAGTCGGTTTCTATTTAACCCATAGTTGGGACCCAAACAGGTACTTCGACTCCGGGTCAGATTGGACCTGGGAGCAATGGCAAGTAAAGAGTGGCTCCACACTCCCCAAAGCCCACAAGCTGGAGTCTCACCACTGGATATAGTTTAAGGTCATATGCAGGACCAGTAATTACTCATAAGCTCGACTAGCTGAAACCACTATCAATAATTCCTCCCACTCTTTATCTGTGCCTTAACCTAAACGTAGATTCCATGATCAAAGCTTCATTCTTAGAACTGCACGCCTATGGAATTGTCTTCCGTTTTCCTGCTTTCCAGCTGTCTATAATATGGTTGTCTTCAAGTCCAACGTGAACAAGTTTCTGATGAACCGTTCCACTTAAGTTAACAAATTTACCGAACTTCCATTACTATCGATTACTATATTGTCCTTTTGACTACTGTACACTCTTTAACCCTTATCTTTGAGTGGCCTATCGGCCTTGATAAGTGGTGACGCCTATGTAAAATAAAAAAAGCCAACCAATCTTATATCTTTGCGTAAAGGTACAGTCTATTTAGCCATATTACAGCGCCTTCATATTTTGTTTTTTTTTCCCCCCCGATTTTTAATAGATTGGCCTTCATCCGAACATTCTGATACAGTGACGTCATAGAGTCTACAAAAATGCATGACGATCTGTATTGTACAGATTGACTTGGTGTTTTTGATTTCTTTTTGATCACGATCAAAAACATGTGTTTTCTGTCAATCTTCAATGTCCTCAATTCATTTCATCTAGGAGCCGGGTATCATTTCTATCTAATTATTTCGCATATATGTTGCGGGGCCGATCGTCCGGAGACAGTCGACCCAACAACTTGAAGATAGACATGGGCAAAAAAGAACGGTGAACAAGGCAAAGGAAGAACGTTTAAAGGACAAAAATCGTCCTTTTATTTGTTAAGGATGAAAAAAAAAATTAAAAAAAAAATATAATTGCAAAGTAGGTGTTGTTCTAAACAGTTGGACGTCGGTGTGCTCGAGACTGCTGGAAGTTGGTGTGCCTGGTGTCTTTAAGAACGAAAGCTAGAAAGATTGGATGTTGGTGTACTCTGGTGAACGTCAGGAAATGGGGTCGCAGCAAACTGGAGCAGGAAATGCAGGAAAAAGACTGCTGGGAGGATGTGCAGGGAAAAGGTTCTGGCAGGCGTCACAGACAGGACGTGCAGGAAAAGGTGCTGGCAGGCGTCGCAGGCTGCAGGCAGGCAGATGTCGCAGGAAAGGCTACAGGAAACTCTGGAAGTGCAGGAGGCGACAAGCAGTAAATCAAAGGGGAAGGCCTTTCGTATAACCTAGCCCTGAAAAGGGCTCTTTGAGTTACTGCTACGGCTGCTGCTGTCTGGAAAGCTAGCAGAGTAAACGAAGGGAAAGGTCTTTCGGAGTACCTAGCCCTGAAAAGGACTCTTCGAATTACTGCTGCTGCTGCTGTTGTTGTTGCTGGAACTACTGCTGCTGCTGGTGCCGCTGCACGAGATCCTTCGGCAAGTGAAGTGGATCTCCGATTCGGGGGACATTTAGCCCCCTGCCGAGCTGATCGTCCGGAGACAGTCGACCCCGCAACATATGTAGTCAAATCGATTTTCTATCACAAACTTTAATTATAATAAAGACGGATACCCATTTCTTTCATTTCAACATTATAAACGCTTTCTAAAGGCTTCCCATCCGTGAAATACGTTGTCACAGAGCTGCCTCCCTGTATATTGCAACATGGTCATCTTTGATTTCAACGTCAACAGATTCCTCTTATAAACCATATTAACAAGTCTTCAAACTTCGATCACCCTATTCCATCTTATTAGACCTTATCCTCGGATGGCTTTTTACCTTGGGATCTATTAGTAAAAATACTCAACCTTACAGAACAAAGAGGGTCCAGACTAGTAAGGTAAAACCAATATGTAGTTTATTCCAAATATTAAATTTTGGCATTTATAATTTAACTAGCATGGATGCCCGGCGTTGTCCGGTGTGTGTTGAGCAGAAAAAATAGTGGTAGTACCCAGGCAGGCTCGAACCCGTACCACGAAGGAGGAAAACAACGTGAAAAAAAAACGTGACGTCTTTGCTGTTGCGCACATCGCCAAACCGTAAGTGGCAAAGGTTTAAATTAAGGCTAGTCAATCGAAAATATTGGATGACTTCCAAAAATATTGGCCAAAAAAGCGACCCTTTCCTGTAGAAAAGTGCTTAATGGAGGATGAAGGAATTAATGTTATTATCCAATATTTCGATATTTGTTGTTTGAAGGGTCAAGCTTCAAATCGTTACCGATCGCGTGAAAATCCGTCGCGTCTGTCGAAAGTTTTAGGCAGACATATATATATATATGATGATTGCAACGTCTTGTCAGACGAGTGCCACTCTCTCAGACAATTAAAGTCCATGAGCCCAAAAATGACTTCCATCACCACAGGACTATTTTAATAGACAAATGCCTGAGGGAGTATCTATACACAGATGATGTTACAGAGTCTTAGCTTTGTACGACAGCTAAGTCTCTCTCTCGGTTCAAAATGTTGAGATCCAACAACAAGCAAGAGCAAGATAGCCAGCAACAAGTTAAACTGCAGGCCAGCTTAATGCAGGTACTGGTCTCCCGCTTTATGGTTTTTTAAATGAGAGATTTGCTTCTCCTAGAAAGGTTGCCTTCACAACGGCTTATGGGGGCCCTCTCCACCCCAACGCACACATACATACACACAAACACACACGGTGCTAGTTGGCTATTGACCCCAAAAAAGTGTTCATTCGCCCTTTGAAAGGTCTTGTTTTTAATCCTTCATAGAGACTAGCCACCCTCCTCACCAAACAAGTCTGGTGGGGGAACCAGTTCAGTCGCCAGTGGCCCGACCATGAGGCAGGTAGTACTGGGTTACATACATACATACATACATACATACATACATACATACATTTAAACAGGTGGGATTTATATTATAGGATACAATTTTGGGCATTGTAGCCCCCGTAACTCGCGCATATATGGCGTTATCTAGAGGTTCAATTTTCATAACTATACATATTGAAGTAAACTGCATTTCAGTAATAACGCGACAAATACTTCTTTCCAAATCGGCTATTGAGTCTTGTTTATCAGCATAGACATGCGACTTTACCCATAACAACAAAACGGTATAATGCGTTTAAATCGCAGGAAAAAATGGCTAGTTGACAGATCTATTTCGTGAAAGCATTCGTTCATCAAATATTCGAGTAAATTGATTGAATCGCACGCTGTTGGACATGGCTATGTCTTTCTAAAACCACATTATTGTTAAACCAAGCTGATCTCAAAATAACCAATAGTTGCCAAATCTCTCTCTCTCTCTCTCTCTCTCTCTCTCTATATATATATATATATATATATATATATATATATATATATATATATATATATACTAGCTGTACCCTGCCACGCGTTGCAGTGGCTCAATTTGGTGTAATGGAAAAATTTAATAAAAGAGAAAATGCACGTTTCTTATATTAGTACAGCAATCCACTGCAAAAAGTGAAAAAGAAGGCGAAACTGAAAAAAATGGTACTCTTGCAGAATTTGATCTGGATCCTCGAGAGTTTCTGTCAATCATTCATGTTTTGGACTTGACCAACAATCAGTGGATGAATTATGCCGGCTGATAAAATTTTAAAACTTTTTTTTAAAGCTAGAAAGATAAAATTTAAAAATACTTATTTTATATATATATATATATATATATATATATATATGAAACTAAACTAAAAAAAAACGCGCGTTCACTCGTGGTCTTAAGTTCATTTCGGGTTTGTATTACTGTACACATAGATTCGAAAAAGTTGTCAAAAAACAAATATATAACAAATAAATGTTATCAAAGGCAAGATAAGTTACTTTTCTACCAAACTGGGTATATTTTTCGTGTTTTTATTCAATGTAACATATTTATTCAGCTCGAAAAATGGGTTTGTATTACTGTACACATAGATTCGAAAAAGTTGTCAAAAAACAAATATATAACAAATAAATGTTATCAAAGGCAAGATAAGTTACTTTTCTACCATACTGGATATATTTTTCGTGTTTTTATTCAATGTAACATTTTTATTCAGCTCGAAAACCATACAGTGTTTACCGATGTATTCGAAAATTCAAGATGGCGCCTCACTCCCTCTTTAACACGGTAAGTTTGGGAAAAGGTGTTATAAATAAAAAAACTAGAAAAAATACTATTAAAAACCCGCCGAATATATGTCAAGCTATGTCACGGTAACATATATTGAGCGAGTTTTTAACAGTATTTTATCCAGTTTTTTATTTATAACACATTTTCCCAAACTTACCGTGTTAAAGAGGGAGTCAGACGCCATCTTGAATTTTCCAATACATCGGTAAACACTGTATGCTTTTCGAGCTGAATATACATGTTACATTGAATAAAAATACGAAAAATATATCCAGTTTGGAAGAAAAGTAACTTATCTTGCCTTTGATAACATTTATTTGTTATATATTTGTTTTTTGACAACTTTTTCGAATCTATGTGTACAGTAATACAAACCCATTAAAAATATTCATTTTGATTAAAAAAATATTCATTTTGATTAAAAAAAAAATATTGTTTCTTTCGATTAAAAAACATTCATTTTGATTTTTAAAAAATTCATTTTGATTAAAAAAATAGTTTAATTTTAATATTTGTTTATTGTCTTAACTCATATCAAATGTTTTGCTTGTGTTCTGCTTCAAATATTCATAATCTTACATGCATAATTTTTATTTAATTATATTAAATAAACTTCAAGTTTACTACAAATCAAATCGTGTTCCTTCACTTTTTTAAAATGTAATTTATAAGTAACTAGCTGTACCCTGCCACGCGTTGCAGTGGCTCAATTTGGTGTAATGGAAAAATTTAATAAAAGAAAAAATGCATGTTTCTTATATTAGTACAGCAATCCACTGCAAAAAGTGAAAAAGAAGGCGAAACTGAAAAAAATGGTGCTCTTGCAGAATTTGATCTGGATCCTCGAGAGTTTCTGTCAATCATTCATGTTTTGGACTTGACCAACAATCAGTGGATGAAGCCGAACGTAGCAAAAATGTTGAAACGCTAAATGCTTTTTTTTGTTGTTGTTTTAAAAAATGTGATTTAGTAATTAATATTTGGTTGATGGTGGGGGGAGGGGGGGTTCTATACACAGATTCGAAAAAGTCGTCCAAAAACAAATAAATTAAAGCAAAGGTAAGGTAATTTACGTTTCTACCTAATTGGATAATTGTTTAGTGTTTTTATGTAATGTAAAATGTTTAATTGGCTCAAAAAACAGAAATGGTGGCGAATTCTGTTGAATACGTTAAGTTTGGGAAAGTAAGTTGAAAACTAAAAACTATACAAAACAGTGTCTGACACTCACCGAACATATGTTACCATGACATAGGCTGGCATAATGGATAGGTTTCTGACAGTATTTTGTATAGTTTTTTTAGTTTTAACTCACTTTCTCTAACTTAAAGTAATCAACAGTGTCCACCACCATTTGTAGCTTTCAAATACACCAATAAACACTGTTTTTCGAGCCGACTAAACGTTACATTAAATGAAAAGGATTTATATTACTAAACACAGATACAAAGAAGTTGTCAAAAAATAAATATATAACAAATAAATGTTATCAAAGGCAAGAAAAGTAAGTGTTCTATCTAACTGGATAAGATTTGAGTGTTTTTATGTAATGTATAATCGGTTCAAAAACATTCAATGTTTATCGGTATATCTGAAAAATACAAATGGCGGCAGACTGTATCGAACATGTTAAGTTTGGGGAAATTTTGGGAAAATGAGTTTAAACTAAAAATACTGTTAGGAACTCACTCAATATATGTTACCATGATGTAGGCTGGCATATAATCGGTGGTTTTAAACTTTTGCTCGATACAGGTGACGACTTTTAAAAATCCCTTTTAGTGATTACCTGGTGTGAGGATATTTGTGCAACTAAACGGCAAATCTGCTCAAAAAAATCCGGTATTATTTTACTTTAAGGCTCGTTTCACGTTCATATATAACGAAATATTTTATTGTAGATTTCGGTGTGCTAAAAACGAATCTGCAAACCGTTTACGTAGAAAAAAAAAAAAGTTTTCATGACATTCATGAAATTACTTTTTCGAAAAGTGGGTGATCACTTTTCAATGTAAATTTAACTTAGAATTAGCACCCACTTTCTGGCCACCTGAGAGAGGGGCATTTTTCTGTTTCTTGGCTAAAAAGTTTTTTGTTTGATTTCTTTTGCATGGTAATAACCTCTGAACTCTGGGACTATTTTCCATTTAACAGCCGTAGCCTTCGTTTACGCTATGCGTAAGCATAAACGAAAGCTGTTTAGCCAATAAACATGGGAAAAAATCCCCCCTCTCTCAGGTGGCTAGAAAGTGGGTGCTCATTTTAAGTTAAATTTACATGGAAAAGTGATCGCCACTTTTTCGAAAAAGTAATTTCTTCATATCATAAAAACTATTTTTTTTTGTGACGGAAACGGTTTGCAGATTCGTTTTTAGCACACCAAAATCTACAAAAAAATGTTGTTATTTACGAACGTGAGACGCACAGCCCTTAATGGAAAATTATATCAAAAATCCGGGGGAAAATAGTTTTCAATAAAAACAGCAAATGAATTCGATAGAAAAGAAATGGATGCTATTTTTTTTTCTTTCTGTGTATTTCTTGGCTTAAAAGTCTTTTTGTTTGATTTCTTTTGCATGGTATTAACCCCTGAACTCTGGGACTATTTTCCATTTCACAGACGTAGCCTTTGTTTATGCTATGCGTGAGCATAAACGAAAACTGTTAAATATGCATTCGCGTACCAAACTGCCTTGTAAAAAAAACCTTTAAGCCAATAAACACGAAAATAAATGCCCCTTCCTCAGGTGGCCAGAAAGTGGGTGCTCATTTTAAGTTAAATTTAGATGGAAAAGTGAAAACTCACTTTTCGGAAAAAAAATTTCTTCAGATCATGAAACCTATTTTGATACTCCTTGGGCGTTGAGTTCCATGGCGACTCGCAGAATTATTTAATGGTCGTTCTCTTAGTACCCCCCTAGTCAAGGCTAACGCATGCGCACGTAACATTTTTTATTTATTTACTTACGTGGTGGAGTTTCTATACTGATAGGTTTTTTGAAATTTTTTCACTGGATTATTATTGATTGAACACTAACCATATTATGAAAAAATATTGAACAAAAAAATCATTTCAACATTTGAAAGGGATACTCACTTTTTAGTTACCACGTTCTGGTAAATCGGTCACTTTTTATTTATTTATTTATTTATTTTCTAAATACGGAAGTGTCTTCGGGAGATATAAAATGGTCGCATGTTGACGAAGCAATGTATCGGGAGGCGTACGGGATTAAAAATTATTGGTAAATTTTTAGATTAGGTCCACCTCCTCAATTTTCTTTTAAATGACGACTTGAAATGGTTCTCGACTATGCTGAATACGAAAATCGCATCGAAATTTTGCAGAAATAAGTAGTTATCAAGATATAAAAAGTTGTATTATGCATTGTAATCTTTGGCGGCCATCTTTTTTACGTGTGTGTATTTGTTTATGGCGCGTGTGCACGTAAAAAAGATGGCCGCCGAAGATACAATGCATAATACAACTATTTATTTCCGCAAAATTTCAATGCAATTGGCGTGTTCAGCATACTCGGAAACCTATAAATGTCGTCATTGAAAGGAAAATTGTGGAGGTGGACCTAATCTAAAAAAATACCAAATTATTAAACATTTTTCCAGCATGTTAGTGAAATTTATAATACTTTAAAAAAAGTAAAAAGAACAAAACAAAAGTTTTGAAAAAAAAACCACCTTTCACAAAAACAATTTAAAAAAAAAAAACACAAACTGACTAAATAAGTAAAAAAAAAAAAATTAAAAATCTCGAAACTTTATTTTCATGAAAACAATAAAAAAAAGTCCTGTTCTCTCTATTTTTTTTTCTTTGAGAAACAAATATATTTCTGACTTACAAATGCGGTAGAGACTCATTATTTTTACTTTCTATGGTTTTGATATACCGCGTTTTTCTTGCTTACAAAATGGGTGACTGATTTATCAGAACGTTGTAACTAAAAAGTGAGCACCACTTTCAAATGTCGAAATAATGATTTCTTTTTTACATTTTTTTTTTAATAATCTGTTTAATTAGTGCCCAAGCAATAATAATCCAGTGAAAAAAAATTCCAAAAACTTATAAGTATAGAAATTAAGCATGGGAGTAATGTTTGTACAACAACGTAAGGTCGCCTTTCGCACTTTTACAAACATTTTTAAAAAAAAGTAACTAAACCATTTATTGATAATTTGTCACGTGTACAAACATTTATTTATTTACGTAGGCTTAACTCCTTTCATGAATAAGAAAAGTTTTACTCTTTAAGAATAATAAAAGGAAAAAGTTACTGAACATTTCTAAAAGGACTTCTTTTCATGAAGGCCAGAGGAATAGTTGGCCGAAAATTCGTGAAACAACAACAATAAATAAAAATGGTGCTAATGCAGAGAGCCGCGCTATTTTTTAAATCATATTTCCACGTTTAAATAACGTTTTACGATATGTTTTTTTTATTTATTCAATTGTAAGGTTAAAGTACAGAATAGGTACAAAACATCCTTACCTCCCCATGTTAAGAATGACTTTTTAAATAATAACATTATGTCAGCACGGATCACTCTCTGCATGAGTAATCTTATATAAAAAAAACTCAAAAGCAAGCAACAAACTTTTTTTTTTGCCTTATATAATAAAGAAAAATGTGTAAATTAAAAAATTTGGAAGATAAACAAATGAAATATGTTTTTTTGTTGTTTTTTTTTTACTTATCGAGTTAACAGAAAATTAAACCTTTCGTCAATTCGTGGCTGTGAAATGAATCGAACCGGAAGTTCAGTTTTATCAACAGAACAGATTCGCAGAAACGATAAATAAATATATTTATTTTATTTAATATTTTAATTCTAATCAGGTAAATTTATTTTAATAACATAAAAACATACCTCGACTCTAAAAATGGGTTGTCTGAAAATTTCAAATAAATTGGTAACGTATAAACATGGTTTTATTTCTTTAGAACGAACCAACTTTACATTTTTATATATATAGATTAAAGAACGCATTCTAATCTTTAAAATCTATAATACAGCGAAATATTCAATTGCTTATAATACTTAAACAAACAACTTGTGTTTTTTTTTAATTATTTTTTTATTATTAATATTAGATGAGTTTCAGTATAAATCATCGTGTTCTTTATTTCAATCCAATTTTGAAGTTTTGTAACGCTGTCTGTAAAAATTACTGTTGATTATTGACAGTCTAAGAGTTCCACATATCTTGCTTGCTGGGACCTCGGCGATGACGTCATTTTTTCAGCTGGCCGGCCATCTTTATAACGAAGGCCACGCCACCATCCCCCCACCAAAAGGGGAAGCCTGGCATTTTCTCACCCGAAAGGGGGGAGCTTGGCAGTTTCTTCCCCCAAAGGAGGGAGCCGGTGTCCCCCCCCAAGGGTGGGGGGCGGAGAGGCCAGGAGGAGGTGACTTTTTTCTTGGGGGGGGGAGAAGCCTCCAGGCACCCTCCTCCCTGAAGGTGGGGTTGGGGATTATCTCTCCCTGAAGGGGGGAGGCCGGCACCAAGCATGTAAATCCAGAGGGGTGACTTTTTTTGTTACTCCTCGGAGTGGGAAGGGGGCCGATCTCCCAGGCAACGCCGGGTAACCCCTGCTAGTATATATATAGATGCATATATATAGATGTACACATATATATATAGATGCATATATATATATATATATATATATATATATATATATATAGAGAGAGAGAGAGAGAGAGAGAGAGAGAGAGAGAGAGAAATATACATATATATTTGCATATATATGTATATAATATTTATCCATATGTATGTATATATGCGTATGTATTAGGTTGGTGCAAAAATAATGTTTTTTGATGTTCAACTTCAAGTCAACAAACGACATTATTTTTGCACCCACCTAATATATACATATATGTATTTATATATATATATAAATATATATGTGTGTGTGTGTTTGTGTGTATGTGTGTATATATATATATATATATATATATATATATATATATATATATATTGTTTCAACAAAATCAAGACATCAAGGAACAGATTGATAACAACAAAAAGTGTATTTCATCGTTAGTTACAATTGTTTCAAGACTATTCGGACAAATTCAAACCTGATGTCGTTTGAAAATTTTCACAAGATCAGCCTTTCGTCAGACATATTGAATATAAACACTTTTACAATGAACAGTATGGAATTTAGTTTCCTTATAAGAGAAATTGAGAAAATAGTTTACCTACATCCCCTCTGTACAAAATTGTATATATATATATATATATATATATATATATATATATATATATATATATATATATATATATATATATATATATATATATATATATATATGTATATGTGTGTGTGAGCGTGTGTGTGTATGTGTGTGTGTGTGCGTGTGCGTGTATAAACTAATTTTACAATTTGCATTTTATGGGGCTGACTTCACAAACTGTGCGCCGTAGATTTCGCCGAGGAAACGATCATAAAACAAACCTCCTTGCCACTACCGCTGATACTTCATTCTTTTGCTCCGGCACCGACATTTTCTCAGCTGCCGTAATAGGAACCGAAATTAAACAATTTTAAACGAGATAATTATTACCTAATCAATAATATATGTGGGTCATTTCAGTATTGAGACGCATCGACGCGCTTCCACAAGTCTGTCTGTCAGACAATATTTTGTTCTTTACTTTGAAATAGTGTTACTCTCTCTAATGTTGTGGGTCAAACGGACGTATCTCTATCTCTTGGGTACGAGCAAAAAAGGTGGTATAGGGGAATATAGTTTTGAAAACCGATTTATCATATTTTTGTATGTTTCTAACAACTTTTTTGATTGTATTTGACAAATTAATGACTAAATTAATTTCCAAAAGGAAAAAAAGTATTTGTACACGTGAAAAAAATGTTATAAAAAATGTTTTCACGGCATGCTAACCAATAGGACTAAATTGTGAAGTTAAATAATTTCATTGTAAAAATCCTTTCAGAAATAATTGAATATAAAAAATGCCTTGTTTGTAAAAATAAAAATAGCTTAATTAGCTCCCAAGAACGAGAAATTCTCGCTTGGCCGAATGTCAACAAAACTGAAGTCACTAAAGATGCATTATGCGGAAGCAAAAATCTGAGGCAGTCGAAAGACTGCCTGAAACTGACGTCAGGTGGTTAAACGGAGATAGAGGTTGTGGTTTCCTTTTTTCTCCAAACCGTGCATCCGTACATTCCTATCCTAAAACTATGTATGATTTTTACGATTTTTTTCATTAAATTATTTTTTTATGTTCCTACTTTGTAATTATAACACGTTTTTTTTATTTTTCTAAATTTTTTTTTCAAGATAATATAAAAATTATGGTACGCCTAAAGTTTCACATTCATGCAAGCAATAAAAATATTAGAATCTTGCATATAAAAATTATGCGAAATATGTAATTTAAAAAAAAGTAGAAATATTTTTGCTATTATAATTTTTTTGTGTTAAAATATGAAATAAACAATGCTTAATTCAATGCGGTAGTTCGAGAAGTAAATTTTTCTTCAAGTTATATTGAATTAATTAATACGGACTTTAGGGGTTTTATTTTCATAATGTTCCTGTAAAAACTTTTTTTAATTCTTATAAATTACTTTTTGCATCTTTTTACTACTGAAAACCATAACTTTAGTAAATAATATTTTTGTTTAAACAAAATAATACATTTTTCCCGAGATTTAAATAAGAATAAGGGGGTCATTATATTTCGTGATCATTATTTGATAAATACTGAAAATTTCATTAAAATTGGTTGATTTCTTGATTTTTGGTGAATTTTTAAGTAAAGAGGTGGGTAAAAATGTTTATTCATTTTGAACATCGGCATTCATTTTGTACGTATCTCTATCTCTATTATAATCTCTACAATTATATAAATGCAACTTTGTCTGTGTGTGCGTGAATCCGTTCGTTATAGACTCCAAAACGGCTGGACCGATTTTTATGAAATTTCACACAAAGGTACTTGGTGTGCCTGGCAGTGTTTTAAGCTAGGTTTTAGCATGGAAATGTTTTCAACAAGTATCAGCAACAGATATTCGTTATGTATAACATATACAAATGAAAATAAGCGGCCATATTTCCAGGTCGTTGCTTAGCGATGAGCCAGACCGACGCTGACACCGTTATTTATGTTATGGAATTGTTCGTACTACTACTACACAATTCACAGCGCGCGCACACACGCACATACAACCATTACAGTGTGTTTTTTTCTTTTTTTCTTTTTTTCACAATTTAACTTCTTATTGTTCCTATTTACAATGCCTCCCCATGGGACAGAATTAGATACCAGGATCGTTTTTTAACGCGGAGAAAAGGAACAAAAATTAAAAATTGTCTCAGTCGTGAAGGACTTATCCTCCATTGACAGAGAACAAGAAATTGAAGTGCAGCACCTGAAGAACAGATACTACACTGGGATCTTGTCATTAACTTGATTTTAATTAACACTTTAAATAGCATTTATTTATACAAATACAAATGCATTAACTTATTAAAAATAATTTTTCTTTAACTAACCACATTGCTTATGTATTACTTATGCATTTACGAACACTTATTTATAATTTTCTCTTTTCTCATTTAATTTCTCATAAATTTCGATAAAATTCGAAAATGTATATTTTTACATATTTATTTTATCGTACACTTCATAAGCATAAAAATGACATTAAATCAACCCCCAAAGTCGGATAATACTGCTAGTTATTATATAAAAGTCATTTTGTGTGTGTGTGTGTGTGTGTGTGTGTGTGTGTGTGTGTGTGTGTGTGTGTGTGTGTGTGTGTTGGTGTGTGTGTGGGGGGAGGGTACGTGTGCGTGTGTGTGAGAGAGAAAGAGAGTTTTCTTTCCTTATAGATTTCGAAACGGCTGAGTATATCTTTTACAAATTTCAGACAAAAGTGATTTATGTGTCTAGCAGTGTTCTTAGATATGTTCTATGCAGAAATTCTTCCAATAAGTATCAAAAATCGAAAAAACTCCGATCATAAAATAGTCTTTCTTTCGAATAGATAAAAAAAAATTACAGGGGAAAAATTTGGGTTGCACCGGTAATGGGAGATGATAAAATCTCACCAAATAATAGCTTATTAGAAAAAAAAAACAGATTTAATAACATCTGGAAACATGGTTTAGTGGAAGAGTATTCTTTTACAGATCGAATGATCCCGGGTGTACCTCACTATTTTATTTTAATTTTTTTCTTATTAATGAATTCAATTTACGATAAAAAGAAGCGGAACCATTTAAAATCGCTGCAGGTCATTTCTTTGTTTGCATATTTTAAAAACATTCATCAGAAGTTATATTTATAGGGCATACATCGTCAAACCCAAATATAAGCTGACTTGATATGGTAAATAAACACAAACAGAATTTCATGAACGACATTATCATTATAATTTATTTTATTTATTTATTTTTTGCGAATTAGTCTAGCGGGCAAATTATTCCTCGTAATATATAATGATGAATATATGATAATAGATACGAAATATGCATAAATTAAAATATCATGTGTGTAACGTATTATACGAACGGGCAATGTCTAAAACTTGCATTTATATGGCTGGCATTGTTCTTAGATGATTCGGAAAAAAATCATCCTATAAGTATTGTTCTTTGCTTTGAAATACTTTCACTAATGTTGTATCAGACGGACGTATCTAAACTAACATACACCCAAGCATTTCGGTTCGAGGGTCTTTCCGCTGGGCGATTTGTAAAACTCAGTTCTATCTAACTGGATCTATTCTAATAATAAACTTCTAAATATTTATTTATTTATTTATGTGTGTATATATACCAATAAAACTTTCGAACGGATGCACCGAATTGAAAAATTCTTCTTTTTTTTCTGAAAGGTGTGACCCCCTAGATTGTCTTTATCTATATATGGTTCGTAACGAACAACGCCGTGTCAAACAAAATGCCCAAAATATCTGGTTTTTGGGGGCCGTTTTGTGCAATTGTCGAAAAAGTTACCTGCCCATGTCAACAGAATTTAACACTATCTGTATACAGTTGCGGTAACATATTTCGGCATATGGACAAGAATTGTGGCACAATGGATAACACGTCTTACTACGGATCAGAATATTTCAGGCTCGAATCCTGGCAAGTTCGTAATAATTTTAACTATCATTTTATACAACGTTTGCTCATTATCCTTACTCTTAGTTAGGGTACTTTTGTTTATTTCAGTTATTTTTTTTTGTGCATATAGGAATTTCCCATACTCCGAGTTCACAAGGTAAGTGCTGATGGTAAGACCATGTTAAGTGTACTTGATGTGGAGTGTACTTGATGTTGAGTGTGCATAATGGTGAGTGTACTTGATGTTAGGTGTACATGATGTTGAGTGTACTTGATGTTGAGTGTACTTGATGTTGAGTGTACTTAATGTTGAGTGTACTTGATGTTGAGTGTACTTAATGTTGAGTGTACTTGATGTTGAGTGTACTTAATGTTGAGTGTACTTGATGTTGAGTGTACTTGATGTTAAGTGTACTTAATGTTGAGTGTACTTGGTGTTGAGTGTACTTGATGTTGAGTGTACTTAATGTTGAGTGTACTTGATGTTGAGTGTACTTGATGTTGGGTGTACCTAATGTTGAGTGTACCTAATGTTGAGTGTACTTGGTGTTGAGTGTACTTGATGTTGAGTGTACTTGATGTTGAGTGTACTTAATGTTGAGTGTACTTGATGTTGAGTGTACTTGATGTTGAGTGTACTTGGTGTTGAGTGTACTTAATGTTGAGTGTACTTGATGTTGAGTGTACTTGATGTTGAGTGTACTTGATGTTGAGTGTACTTAATGTTGAGTGTACTTGATGTTGAGTGTACTTGATGTTGAGTGTACTTAATGTTGAGTGTACTTGATGTTGAGTGTACTTGATGTTGAGTGTACTTGATGTTGAGTGTACTTAATGTTGAGTGTACTTGATGTTGAGTGTACTTGATGTTGAGTGTACTTAATGTTGAGTGTACTTGATGTTGAGTGTACTTGATGTTGAGTGTACTTAATGTTGAGTGTACTTGATGTTGAGTGTACTTAATGTTGAGTGTACTTGATGTTGAGTGTACTTAATGTTGAATGTACTTGATGTTGAGTGTACTTGATGTTGAGTGTACTTGATGTTGAGCGTACTCGATTTTGTGTTTGAGTCTGCGCAGCCACAAGTTTAAAATATTTCTCATTGCTAAATACGCAGATATAATAGACGTATTATATAAATATACGCGGTGTCTTCGATAAGTTTCCAGACTTTCTTCGTATTGGCACTTTTATTGATAGTACAGATATCAAATTCTGCTCGTCAGACAGTATTTTGGAATAGTTTGAAAAGGTGTTACTCTCGTAAATGCCGCGTATCAAACGGACGTATCTAAACTAAAATTGTCAAAGGATATTAACAGTTGATTTGTTTGTACAATGAAAAGCGATAAACAAAGAGGTTAACTCGTTTATTGGTTGAATTGTAAACGTGGAGAAATGTGTCTATGTTTTATGGTCAGTAACAACGGGAGATACGTGACGCTGTACACAGCTAAACAGCTAATTGTAAAATGAGAAAGTTTCCAAAAAAAAGGTCTGCTTTCAAAATGGCTTAAGTCTCCTCTATTATAATTTACTTTACAATGTCTCCTGCGATTAGTTAAGATCCGCCATCAGTTTTCCGAGGTTGGTAGTGATTTAGATTCAGGGTTTCGAATCTCGAGTTTCATGCCGTATAATGATATCGAGAAATGCTTATTTGCATTTATATCTCCTTATATGTAAACCTAGATATATGTATACACAGATACACACACAGATACATATATATATATATATATATATATATATATATATATATATATATATATATATATATTCATATATGAATAAGAAATAAGAAGAACGGAGCCGTAGAGTAGAAATTTACAAAAAGCTTTTATTATTCGGCAGAATGCTCCAAAGCTAGTAGCTAGGTACTCCTTAATCCGCGGAGTTTCAAAGAATGCAAATTTTTCTCATCAGAGCAAAAACTTGTTAGCAAAATAATCAGATAGTCACGCTAAAAAATGTTTAACGTTTCTATGTATTTACTGGTTACTGCATAGGATGAAAGTAAATATTTTATTATTTGTAGTCAGAAAACTAAAAAAAAATATAGGAATATAAACATGGAAACCAGTTCATGCAGACAGTTCATACAGAGTTTAACATTAAAATAAAAAATAACCAACCGTAATTAAAGGAATTAAATACATATATATGTATGTGTGTATATATATATATATATATATATATATATATATATATATATATATATATTCAAGCAAATATTATTAAATACAACGGAGACATTTTGTCTTATAATTCTTTTTTTTAATTTTTCAATTTTTCGTATTGTCTTTTTTGTTTCAAAATCAAAAATATTAATAAAGGATCCATACATGTTGCTGTTACGAGCGCTTTCGATTCATCCACGAATCATCATCAGGTGTTAAAAATACAGGATTGCGAAAATGAGGATTAAAAATGAAAACTAAAATATATATATTCAGTGATGAGTTAAAATAAAAGTCGATTAAGAATAAAAGTCGATTAAAAATTCGAGTGTTAAAACCAGCAAGTTCGTAGACACCATGTTCGAAGTCTGTTCAACACGGACTACGCAAGACATTTCAGAACGTTACTGCGTTTTTGAAATGCAATGTCATTTATATTAGGTTGAAGAGTTCTAATGTACGACGCTTCAAGAATCTATATATATATATATATATATATATATATATATATGTGTGTGTGTGTGTGTGTGTGTGTGTGTGTGTGTGTGTGTGTGTGTGTGTGTGTGTGTGTGTGTACAGTTATATAAATGCAACTTTGTCTGGGTGTGTGTACGTTTCTTATAGACTTCAAAACGGCTGAACAGATTTTCTTTAAAAATTTACAGAAGTAGTGTGTACGGCTGGGAGTGATCTTAGTTGAGTTTTGTCTCAAAATACCCCCGACAATACACGATAATCGATACTCGAAACCGTCATTATAAATTATTTATCATTTTTTCCAGTTCATCGCTTAGCCACAATGATAGAACAACGGGCCGTGAAAATTCTACTGTGAGTAAGTTGATAGCGTGTTTTTTATTTATTTATTTTTATTTATTTATTTATTGCATGATTTGGTCTGTAGATTCGAACCCCGCACATAAATTTCTTAATGCTATTTTTCGTTAACTGAAAAGAAGTTATATATATATATATATATATATATATATATATATTTATATATATATATATATATAAGCTTTGAATGAAAAAATACAAAAATAAAAATAAAGAATGCAGTTTAAATTCCCGGAAAAATATTAATTTTAACCTATCGCAGACTAAGCACCTACATAATACGATTTCTAAAAAATTTAAAACGACTAAAGAGAATTCATTTATACAAGGATTAAAAAAAACACTAAAATAGATAAATAGAAATAGACTTAGCACTTGCAAAAGTCTTCAATTTTAAAATAGCATTTAACTATATATATATATATATATATATATATATTTATATATATATATATATATATATATATGATGCGGCCAAATAATATGGATATATATTTTTTTAATCACAACTTTATAATATTAAAGAATCGATAGAAAATTGACCCTATAATAATAAGTAGAAAATCATCATAAATTAAAAGATCATATTTAAGCGTATTTATGGCCGGACAACGCCGGGCTACGCGGGGCGGCCCTGCTAGTGCATATATATATATATATATATATATATATATATATATATATATATATATATATATATATATATATGGAAAGTAATTGGCTTAATTAATAAACAGGCCTTGGAAAGAATACGAAAATTCTTAAGGGGACCAGTAAACCGATGATAGGTAGTCCCGAGGCAATCACATATAGCTTATGAAGTAAGAGACAGGCGAAAATATGCCGTAGATTACGTAAGAAAGATATAACCTTGTATTTTTTTTTTAGAGACGCATGAATGTGGGATATATCTCCTGGATCTTGGAGGCTCTGGTGAGAGGAAAGAAAAATCACAAAAATCGGGCAATTAGATAGAATTTAGGCGCAATTAAGGTGTTGGGCGCAGGAAAGGTGTTAGTTAGTTAGGGGTGATATTTCTAAATCCACGTCGAAGTTTCAAGAATCCAAGCAAGGAAATCCGAGTGAATCCGTATGAGAGAAAAAAAGGTATATCTTGATAGTTAAAGCCAACCAAGAAGATTGGTTATGAGCTTTGGTATGTCCCGTATAAGATAGCTATAGAAAAAAAAAAACAAAGCCATACTTGATAAGACTAACCATGCGGAAAGAGTTGATCAGGACAGTAGGGACGAAGGAAGTCGTCCATTTCGAGAAAGGTGAAAACCTCTAGCCTGCGGCATATGGGTGGCTGAAAAGTAGCTGATGTGAATCATAGGTAAAGACCCTACACCCCCCAAAAAAGTAAGGTTCTGATCTGATAAAAATAAATAATTGTGAAGTCGGCCGTGGAGGGCTGACTGAAAGAGATTTTTTTTTTTGTTTGTCTTTTTAGCCTGATCTTTCTAGTCGTGTGGTTGTGTAGATGTAAAAATAAAAAATGTACTAAATTTAAAAATGCATACATATTTTTTGTGAAATATGGAAGGGAGGGATGTTACATGATAAGGGCTGTCCCCTTTTCATGTAAGTATAAAAATAGAGAGATTACTTAAAATGAAAATAAAATGAGAGAAAGCAGAAATCGAACCTTGGATATAAGTTTTAAAGAACAATAGGTTTAAATGGAATGTTCAGTAAATTGTTAATTCTGATGAAATCAATAATAAATAAACTATTCAATTGTTAGAAAGAAGGGTGATAATAAATATGGGTTAAATAAATTAGATATGTAGGTTGAATTCCTTTGTAAAAACATCAAAGAAAAAATAGGTTATTGGGAAATCATATGTCGGAAACGTGCAAAGTCGCGCATGTTGAAACACGTGAATTTTGCTCACGTGGCCAGACATGCATGGATGTCTCAATATAGGAAGTGAGAGTTTGTTAGTTAGAGACAGTCAGTGAGATACTCAGAGAGGGTCTGGGAATTCAAACGTCTAGGAAGCGAGACGATCACTTTGAAACTAAAATGTGAAGCTTTGAATTTTTGATGATGGAAACCACGGCCGGTCGTGTGAAGAAATAAACCCATCATGTGTTTTGATAAAACGTCGTCTTGTGTTTGTGATTCTATCAAAAAGGTAAATTGAATTGTTATTATATGTCTATATATCTGTGTTATAAAATGTCATTATATACACGTCTCGACATCGCATATCGACAATGTGAACTCTACATCTCCTATCTACACTAAGACGGTCTGAACACTATCTCCTCACTCAAAGAGTTTCACATAGCAACACATCTATTAACCTAAGAATGAACATATTTTTAATATATATGAATCGTTATAACACGAACACGGAACGAACAATCTCTCTCACAACATCCCTCTCTAAGACTCTTTCTAGGCATCACTTATAATAGAAACCTCTCAATGAAACAACACATTGATATTCATATTAAAATCCCGTTTTTCTATTTATTTAAATAAAAATACAACTTTCTCATACATCGGTCGTTGAATTGCACTCATCTGCAAAAGATCACGCTAATTTGCATATTCTTTTAAACATTCATTTCAATTCCCTATTAGTTTTTTTTGAGGGGGGTATTTTTGTGAGATGATATTCTGAAGTTAACTATTAACTGTAATTATACTCATGCAGATATCCTACATGATTTATACTTGAGTTGTTGTATAGCGGGTGAGAGGGTTTGTTCTTTTTTTTTTCGGACATATTATTGTGTTTGTATGTGATTTTTTTTTTTACACGAAATCCCCCTTCCACATTCAGGACCTGTTCTCCACATTGTGCTTTACTCTAACCTAGGTTCGATATCGCATCGTCGATGCGAATTAGTGTACTGCAACCAAAACAGTCATATGTTGCAGATTCGGGTACCACATGACAAAACAGTTATGTTACATAGTCAGGGATGATATATATATTGTTCTCCAAAAGGCACCAGATAAACGTATAAATTTTATGTATTGTTGTATAGTTATCGACTTATCAACTGAGTCAGGTTGTATCAGAGAGTTTTCACACGGGTATATATTACAGTTCATATTTACGTAAAGGTATTATTTTTTATAAGAAGAATAATATATGCGGCATACCTTTCTCTCTTCATGAGTTCTTCTATCTTCACTGCTGAGCTCCATAATGAAACATGAAATGACCAACCATAACCAATTAAGACCTCTGTTCTTCCTTCTTTTGTGAAACCACAGAACAACACTTTATATTTTTAAAATATAAATTTATTTCAGCTCTCTCAAATAGTTTTCAAAAGGAGTCTGCATTTCGTGGCTACATTCTTGTTCTTTACAGCCCCGCTTCCCGGCTTTGAAGCACGTCTGTTCACTTTCGTGACCTAACTCAAACACTACTCCTTTCTCTAACCTTCTCGACCTCTTGAACTCAATTCCTTTACGTCATCATTCAAAACGTACACATATCTCAACGTGCGACCTTTCCATGTGTGCCTGCCCAAGGTTATTTTGTTTATTTAACCTAGCTAATTTATGTAAACATCCTCAGCTAAAACCCATTTCTAGACTTTATTCTATAAACAATAAATAACTCCAATATAAACTATTTTAAAAATATCACTGGATATATGGGTTAATAGATAGATAGACGGACATATTGATAATAACTCATTCAACTTTTAACCATATTATTATCTAACAGTGTAATATTTACGTAAAACGTTTGTAGTAAATACAACACTCATTCTATAAATATATTTATGTATGCGTATATATATTTGTTTAAAAAAGTTTGCCTACCAAACTCCTCTGGTTGATATACATGAAACTTTATATATAGAGTATTCGTACCCATGCGAAACGTAATATTTGGGTTTTAGCCCGTTGCAAACTGTGGAAATTTAAAAAATGGACTTTGCAAAATGAAGATCAAACGACAGCATCGTGAATATGCATGCGTAACGTAATACCTATAGCTCATGTTTTAATTTTTTGCCTTGTAGCAAACATGTCTTCATAAATATGGTATTTTTAATTAATGGACATTTCGAATAGAAAAGACAAAATAAAAATGGCATAATTTGTATTTAATTTTTTTTAAATATAGCTACATCATAAACTGTCCTAACTATGCCTAATAATGAGCATGGCCAGTATCAAATGGGTGACTATTTACGAGGACTAGGCGCTGTATGTACCTCGCCGAGTCGTAGAAATGTCCAACTTGATATCTGGGGGGGGGTGTTTAATTCACTGGAGAAATTAACTCCCACCCCGAATCCAGACAGAAAGCAACAGTAAACTATCGTCTTTACTTGCCTTCACGAGATTATCATAGCTTTACAATTTGGAGAACCGTAGTCGACCACGCTGTAAAACAGTAAGGCCGCTGACAATTATAAATTCTTTATACTCTATATATGAAGTTTCATGTCTGTCGACCAGAGGAGTTTGGTAAGCAAACTTTTTCAAACAATTACAAAATGTGCTTTCTAGCATTGAATTCTGATCTGGACAACAAAAAAATAATATTTTTAATGAGAAGTTTAGGGCAATCGATTAATAAAAGCATGGCTGTAAGGTTTTCATCCTTTAAACTCTGGTTGAATTTGACTAAAAGTCAATCTGTTTTGTCTAAAACTGTTTTATTTTATAATGAACTAACAAAGATGCATGCGATTTGCGGGGGACTTTAATGTACGTTCAGGTACACACTTCGCGGCCAGCCTTAAAATAAGTGGATGCTGTAAGAGCCGCAATAGATATGACTTTAACCTTTGATCTTGACATTAAAAAATAGTGCATACCATCCTTAGGTTGGAGCCCATCATCATGGAATTTGGTCATGATCTGTCCAGTGGTATGGCCTGTAGGATAGTCGCACACACACACACACACACACACGCACACACACACACACTCACATACACACACATACAAACAAACACACACCAATTGTATCGACTGTAGGATAGTTGTAGACACACACACATTCACACAAACAAACACACACATATACCAGTGGTATGGGCTGTAGGATAGTTGTAGACACACACACATACACACACAAACAAACACACGCATATACCAGTGGTATGGGCTGTAGGATAGTTGTACATACACCCCCACACACACATATACCAGTGGTATGGGCTGTAGGATAGTTGTAGACACACACACAGATACACACACATATACTAGTGGTATGGGCAGTAGGATGGTTGTACACACACATATACCAGTGGTATGGGCTGTAGCATAGTTGTACACACACATACGCACATATACCAGTGGTATGGGCTGTAGAATAGTTGTACACACACATATACCAGTGGTATGGGTTGTAGGATAGTTATGGACACACACATACACACACACACACACATACCAGTGGTATGGGCTGTAGGATAGTTGTAGACACACACACATATACACACACAAACCCACACATATATACCAGTGGTATGGGCTGTAGGATAGTTACAGACACACACACATACACACACACAGACACATATACCAGTGGTATGGGCTGTAGGATAGTTGTACACACACACACACACACATATACCAGTGGTATGGGTTGTAAGATAGTTGACCTCACACACACACACATACAGACATATACCAGTGGTATGGGCTGTAGGATAGTTGTAGACACACACGCGCGCGCGCGCGAACACTACTACTTTATATACATACTTTTTTTCTAACTCTGGACGAGTGTAAATGAAGATAAAAGAGATTGTATATTTTACAAGCTATTGTACATATTTACAATGCCCCCCCACGGGACAGAGTAAGACACCAGGGTCGTTTTTAACGTGGAGAAAAGGTACAAAAAATAAAAAAATTGTCTCAGTCGTGAAGGACTACTCCTCCACCGAAAGAGAACAAGAAATGAAAGTGCAGCATCTGAAGAACAGATACTACATTTTGATCTTAGCCATTGTAGTGAATGGTATTCCCCGATAGTTTATTTGGGTAAGGTACGGTTTATACAATACTTAGAAAGGAAGGTATTTACTTTTCGTTTCATCGTTTAATAAAGTTTGATTGATAATCTTTCTTACAAGCCGAGAAACGCATCCTTAAAGCTAACCAAAACGCCGTAAATAATCTTATCAACTTGACAAACACTTTCACGCTTTATTTACTTCTTCGCGGCTGCCAGTTCGTCGATGCTGAAGTTTCTCTTCTTCGTGTTGGATTCCTGGCCGAATTTTGCTCCGTGTGATTTTCTGCAATTGCGGAAGGCTGGCCAAGCCGGTCTTCAAAGTGTTTGTCTTAATTTTCGAATCCTTTCATTTTAATCACAAGCGTCAAGCCTTTGCTGCGGTTTCTTTTTATCGACCATTAATTTCCTTGACTATCTTCATACAGTCGTTTCATGCTAATTTATCTTAATACAGTCGTTTCATGCTAATTTATCTTCATACAATCGTTTCATGCTAATTTATCTTAATACAGTCGTTTCATGCTAATTTATCTTCATACAGTCGTTTCATGCTAATTTATCTTCATACAATCGTTTCATACTAATTTATCTTAATACAGTCGTTTCATACTAATTTATCTTCATACAGTCGTTTCATGCTAATTAATCTTCATACAATCGTTTCATACTAATTTATCTTCATACAATCGTTTCATACTAATTTATCTTCATACAGTCGTTTCATGCTAATTTATCTTCATACAATCGTTTCATACTAATTTATCTTCATACAATCGTTTCATGCTAATTTATCTTAATACAGTCGTTTCATGCTAATTTATCTTCATACAGTCGTTTCATGCTAATTTATCTTCATACAATCGTTTCATACTAATTTATCTTAATACAGTCGTTTCATGCTAATTTATCTTCATACAGTCGTTTCATGCTAATTTATCTTCATACAATCGTTTCATGCTAATTTATCTTAATACAGTCGTTTCATGCTAATTTATCTTCATACAGTCGTTTCATGCTAATTTATCTTCATACAATCGTTTCATACTAATTTATCTTAATACAGTCGTTTCATGCTAATTTATCTTCATACAATCGTTTCATACTAATTTATCTTCATACAATCGTTTCATACTAATTTATCTTAATACAGTCGTTTCATACTAATTTATCTTCATACAGTCGTTTCATGCTAATTAATCTTCATACAGTCGTTTCATGCTAATTTATCTTCATACAATCGTTTCATACTAATTTATCTTCATACAATCGTTTCATGCTAATTTATTTTCATACAGTAGTTTCATGCTAATTAATCTTCATACAGTCGTGTCATGCTAATTTATCTTAATACAGTCGTTTCATGCTAATTTATCCTAATACAGTCGTTTCATACTAATTATCTTCATACAGTCGTTTCATACTAATTTATCTTCATACAATCGTTTCATGCTAATTTATCTTCATACAGTCGTTTCATGCTAATTAATCTTCATACAGTAGTTTCATACTAATTTATCTTCATACAATCGTTTCATGCTAATTTATCTTCATACAATCGTTTCATGCTAATTTATCTTCATACAGTCGTTTCATGCTAATTAATCTTAATACAGTCGTGTCATGCTAATTTATCTTCATACAGTCGTTCCATGCTAATTTATCTTCATACAGTCGTTTCATGCTAATTTATCTTCATACAGTCGTTTCATGCTAATTTATCTTAATACAGTCGTTTCATGCTAATTTATCTTCATACAATAGTTTCATACTAATTTATCTTCATACAATCGTTTCATACTAATTTATCTTCATACAGTCGTTTCATGCTAATTAATCTTCATACAGTCGTTTCATGCTAATTTATCTTCATACAATCGTTTCATACTAATTTATCTTCATACAATCGTTTAATGCTAATTTATCTTCATACAGTAGTTTCATGCTAATTAATCTTCATACAGTCGTGTCATGCTAATTTATCTTAATACAGTCGTTTCATGCTAATTTATCCTAATACAGTCGTTTCATACTAATTATCTTCATACAGTCGTTTCATACTAATTTATCTTCATACAATCGTTTCATGCTAATTTATCTTCATACAGTCGTTTCATGCTAATTAATCTTCATACAGTAGTTTCATACTAATTTATCTTCATACAATCGTTTCATGCTAATTTATCTTCATACAATCGTTTCATGCTAATTTATCTTCATACAGTCGTTTCATGCTAATTAATCTTCATACAGTCGTGTCATGCTAATTTATCTTCATACAGTCGTTCCATGCTAATTTATCTTCATACAGTCGTTTCATGCTAATTTATCTTCATACAGTAGTTTCATGCTAATTTATCTTCATACAGTCGTGTCATGCTAATTTATCTTCATACAGTCGTGTCATGCTAATTTATCTTCATACAGTAGTTTCATGCTAATTTATCTCCATACAGTCGTTTCATGCTAATTTATCTTCATACAATCGTTTCATGCTAATTTATCTTCATACAATCGTTTCATGCTAATTTATCTTCATACAATCGTTTCATGCTAATTTATCTTCATACAGTCGTTTCATGCTAATTTATCTTCATACAATCGTTTCATGCTAATTTATCTTCATACAGTCGTTTCATGCTACTTTATCTTCATACAGTCGTTTCATGCTAATTTATCTTCATACAATCGTTTCATGCTACTTTATCTTCATACAGTCGTTTCATGCTAATTTATCTTCATACAGTCGTGTCATGCTAATTTATCTTCATACAGTCGTGTCATGCTAATTTATCTTCATACAGTAGTTTCATGCTAATTTATCTTCATACAATCGTTTCATGCTAATTTATCTTCATACAATCGTTTCATGCTACTTTATCTTCATACAGTCGTTTCATGCTAATTTATCTTCATACAATCGTTTCATGCTACTTTATCTTCATACAGTCGTTTCATGCTAATTTATCTTCATACAATCGTTTCATGCTACTTTATCTTCATACAGTCGTTTCATGCTACTTTATCTTCATACAGTCGTTTCATGCTACTTTATCTTCATACAATCGTTTCATGCTACTTTATCTTCATACAGTCGTTTCATGCTACTTTATCTTCATACAATCGTTTCATGCTACTTTATCTTCATACAGTCGTTTCATGCTAATTTATCTTCATACAGTCGTTTCATGCTAATTTATCTTCATACAGTCGTTTCATGCTACTTTATCTTCATACAGTCGTTTCATGCTACTTTATCTTCATACAGTCGTTTCATGCTAATTTATCTTCATACAATCGTTTCATGCTAATTTATCTTCATACAGTCGTTTCATGCTACTTTATCTTCATACAGTCGTTTCATGCTACTTTATCTTCATACAGTCGTTTCATGCTAATTTATCTTCATACAATCGTTTCATGCTAATTTATCTTCATACAGTCGTTTCATGCTAATTTATCTTCATACAGTCGTTTCATGCTACTTTATCTTCATACAGTCGTTTCATGCTAGTTTATCTTCATACAATCGTTTCATGCTAATTTATCTTCATACAATCGTTTCATGCTAATTTATCTTCATACAATCGTTTCATGCTAATTTATCTTCATACAATCGTTTCATACTAATTTGTTTTCATACAATCGTTTCATGCTAATTTATCTTCATACAATCGTTTCATGCAAATTTATCTTCATACAGTCGTTTCATACTAATTAGTTTTCATACAATCGTTTCATGCTAATTTATCTTCATACAATCGTTTCATGCTAATTTATCTTCATACAATCGTTTCATGCTAATTTATCTTCATACAATCGTTTCATGCTCATTAATCTTCATACAATCGTTTCATACTAATTTATCTTCATACAGTCGTTTCATACTAATTTGTTTTCATACAGTCGTTTCATGCTAATTTATCCTAATACAATCGTTTCATGCTAATTTATCTTCATACACTCGTTTCATACTAATTTATCTTCATATAATCGTTTCATGCTACTTTATCTCCATACAGTAGTTTCATGCTAATTTATCTTAATACAGTCGGTTCATACTAATTATCTTCATACGGTCGTTTCATGCTAATTTATCATATAATCGTTTCGTGCTAATTTATCTTCATACAGTCGTTTCATGCTAATTATCTTCATACAGTCGTTTCATGCAAATTTATCTTCATACAGTCGTTTCATGCTAATTTATCTTCATACAATCGTTTCATGCTAATTTATCTTCATACAATCGTTTCATGCTAATTTATCTTCATACAATCGTTTCACACTAATTTATCTTCATACTGTCGTTTCATACTAATTTATCTTCATACAATCGATTCATGCGAATTTATTTTCATACAATCGTTTCATGCTAATTTATCTTCATACAATCGTTTCATACTAAATTATCTTCATACAATCGTTTCATGCTAATTTATCTTCATACAATCGTTTCATGCTAATTAATCTTCATACAATCGTTTCATGCTAATTTATCTTCATACTGTCGTTTCATGCTAATTTATCTTCATACAATCGTTTCATGCAAATTAATCTTCAAACAATCGTTTCATGCTAATTTATCTTCATACAATCGTTTCATACTAATTTATCTTCATACAATCGTTTCATGCTAATTTATCTTCATACAATCGTTTCCTGCTAATTTATCTTCATACAATCGTTTCATGCTAATTTATCTTCATACAATCGTTTCATGCTAATTTATCTTCATACAATCGTTTCATGCTTATTTATCTTCATACAATCGTTTCATGCTAACTTATCTTCATACAATCGTTTCATACAAATTTATCTTCATACAATCGTTTCATGCTAATTTATCTTCATACAATCGTTTCATGCTAATTTATCTTCATACAATCGTTTCATGCTAATTCATCTTCATAGAATCGTTTCATGCTAATTTATCTTCATACAATCGTTTCATGCTCTTTTATCTTCATACAATCGTTTCATACTAATTTATCTTCATACAATCGTTTCATGCTAATTTATCTTCATACAATCGTTTCATGCTAATTTATCTTCATACAATCGTTTCATGCTAATTTATCTTCATACAATCGTTTCATGCTAATGGATCTGCATACAATCGTTTCATACTAATTTATCTTCATACAATCGTTTCATGCTAATTTATTTCATACAATCGTTTCATGCTAATTTATCTTCATACAGTCGTTTCATGCTAATTTATCTTCATACAATCGTTTCATGCTACTTTATCTTCATACAGTCGTTTCATGCTACTTTATCTTCATACAGTCGTTTCATGCTACTTTATCTTCATACAGTCGTTTCATGCTAATTTATCTTCATACAGTCGTTTCATGCTACTTTATCTTCATACAGTCGTTTCATGCTACTTTATCTTCATACAGTCGTTTCATGCTAATTTATCTTCATACAATCGTTTCATGCTAATTTATCTTCATACAGTCGTTTCATGCTACTTTATCTTCATACAGTCGTTTCATGCTACTTTATCTTCATACAGTCGTTTCATGCTAATTTATCTTCATACAATCGTTTCATGCTAATTTATCTTCATACAGTCGTTTCATGCTAATTTATCTTCATACAGTCGTTTCATGCTACTTTATCTTCATACAGTCGTTTCATGCTAGTTTATCTTCATACAATCGTTTCATGCTAATTTATCTTCATACAATCGTTTCATGCTAATTTATCTTCATACAATCGTTTCATGCTAATTTATCTTCATACAATCGTTTCATACTAATTTGTTTTCATACAATCGTTTCATGCTAATTTATCTTCATACAATCGTTTCATGCTAATTTATCTTCATACAGTCGTTTCATACTAATTTGTTTTCATACAATCGTTTCATGCTAATTTATCTTCATACAATCGTTTCATGCTAATTTATCTTCATACAATCGTTTCATGCTAATTTATCTTCATACAATCGTTTCATACTAATTTGTTTTCATACAATCGTTTCATGCTAATTTATCTTCATACAATCGTTTCATGCTCATTAATCTTCATACAATCGTTTCATACTAATTTATCTTCATACAGTCGTTTCAGACTAATTTGTTTTCATACAGTCGTTTCATGCTAATTTATCCTAATACAATCGTTTCATGCTAATTTATCTTCATACACTCGTTTCATACTAATTTATCTTCATATAATCGTTTCATGCTACTTTATCTCCATACAGTAGTTTCATGCTAATTTATCTTAATACAGTCGGTTCATACTAATTATCTTCATACGGTCGTTTCATGCTAATTTATCATATAATCGTTTCGTGCTAATTTATCTTCATACAGTCGTTTCATGCTAATTATCTTCATACAGTCGTTTCATGCAAATTTATCTTCATACAGTCGTTTCATGCTAATTTATCTTCATACAATCGTTTCATGCTAATTTATCTTCATACAATCGTTTCATGCTAATTTATCTTCATACAATCGTTTCACACTAATTTATCTTCATACTGTCGTTTCATACTAATTTATCTTCATACAATCGATTCATGCGAATTTATTTTCATACAATCGTTTCATGCTAATTTATCTTCATACAATCGTTTCATACTAAATTATCTTCATACAATCGTTTCATGCTAATTTATCTTCATACAATCGTTTCATGCTAATTAATCTTCATACAATCGTTTCATGCTAATTTATCTTCATACTGTCGTTTCATGCTAATTTATCTTCATACAATCGTTTCATGCAAATTAATCTTCAAACAATCGTTTCATGCTAATTTATCTTCATACAATCGTTTCATACTAATTTATCTTCATACAATCGTTTCATGCTAATTTATCTTCATACAATCGTTTCCTGCTAATTTATCTTCATACAATCGTTTCATGCTAATTTATCTTCATACAATCGTTTCATGCTAATTTATCTTCATACAATCGTTTCATGCTAATTTATCTTCATACAATCGTTTCATGCTAACTTATCTTCATACAATCGTTTCATACAAATTTATCTTCATACAATCGTTTCATGCTAATTTATCTTCATACAATCGTTTCATGCTAATTTATCTTCATACAATCGTTTCATGCTAATTCATCTTCATAGAATCGTTTCATTCTAATTTATCTTCATACAATCGTTTCATGCTCTTTTATCTTCATACAATCGTTTCATACTAATTTATCTTCATACAATCGTTTCATGCTAATTTATCTTCATACAATCGTTTCATGCTAATTTATCTTCATACAATCGTTTCATGCTAATTTATCTTCATACAATCGTTTCATGCTAATGGATCTGCATACAATCGTTTCATACTAATTTATCTTCATACAATCGTTTCATGCTAATTTATTTCATACAATCGTTTCATGCTAATTTATCTTCATACAATCGTTTCATGCTAATTTATCTTCATACAATCGTTTCATGCTAATTTATCTTCATACAATCGTTTCATGCTAATTTATCTTCATACAATCGTTTCATGCTTATTTATCTTCATACAATCGTTTCATACTAATTTATCTTCATACAATCGTTTCATGCTAATTTATCTTCATACAAGCGTTTCATGCTAATTTATCTTCACACAATCGTTTCATGCTAATTTATCTTCATACAATCGTTTCATGCTAATTTATCTTCATACAATCGTTTCATGCTAATTTATCTTCATACAATCGAATTCCGATAATTGTTCGAGTGTGATTCATGTGGTTTTCTGATTCCTCTTAAAAGAGCGATTAGACAACGCCGCCTAAACTCTCAAATTCTATCAGCTTAAGAGAGGCTAAAAAACGACAGGTGGTTCCCCCTCCTACTTCTATGTATTTAATATCAATTTTGAATGAGTCCTTTAACTTGGTAGCGCAGATCAATAAAAATGTGAATTTTTAATGGAAAATCTCTACAATAATTAATTTGACTATAAAATCCTCTGTTTATCGTTCAATCGGACTATTGTTCTCATCTTGAGTGTAATTTGTGCAACGTTTTTGGTCGATGTACTCTTCCACCTTGCTCGGGCATGTTGGTCGCTATCTTCGAAAAGAAAGGAGAAAAGTAACTGGTTTCGTATTCTTGGTGTTGTTTTTATCTTTTGTCGCCATAGTTTCGCATCTGTGAATAAAAATTGGTTGAAAATGGGGCGGTGACTCTAATAAAGTTTGTCAGAGGATTATCTCCCTTTTACCGTTGATATTTTAAGGGATGATTGTACAATTTTTTGGTATCTTTATAATTACAAGTTCCCATTTACTGTTGCTATCTATGCCTGGTCTGCTACGTATTTTTTTTCTTTTTTTAGCATATGTGCAGCTTCTTTAAGTCATCTAACTCTTCATCTTGCATCCCTGTGAATTATTTTGACCTGGTTCTATACAGGGAAGTGAGTTTCTACCGGAACCTTGCACAAATAACACGCAAGATGAGAGCACTAGTCCGATCAAACAAATAATACAAACAATCAGCCCTTATGCTAATTTATCTTCATACAATCGTTTCATGCTAATTTATCTTCATACAATCGTTTCATGCTAAGTTATCTTCATACAGTCGTTTCATGCTAATTTATCTTCATACAATCGTTTCATGCTAATTTATCTTCATACAATCGTTTCAATCTAATTTATCTTCATACAATCGTTTCATGCTAATTTATCTTCATACAATCGTTTGATGCTAATTTATCTTCATACAATCGTATCATGCTAATTTATCTTCATACAATCGTTTCATACTAATTTATTTCATACTGTCGTTTCATACTAATTTATCTTCATACAATCGTTTCATGCTAATTTATCTTTATACAATCGTTTCATGCTAATTTATTTTCATACAATCGTTTCATGCTAATTTATCTTCATACAATCGTTTCATGCTAATTTATCTTCATACAATCGTTTCATGCTAATTTATCTTCATACAATCGTTTAATGCTAATTTATCTTCATACAATCGTTTCATGCTAATGTATCTTCATACAATCGTTTCATGCTAATTTATCTTCATACAAGCGTTTCATGCTAATTTATCTTCATACAATCGTTTCATGCTAATTTATCTTCATACAATCGTTTCATGCGAATTTATCTTCATACAATCGTTTCACACTAATTTATCTTCATAGTGTCGTTTCATATTAATTTGTCTACATACAATCGTTTCATGCTAATTTATCTTCATACAATCGTTTCATGCTAATTTATCTTCATACAATCGTTTCATGCTAATTTATCTTAATACAATCGTTTCATGCTAATTTATCTTCATACAATCGTTTCATGCTAATTTATCTTCATACAATCGTTTCATGCTAATTTATCTTCATACAATCGTTTCATGCTAATTTATCTTCATAGTGTCGTTTCATACTAATTTATCTACATACAATCGGTTCATGCTAATTTATCTTCATACAATCGTTTCATGCTAATTTATCTTCATACAATCGTTTCATGCTAATTTATCTTCATACAATCGTTTCATGCTAATTTATCTTCTTACAATCGTTTCATGCTAATTTATCTTCATACAATCGTTTCATACTAATTTATCTTCATACAATCGTTTCATGCTAATTTATCTTCATACAAGCGTTTCATGCTAATTTATCTTCATACAATCGTTTCATGCTAATTTATCTTCATACAATCGTTTCATGCTAATTTATCTTCATACAATCGTTTCATGCTAATTTATCTTCATACAATCGAATTCCGATAATTGTTCGAGTGTGATTCATGTGGTTTTCTGATTCCTCTTAAAAGAGCGATTAGACAACGCCGCCTAAACTCTGAAATTCTATCAGCTTAAGAGAGGCTAAAAAACGACAGGTGGTTCCCCCTCCTACTTCTATGTATTTAATATCAATTTTGAATGATTCTTTTAACTTGGTAGCGCAGATCAATAAAAATGTTAATTTTTAATGGAAAATCTCTACAATAATTAATTTGACTATAAAATCCTCTGTTTATCGTTCAATCGGACTATTGTTCTCATCTTGAGTGTAATTTGTGCAACGTTTTTGGTCGATGTACTCTTCCACCTTGCTCGGGCATGTTGGTCGCTATCTTCGAAAAGAAAGGAGAAAAGTAACTGGTTTCGTATTCTTGGTGTTGTTTTTATCTTTTGTCGCCATAGTTTCGCATCTGTGAATAAAAATTGGTTGAAAATGGGGCGGTGACTCTAATAAAGTTTGTCAGAGGATTATCTCCCTTTTACCGTTGACATTTTAAGGGATGATTGTACAATTTTTTGGTATCTTTATAATTACAAGTTCCCATTTACTGTTGCTATCTATGCCTGGTCTGCTACGTATTTTTTTTCTTTTTTTAGCATATGTGCAGCTTCTTTAAGTCATCTAACTCTTCATCTTGCATCCCTGTGAATTATTTTGACCTGGTTCTATACAGGGCAGTGAGTTTCTACCGGAACGTTGCACAAATAACACGCAAGATGAGAGCACTAGTCCGATCAAAACAAATGATACAAACAATCAGCCCTTATGCTAATTTATCTTCATACAATCGTTTCATGCTAATTTATCTTCATACAATCGTTTCATGCTAATTTATCTTCATACAGTCGTTTCATGCTAATTTATCTTCATACAATCGTTTCAATCTAATTTATCTTCATACAATCGTTTCATGCTAATTTCTCTTCATACAATCGTTTCATGCTAATTTATCTTCATACAATCGTTTCATGCTAATTTATCTTCATACAATCGTTTCATACTAATTTATCTTCATACTGTCGTTTCATACTAATTTATCTTCATACAATCCTTTCATGCAAATTTATCTTCATACAATCGTTTCATGCTAATTTATCTTCATACAATCGTTTCATGCTAATTTATCTTCATACAATCGTTTCATGCTACTTTATCTTCATACAATCGTTTCATGCTAATTTATCTTCATATAATCGTTTCATGCTTATTTATCTTCATACAATCGTTTCATACTAATTTATCTTCATACAATTGTTTCATGCTAATTTATCTTCATACAAGCGTTTCATGCTAATTTATCTTCATACAATCGTTTCATGCTAATTTCTCTTCATACAATCGTTTCATGCTAATTTATCTTCATACAATCGTTTCATGCTAATTTATCTTCATACAATCGAATTCCGATAATTGTTCGAGTGTGATTCATGTGGTTTTCTGATTCCTCTTAAAAGAGCGATTAGACAACGCCGCCTAAACTCTGAAATTCTATCAGCTTAAGAGAGGCTAAAAAACGACAGGTGGTTCCCCCTCCTACTTCTATGTATTTAATATCAATTTTGAATGAGTCCTTTAACTTGGTAGCGCAGATCAATAAAAATGTTAATTTTTAATGGAAAATCTCTACAATAATTAATTTGACTATAAAATCCTCTGTTTATCGTTCAATCGGACTATTGTTCTCATCTTGAGTGTAATTTTTGCAACGTTTTTGGTCGATGTACTCTTCGACCTTGCTCGGGCATGTTGGTCGCTATCTTCGAAAAGAAAGGAGAAAGGTAACTGGTTTCGTATTCTTGGTGTTGTTTTTATCTTTTGTCGCCATAGTTTCGCATCTGTGAATAAAAATTGGTTGAAAATGGGGCGGTGACTCTAATAAAGTTTGTCAGAGGATTATCTCCCTTTTACCGTTGACATTTTTAAGGGATGATTGTACAATTTTTTGGTATCTTTATAATTACAAGTTCCCATTTACTGTTGCTATCTATGCCTGGTCTGCTACGTATTTTTTTTCTTTTTTTAGCATATGTGCAGCTTCTTTAAGTCATCTAACTCTTCATCTTGCATCCCTGTGAATTATTTTGACCTGGTTCTATACAGGGAAGTGAGTTTCTACCGGAACGTTGCACAAATAACACGCAAGATGAGAGCACTAGTCCGATCAAAACAAATGATATCAACAATCAGCCCTTATGCTAATTTATCTTCATACAATCGTTTCATGCTAATTTATCTTCATACAATCGTTTCATGCTAATTTATCTTCATACAGTCGTTTCATGCTAATTTATCTTCATACAATCGTTTCAATCTAATTTATCTTCATACAATCGTTTCATGCTAATTTCTCTTCATACAATCGTTTCATGCTAATTTATCTTCATACAATCGTTTCATGCTAATTTATCTTCATACAATCGTTTCATACTAATTTATCTTCATACTGTCGTTTCATACTAATTTGTCTTCATACAATCCTTTCATGCAAATTTATCTTCATACAAGCGTTTCATGCTAATTTATCTTCATACAATCGTTTCATGCTAATTTATCTTCATACAATCGTTTCATGCTAATTTATCTTCATACAATCGAATTCCGATAATTGTTCGAGTGTGATTCATGTGGTTTTCTGATTCCTCTTAAAAGAGCGATTAGACAACGCCGCCTTAACTCTCAAATTCTATCAGCTTAAGAGAGGCTAAAAAACGACAGGTGGTTCCCCCTCCTACTTCTATGTATTTAATATCAATTTTGAATGAGTCCTTTAACTTGGTAGCGCAGATCAATAAAAATGTGAATTTTTAATGGAAAATCTCTACAATAATTAATTTGACTATAAAATCCTCTGTTTATCGTTCAATCGGACTATTGTTCTCATCTTGAGTGTAATTTTTGCAACGTTTTTGGTCGATGTACTCTTCGACCTTGCTCGGGCATGTTGGTCGCTATCTTCGAAAAGAAAGGAGAAAGGTAACTGGTTTCGTATTCTTGGTGTTGTTTTTATCTTTTGTCGCCATAGTTTCGCATCTGTGAATAAAAATTGGTTGAAAATGGGGCGGTGACTCTAATAAAGTTTGTCAGAGGATTATCTCCCTTTTACCGTTGACATTTTTAAGGGATGATTGTACAATTTTTTGGTATCTTTATAATTACAAGTTCCCATTTACTGTTGCTATCTATGCCTGGTCTGCTACGTATTTTTTTTCTTTTTTTAGCATATGTGCAGCTTCTTTAAGTCATCTAACTCTTCATCTTGCATCCCTGTGAATTATTTTGACCTGGTTCTATACAGGGAAGTGAGTTTCTACCGGAACGTTGCACAAATAACACGCAAGATGAGAGCACTAGTCCGATCAAAACAAATGATATCAACAATCAGCCCTTATGCTAATTTATCTTCATACAATCGTTTCATGCTAATTTATCTTCATACAATCGTTTCATGCTAATTTATCTTCATACAGTCGTTTCATGCTAATTTATCTTCATACAATCGTTTCAATCTAATTTATCTTCATACAATCGTTTCATGCTAATTTCTCTTCATACAATCGTTTCATGCTAATTTATCTTCATACAATCGTTTCATGCTAATTTATCTTCATACAATCGTTTCATACTAATTTATCTTCATACTGTCGTTTCATACTAATTTATCTTAATACAATCCTTTCATGCAAATTTATCTTCATACAATCGTTTCATGCTAATTTATCTTCATACAATCGTTTCATGCTAATTTATCTTCATACAATCGTTTCATGCTAATTTATCTTCATACAATCGTTTCATGCTAATTTATCTTCATACAATCGTTTCATGCTAATTTATCTTCATACAATCGTTTCATGCTAATTTATCTTCATACAATCGTTTCATGCTAATTTATCTTCATACAATCGTTTCACACTAATTTATCTTCATAGTGACGTTTCATACTAATTTATCTACATACAATCGTTTCATGCTAATTTATCTTCATACAATAATTTCATGCTAATTTATCTTCATACAATCGTTTCATGCTAATTTATCTTCATACAATCGTTTCATGCTAATTTATCTTCATACAATCGTTTCATGCTAATTTATCTTCATACAATCGTTTCACACTAATTTATCTTCATAGTGTCGTTTCATACTAATTCATCTACATACAATCGTTTCATGCTAATTTATCTTCATACAATCGTTTCATACTAATTTATCTTCATACAATCGTTTCACGCTAATTTATCTTCATACAATCGTTTCATGCTAATTTATCTTCATACAATCGTTTCACACTAATTTATCTTCATAGTGTCGTTTCATACTAATTTATCTACATACAATCGTTTCATGCTAATTTATCTTCATAAAATCGTTTCATGCTAATTTATCTTCATACAATCGTTTCATGCTAATTTATCTTCATACAATCGTTTCATGCTAATTTATCTTCATACAATCGTTTCATGCTAATTATCTTCATACAATCGTTTCATGCTAATTTATCTTCATAGTGTCGTTTCATACTAATTTATCTACATACAATCGTTTCATGCTAATTTATCTTCATACAATCGTTTCATGCTAATTTATCTTCATACAATCGTTTCACACTAATTTATCTTCATAGTGTCGTTTCATACTAATTTATCTACATACAATCGTTTCATGCTAATTTATCTTCATACAATCGTTTCATGCTTATTTATCTTCATACAATCGTTTCATGCTAATTTATCTTCATACAATCGTTTCATGCTAATTTATCTTCATACAATCGTTTCATGCTAATTTATCTTCATAGTGTCGTTTCATACTAATTTATCTACATACAATCGTTTCATGCTAATTTATCAACATACAATCGTTTCATACTAATTTATCTTCATACATTCGTTTCATGCTAATTTATCTTCATACAATCTTTTCATGCTAATTTATCTTCATACAATCGTTTCATGCTACTTTATCTTCATACAATCGTTTCATGCTAATTTATCTTCATACAATCGTTTCATGCTAATTTATCTTCATAGTGTCGTTTCATACTAATTTATCTACATACAATCGTTTCATGCTAATTTATCTGCATACAATCGTTTCATGCTAATTTATCTTCATACAATCGTTTCATGCTAATTTATCTTCATACAATCGTTTCATGCTAATTTATCTTCATACAATCTTTTCATGCTAATTTATCTTCATACAATCGTTTCATGCTAATTTATCTTCATAGTGTCGTTTCATACTAATTTATCTACATACAATCGTTTCATGCTAATTTATCTACATACAATCGTTTCATGCTAATTTATCTTCATACAATCGTTTCATGCTAATGTAACTTCATACAATCGTTTCATGCTAATTTATCTTCATACAATCGTTTCATACTAATTTATCTACATACAATCGTTTCATGCTAATTTATCTTCATACAATCGTTTCATGCTAATTTATCTTCATACAATCGTTTCACACTAATTTATCTTAATAGTGTATTTTAATACTAATTTATCTACATACAATCGTTTCATGCTAATTTATCTTCATACAATCGTTTCATGCTAATTTATCTTCATACAATCGTTTCATGCTAATTTATCTTCATACAATCGTTTCATGCTAATTTATCTACATACAATCGTTTCATGCTAATTTATCTACATACAATCGTTTCATGCTAATTTATCTAACTACAATCGTTTCACACTAATTTATCTTCATAGTGTCATTTCATACTAATTTATCTACATACAATCGTTTCATGCTAATTTATCTTCATACAATCGTTTCATGCTAATTTATCTTCATACAATCGTTTCATGCTAATTTATCTATATACAATCGTTTCATGGTAATTTATCTTCATACAATCGTTTCACACTAATTTATCTTCATAGTGTCGTTTCATACTAATTTATCTACATACAATCGTTTCATGCTAATTTATCTTCATACAATCGTTTCATGCTAATTTATCTTCATACAATCGTTTCATGCTAATTTATCTTCATACAATCGTTTCATGCTAATTTATCTTCATACAATCGTTTCATGCTAATTTATCTTCATACAATCGTTTCATGTTTATTTATCTTCATACAATCGTTTCACACTAATTTATCTTCATAGTGTCGTTTCATACTAATTTATCTTCATACAATCGTTTCATGCTTATTTATCTTCATACAATCGTTTCATGCTAATTTATCTACATACAATCTTTTCATGCTAATTTATCTACATACAATCGTTTCATGCTACTTTATCTTCATACAATCGTTTCATGCTTATTTATCTTCATACAATCGTTTCATGCTTATTTATCTTCATACAATCGTTTCATGCTAATTTATCTTCATACAATCGTTTCATGCTTATTTATCTTCATACAATCGTTTCATGCTTATTTATCTTCATACAATCGTTTCACACTAATTTATCTTCATAGTGTCGTTTCATACTAATTTATCTTCATACAATCGTTTCATGGTAATTTATCTTCATACAATCGTTTCATGCTAATTTATCTTCATACAATCGTTTCATACTAATTTATCTACATACAATCGTTTCATGCTTCTTTATCTTCATACAATCGTTTCATGCTTATTTATCTTCATACAATCGTTTCATACTAATTTATCTACATACAATCGTTTCATGCTAATTTATCTTCATACAATCGTTTCATGCTAATTTATCTTCATACAATCGTTTCATGCTAATTTATCTATATACAATCGTTTCATGGTAATTTATCTTCATACAATCGTTTCACACTAATTTATCTTCATAGTGTCGTTTCATACTAATTTATCTTCATACAATCGTTTCATGCTAATTTATCTTCATACAATCGTTTCATGCTAATTTATCTTCATACAATCGTTTCATGCTAATTTATCTTCATACAGTCGTTTCATGCTAATTAATCTTCATACAATCGTTTCATGCTAATTTATCTTCATACAATCGTTTCATGCTTATTTATCTACATACAATCTTTTCATGCTAATTAATCTTCATACAATCGTTTCATGCTTATTTATCTACATACAATCGTTTCATGCTAATTTATCTTCATACAATCGTTTCATGCTTATTTATCTACATACAATCTTTTCATGCTAATTTATCTACATACAATCGTTTCATGCTACTTTATCTTCATACAATCGTTTCATGCTTATTTATCTTCATACAATCGTTTCATGCTAATTTATCTTCATAGTGTCGTTTCATACAAATTTATCTACATACAATCGTTTCATGCTAATTTATCTTCATACAATCGTTTCATGCTAATTTATCTTCATACAATCGTTTCATGCTAATTTATCTTCATACAATCGTTTCATGCTAATTTATCTTCATACAATCGTTTCACACTAATTTATCTTCAGAGTGTCGTTTCATACATTTTTATCTACATACAATCGTTTCATGCTAATTTATCTTCATACAATCGTTTCAATCTAATTTATCTTCATACAATCGTTTCATGCTAATTTATCTTCATACAATCGTTTCATGCTAATTTATCTTCATACAATCGTTTCATGCTAATTTATCTTCATACAATCGTTTCATGCTAATATATCTTCATACAATCGTATCATGCTAATTTATCTTCATACAATCGTTTCATGCAAATTTATCTTTATACAATCGTTTCACACTAATTTATATTCATAGTGTCGTTTCATACTAATTTATATACATACAATCGTTTCATGCTAATTTATCTTCATACAATCGTTTCATGCTAATTTATCTTCATACAATCGTTTCATGCTAATTTATCTTCATACAATCGTTTCACACTAATTTATCTTCACAGTGTCGTTTCATACTAATTTATCTACATACAATCGTTTCATGCTAATTTATCTTCATACAATCGTTTCAATCTAATTTATCTTCATACAATCGTTTCATGCTAATTATCTTCATAAAATCGTTTCATGCTAATTTATCTTCATACAATCGTTTCATGCTAATTTATCTTCATACAATCGTTTCATACTAATTTATCTTCATACTGTCGTTTCATACTAATGTATCTTCATACAATCGTTTCATGCTAATTTATCTTCATACAATCGTTTCATGCTAATTTATCTTCTTAAAATCGTTTCATGCTAATTTATCTTCATACAATCGTTTCATGCTAATTTATCTTCATACAATCGTTTCATGCTAATTTATCTTCATACAATCGTTTCATTCTAATTTATTTGCATACAATCGTTTCATGCTAATTAATCTTCATACAATCGTTTCATGCTAATTTATCTTCATACAATCGTTTAATGCTAATGTATCTTCATACAATCGTTTCATGCTAATTTATCTTCATACAATCGTTTCACACTAATTTATCTTCATAGTGGCGTTTCATACTAATTTATCTACATACAATCGTTTCATGCTAATTTATCTTCATACAATCGTTTCATGCTAATTTATCTTCATACAATCGGTTAATGCTAATTTATCTTCATACAATCGTTTCATGCTAATTTATCTTCATACAATCGTTTCATGCTAATTAATCTTCATACAATCGTTTCATGCTAATTTATCTTCATACACTCGTTTCATGCTAATTTATCTTTATAGTGTCGTTTCATACTAATTTATCTACATACAATCGTTTCATGCTAATTTATCTTCATACAATCGTTTCATGCTTATTTATCTTCATACAATCGTTTCATGCTAATTTATCTTCATACAATCGTTTCATGCTAATTTATCTTCATACAATCGTTTCATGCTAATTTATCTTCATACAATCGTTTCATGCTAATTTATCTTCATACAATCGTTTCATGCTACTTTATCTTCATACAATCGTTTCATGCTAATTTATCTACATACAATCGTTTCATGCAAATATATCTTCATACAATCGTTTCATACTAATTTATCTTCATAGTGTCGTTTCATACTAATTTATCTACATACAATCGTTTCATGCTAATTTATCTTCATACAATCGTTTCATGCTTATTTATCTTCATACAATCGTTTCATGCTAATTTTTCATCATACAATCGTTTCACACTAATTTATCTTCATAGTGTCGTTTCATACTAATTTATCTACATACAATAGTTTCATGCTAATTTATCTTCATACAATCGTTTCATGCTAATTTATCTTCATACAATCGTTTCATGCTAATTTATCTTAATACAATCGTTTCATGCTAATTTATGTTCATAGAATCGTTTCATGCTAATTTATCTTCATACAATCGTTTCATGCTAATTTATCTTCATACAATCGTTTCATGCTAATTTATCTTCATACAATCGTTTCATACTAATTTATCTTCATACAATCGTTTCATGCTAATTTATCTTCATACAATCGTTTCATGCTAATTTATCTTCATACAATCGTTTCATGCTAATTCATCTTCATACAATCGTTTCATGCTAATTTATCTTCATACAATCGTTTCATGCTAATTTATCTTCATACAATCGTTTCATGCTAATTTATCTTCATACAATCGTTTCATTCTAATTTATCTGCATACAATCGTTTCATGCTAATTTATCTTCATACAATCGTTTCATGCTAATTTATCTTCATACAATCGTTTAATGCTAATGTATCTTCATACAATCGTTTCATGCTAATTTATCTTCATACAATCGTTTCATACTAATTTATCTTCATAGTGTCGTTTCATGCTAATTTATCTTCATACAATCGTTTCATGCTAATTAATCTTCATACAATCGTTTCATGCTAATTTATCTTCATACACTCGTTTCATGCTAATTTATCTTTATACAATCGTTTCATGCTTATTTATCTACATACAATCGTTTCATACTAATTTATCTACATACAATCGTTTCATGCTAATTTATCTTTATACAATCGTTTCATGCTTATTTATCTACATACAATCGTTTCATGCTAATTAATCTTCATACAATCGTTTCATACTAATTTATCTACATACAATCGTTTCATGCTAATTTATCTTCATACAATCGTTTCATGCTTATTTATCTTCATACAATCGTTTCATGCTAATTTATCTTCATACAATCGTTTCATGCTAATTTATCTTCATACAATCGTTTCATGCTAATTTATCTTCATACAATCGTTTCATGCTTATTTATCTTCATACAATCGTTTCATGCTACTTTATCTTCATACAATCGTTTCATGCTAATTTATCTACATACAATCGTTTCATGCAAATATATCTTCATACAATCGTTTCATACTAATTTATCTTCATAGTGTCGTTTCATACTAATTTATCTACATACAATCGTTTCATGCTAATTTATCTTCATACAATCGTTTCATGCTTATTTATCTTCATACAATCGTTTCATGCTAATTTTTCTTCATACAATCGTTTCACACTAATTTATCTTCATAGTGTCGTTTCATACTAATTTATCTACATACAATCGTTTCATGCTAATTTATCTTCATACAGTCGTTTCATGCTAATTTATCTTCATACAATCGTTTCATGCTAATTTATCTTCATACAATCGTTTCATGCTAATTTATCTTCATACAATCGTTTCATGCTAATTTATCTTCATACACTCGTTTCATGCTTATTTATCTTCATACAATCGTTTCATGCTAATTTATCTTCATACAATCGTTTCATGCTTATTTATCTTCATACAATCGTTTCATGCTAATTTATCTTCATACAATCGTTTCATGCTAATTTATCTTCATACAATCGTTTCATGCTAATTTATCTTCATACAATCGTTTCATGCTAATTTATCTTCATACAATCGTTTCATGCTACTTTATCTTCATACAATCGTTTCATGCTAATTTATCTACATACAATCGTTTCATGCAAATATATCTTCATACAATCGTTTCATACTAATTTATCTTCATAGTGTCGTTTCATACTAATTTATCTACATACAATCGTTTCATGCTAATTTATCTTCATACAATCGTTTCATGCTTATTTATCTTCATACAATCGTTTCATGCTAATTTTTCATCATACAATCGTTTCACACTAATTTATCTTCATAGTGTCGTTTCATACTAATTTATCTACATACAATAGTTTCATGCTAATTTATCTTCATACAATCGTTTCATGCTAATTTATCTTCATACAATCGTTTCATGCTAATTTATCTTCTTACAATCGTTTCATGCTAATTTATCTTCATACAATCGTTTCATGCTAATTTATCTTCATACAATCGTTTCATGCTAATTTATCTTCATACAATCGTTTCATTCTAATTTATCTGCATACAATCGTTTCATGCTAATTTATCTTCATACAATCGTTTCATGCTAATTTATCTTCATACAATCGTTTAATGCTAATGTATCTTCATACAATCGTTTCATGCTAATTTATCTTCATACAATCGTTTCATACTAATTTATCTTCATAGTGTCGTTTCATGCTAATTTATCTTCATACAATCGTTTCATGCTTATTAATCTTCATACAATCGTTTCATGCTAATTTATCTTCATACACTCGTTTCATGCTAATTTATCTTTATACAATCGTTTCATGCTTATTTATCTACATACAATCGTTTCATACTAATTTATCTACATACAATCGTTTCATGCTAATTTATCTTTATACAATCGTTTCATGCTTATTTATCTACATACAATCGTTTCATGCTAATTAATCTTCATACAATCGTTTCATACTAATTTATCTACATACAATCGTTTCATGCTAATTTATCTTCATACAATCGTTTCATGCTTATTTATCTTCATACAATCGTTTCATGCTAATTTATCTTCATACAATCGTTTCATGCTAATTTATCTTCATACAATCGTTTCATGCTAATTTATCTTCATACAATCGTTTCATGCTTATTTATCTTCATACAATCGTTTCATGCTACTTTATCTTCATACAATCGTTTCATGCTAATTTATCTACATACAATCGTTTCATGCAAATATATCTTCATACAATCGTTTCATACTAATTTATCTTCATAGTGTCGTTTCATACTAATTTATCTACATACAATCGTTTCATGCTAATTTATCTTCATACAATCGTTTCATGCTTATTTATCTTCATACAATCGTTTCATGCTAATTTTTCTTCATACAATCGTTTCACACTAATTTATCTTCATAGTGTCGTTTCATACTAATTTATCTACATACAATCGTTTCATGCTAATTTATCTTCATACAGTCGTTTCATGCTAATTTATCTTCATACAATCGTTTCATGCTAATTTATCTTCATACAATCGTTTCATGCTAATTTATCTTCATACAATCGTTTCATGCTAATTTATCTTCATACACTCGTTTCATGCTTATTTATCTTCATACAATCGTTTCATGCTAATTTATCTTCATACAATCGTATCATGCTAATTTATCTTCATACAATCGTTTCATACTAATTTATCTTCATACAATCGTTTCATGCTCATTTATCTTCATACAATCGTTTCATTCTAATTTATCTTCATAGAATCGTTTCATGCTAATTAATCTTCATAGTGTCGTTTCATACTAATTTATCTACATACAATCGTTTCATGCTAATTTATCTTCATACAATAGTTTCATACTAATTTATCTTCATACAATCGTTTCATGCTAATATATCTTCAAACAATCGTTTCATGCTAATTAATCTTCATAGAATCGTTTCATGCTAATTTATCTTCATACAATCGTTTCATGCTAATTTATCTTCATAGGATCGTTTCATGCTAATTTATCTTCATACAATCGTTTCATGCTTATTTATCATCATAAAATCGTTTCATGCTAATTTATCTTCATACAATCGTTTCCTGCTAATTTATCTTCATAGTGTCGTTTCATACTAATTTATCTACATACAATCGTTTCATGCTAATTTATCTTCAATCAATCGTTTCATGCTAATTTATCTTCATACAATCGTTTCATGCTAATTTATCTTCATACAATCGTTTCACACTAATTTATCTTCATAGTGTCGTTTCATACTAATTTATCTACATACAATCGTTTCATGCTTATTTATCTTCATACAATCGTTTCATCGTAAATTATCTTCATACAATCGTTTCATGCTAATTTATCTTCATACAATCGTTTCACACTAATTTATCTTCATAGTGTCGTTTCATACTAATTTATCTACATACAATCGTTTCATGCTAATTTATCTTGATACAATCGTTTCATGCTAATTTATCTTCATACAATCGTTTCATGCTAATTTATCTTCATACAATCGTTTCATGCTAATTTATCTTCATACAATCGTTTCATGCTAATTTATCTTCATACAATCGTTTCATACTAATTTATCTACATAAAATCGTTTCATGCTAATTTATCTTCATACAATCGTTTCATGCTAATTTATCTTAATACAATCGTTTCATGCTAATTTATGTTCATAGAATCGTTTCATGCTAATTTATCTTCATACAATCGTTTCATGCTAATTTATCTTCATACAATCGTTTCATGCTAATTTATCTTCATACAATCGTTTCATACTAATTTATCTTCATACAATCGTTTCATGCTAATTTATCTTCATACAATCGTTTCATGCTAATTTATCTTCATACAATCGTTTCATGCTAATTCATCTTCATACAATCGTTTCATGCTAATTTATCTTCATACAGTCGTTTCATGCTAATTAATCTTCATACAATCGCTTCATGCTAATTTATCTTCATACAATCGTTTCATGCTAATTTATCTTCATACAATCGTTTCATGCTAATTTATCTTTATACAATCGTTTCATGCTAATTTATCTTCATACAATCGTTTCATACTAATTTATCTTCATACAATCGTTTCATGCTAATTTATCTTCATACAATCGTTTCATACTAATTGATCTTCATACAATCGTTTCATGCTAATTTATCTTCATACAATCGTTTCATGCTAATTTATCTTCATACAATCGTTTCATGCTAATTTATCTTCATACAATCGTTTCATGCTAATTTATCTTCATACAGTCGTTTCATGCTAATTTATCTTTATACAATCGTTTCATGCTAATTTATCTTCATACAATCGTTTCATGCTAATTTATCTTCATACAATCGTTTCATGCTAATGTATCTTCATACAATCGTTTCATGCTAATTTATCTTCATACAATCGTTTCATGCTAATTTATCTTCATACAATCGTTTCATGCTAATTTATCTTCATACAATCGTTTCATACTAATTTATCTACATACAATCGTTTCATGCTAATATATCTTCATACAATCGTTTCATGCTAATTTATCTTCATACAATCGTTTCATGCTAATTTATGTTCATAGAATAATTTCATGCTAATTTATCTTCATAGTGTCGTTTCATACTAATTTATCTACATACAATCGTTTCATGCTAATTTATCTTCATACAATCGTTTCATGCTTATTTATCTTCATACAATCGTTTCATGCTAATTTATCTTCATACAATCGTTTCACACTAATTTATCTTCATAGTGTCGTTTCATACTAATTTATCTACATACAATCGTTTCATTCTAATTTATCTTCATACAATCGTTTCATGCTAATTTATCTTCATACAATCGTTTCATGCTAATTTATCTTCATACAATCGTTTCATGCTAATTTATCTTCATACAATCGTTTCATGCTAATTTATCTTAATACAATCGTTTCATGCTAATTTATCTTCATACAATCGTTTCATGCTAATTTATCTTCATACAATCGTATCATGCTAATTTATCTTCATACAATCGTTTCATGCTAATTTATCTTCATACAATCGTTTCATTCTAATTTATCTTCATACAATCGTTTCATGCTAATTTATCTTCATACAATCGTTTCATACTAATTTATCTTCATAAAATCGTTTCATGCTAATTTATCTTCATACAATCGTTTCATACTAATTTATGTACATACAATCATTTCATGCTAATTTATCTTCATACAATCGTTTCATGCTAATTTATCTTCATACAATCGTTTCATGCTAATTTATGTTCATAGAATCGTTTCATGCTAATTTATCTTCATAGTGTCTTTTCATACTAATTTATCTACATACAATCGTTTCATGCTAATTTATCTTCATACAATCGTTTCATGCTGATTTATCTTCATACAATCGTTTCATGCTAATTTATCTTCATACAATCGTTTCATGCTAATTTATCTTCATACAATCGTTTCATTCTAATTTATCTTCATACAATCGTTTCATACTAATTTATCTTCATACAATCGTTTCATGCTAATTTATCTTCATACAATCGTTTCATGCTAATTTATCTTCATACAATCGTTTCATGATAATTTATCTTCATACAATCGTTTCATTCTAATTTATCTACATACAATCGTTTCATGCTAATTTATCTTCATACAATCGTTTAATACTAATTTATCTTCATACAATCGTTTCATGCTAATTTATCTTCATACAATCGTTTCATGCTAATTTATCTTCATACAATCGTGTCATACTAATTTATCTACATACAATCGTTTCATGCTAATTTATCTTCATACAATCGTTTCATGCTAATTTATCTTCATACAATCGTTTCATGCTAATTTATCTTCATACAATCGTTTTACACTAATTTATCTTCATAGTGTCGTTTCATACTAATTTATCTACATACAATCGTTTCATGCTAATTTATCTTCATACAATCGTTTCCTGCTAATTTATCTTCATACAATCGTTTCATGCTAATTTATCTTCATACAATCGTTTCACACTAATTTATCTTCATTGTGTCGTTTCATACTAATTTATCTACATACAATCGTTTCATGCTAATTTATCTTCATACAATCGTTTCATGCTTATTTATCTTCATACAATCGTTTCATGCTAATTTATCTTCATACAATCGTTTCATGCTAATTTATCTTCATACAATCGTTTCATACTAATTTATCCTCATACAATCGTTTCATGCTAATTTATCTTCATACAATCGTTTCATGCTAATTTATCTTCATACAATCGTTTCATGCTAATTTATCTTCATAGAATCGTTTCATGCTAATTTATCTTCATAGTGTCGTTTCATACTAATTTATCTACATACAATCGTTTCATGCTAATTTATCTTCATACAATAGTTTCATACTAATTTATCTTCATACAATCGTTTCATGCTAATATATCTTCAAACAATCGTTTCATGCTAATTAATCTTCATAGAATCGTTTCATGCTAATTTATCTTCATACAATCGTTTCATGCTAATTTATCTTCATAGGATCGTTTCATGCTAATTTATCTTCATACAATCGTTTCATGCTTATTTATCATCATAAAATCGTTTCATGCTAATTTATCTTCATACAATCGTTTCCTGCTAATTTATCTTCATAGTGTCGTTTCATACTAATTTATCTACATACAATCGTTTCATGCTAATTTATCTTCAATCAATCGTTTCATGCTAATTTATCTTCATACAATCGTTTCATGCTAATTTATCTTCATACAATCGTTTCACACTAATTTATCTTCATAGTGTCGTTTCATACTAATTTATCTACATACAATCGTTTCATGCTAATTTATCTTCATACAATCGTTTCATGCTAATTTATCTTCATACAATCGTTTCATGCTAATTTATCTTCATACAATCGTTTCACACTAATTTATCTTCATAGTGTCGTTTCATACTAATTTATCTACATACAATCGTTTCATGCTAATTTATCTTGATACAATCGTTTCATGCTAATTTATCTTCATACAATCGTTTCATGCTAATTTATCTTCATACAATCGTTTCATGCTAATTTATCTTCATACAATCGTTTAATGCTAATTTATCTTCATACAATCGTTTCATACTAATTTATCTTCATACAATCGTTTCATGCTAATTTATCTTCATACAATCGTTTCATGCTAATTTATCTTCATACAATCGTTTCATGCTAATTTATGTTCATAGAATCGTTTCATGCTAATTTATCTTCATACAATCGTGTCATGCTAATTTATCTTCATACAATCGTTTCATGCTAATTTATCTTCATACAATCGTTTCATACTAATTTATCTTCATACAATCGTTTCATGCTAATTTATCTTCATACAATCGTTTCATGCTAATTTATCTTCATACAATCGTTTCATGCTAATTCATCTTCATACAATCGTTTCATGCTAATTTATCTTCATACAGTCGTTTCATGCTAATTAATCTTCATACAATCGCTTCATGCTAATTTATCTTCATACAATCGTTTCATGCTAATTTATCTTCATACAATCGTTTCATGCTAATTTATCTTTATACAATCGTTTCATGCTAATTTATCTTCATACAATCGTTTCATACTAATTTATCTTCATACAATCGTTTCATGCTAATTTATCTTCATACAATCGTTTCATACTAATTGATCTTCATACAATCGTTTCATGCTAATTTATCTTCATACAATCGTTTCATGCTAATTTATCTTCATACAATCGTTTCATGCTAATTTATCTTCATACAATCGTTTCATGCTAATTTATCTTCATACAGTCGTTTCATGCTAATTTATCTTTATACAATCGTTTCATGCTAATTTATCTTCATACAATCGTTTCATGCTAATGTATCTTCATACAATCGTTTCATGCTAATTTATCTTCATACAATCGTTTCACACTGATTTATCTTCATAGTGTCGTTTCATACTAATTTATATACATACAATCGTTTCATGCTAATTTATCTTCATACAATCGTTTCATGCTAATTTATCTTCATACAATCGTTTCATGCTACTTTATCTTCATACAATCGTTTCATGCTAATTTATCTACATTCAATCGTTTCATGCTAATATATCTTCATACAATCGTTTCATACTAATTTATCTTCATAGTGTCGTTTCATACTAATTTATCTACATACAATCGTTTCATGCTAATTTATCTTTATACAATCGTTTCATGCTTATTTATCTTCATACAATCGTTTCATGCTAATTTATCTTCATACAATCGTTTCACACTAATTTATCTTCATAGTGTCGTTTCATACTAATTTATCTACATACAATCGTTTCATGCTATTTTATCTTCATACAATCGTTTAAGGGTGATTTATCTTCATACAATCGTTTCATGCTAATTTATCTTCATACAATCGTTTCATGCTAATTTATCTTCATACATCCGTTTCATGCTAATTTATCTTCATACAATCGTTTCATGCTAATTTATCTTCATACAATCGTTTCATGCTAATTTATCTTCATACAATCGTATCATGCTAATTTATCTTCATACAATCGTTTCATGCTAATTTATCTTCATACAATCGTTTCATGCTAATTTATCTTCATACAATCGTTTCATGCTAATTTATCTACATACAATCGTTTCATGCTAATTTATCTTCATACAATCGTTTCATGCAAATTTATCTTCATACAATCGTTTCATGCTAATTTTTCTTCATACAATCGTTTCATGCTAATTTATCTTCATACAATCGTTTCATGCTAATTTATCTTCATACAATCGTTTCATGCTAATTTATCTTCATACAATCGTTTCATGCTAATTTATCTTCATACAATCGTTTCATGCAAATTTATCTTCATACAATCGTTTCATGCTAATTTATCTTCATACAATCGTTTCATACTAATTTATCTACATTCAATCGTTTCATGCTAATTTATCTTCATACAATCGTTTCATGCTAATTTATCTTCATACAATCGTTTCATGCTAATTTATGTTCATAGAATCGTTTCATGCTAATTTATCTTCATAGTGTCGTTTCATACTAATTTATCTACATACAATCGTTTCATGCTAATTTATCTTCATACAATCGTTTCATGCTAATTTATCTTCATACAATCGTTTCATGCTAATTTATCTTCATACAATCGTTTCATGCTAATTTATCTTCATACAATCGTTTCATGCTAATTTATCTTCATACAATCGTTTCATGCTAATTTATCTTCATACACTCGTTTCATGCTAATTTATCTACATAGTGTCGTTTCATACTAATTTATCTACATACAATCGTTTCATGCTAATTTATCTTCATACAATCGTTTCATGCTTATTTATCTTCATACAATCGTTTCATGCTAATTTATCTTCATACAATCGTTTCATGCTAATTTATCTTCATACAATCGTTTCATGCTAATTTATCTTCATACAATCGTTTCATGCTAATTTATCTTCATACAATCGTTTAATGCTACTTTATCTTCATACAATCGTTTAATGCTAATTTATCTACATACAATCGTTTCATGCTAATATATCTTCATACAATCGTTTCATACTAATTTATCTTCATAGTGTCGTTTCATACTAATTTATCTACATACAATCGTTTCATGCTAATTTATCTTCATACAATCGTTTCATGCTTATTTATCTTCATACAATCGTATCATGCTAATTTATCTTCATACAATCGTTTCACACTAATTTATCTTCATAGTGTCGTTTCATACTAATTTATCTACATACAATCGTTTCATGCTAATTTATCTTCATACAATCGTTTCATGCTAATTTATCTTCATACAATCGTTTCATGCTAATTTATCTTCATACAATCGTTTCATGCTAATTTATCTTCATACAATCGTTTCATGCTAATTTATCTTCATACAATCGTTTCATGCTAATTTATCTTCATACAATCGTTTCATACTAAAATATCTACATACAATCGTTTCATGCTAATTTATCTTCATACAATCGTTTCATGCTAATTTATCTTCATAAAAATGTTTTCATGCTAATTTATGTTCATAGAATCGTTTCATGCTAATTTATCTTCATAGTGTCGTTTCATACTAATTTATCTACATACAATCGTTTCATGCTAATTTATCTTCATACAATCGTTTCATGCTAATTTATCTTAATACAATCGTTTCATGCTAATTTATCTTCATACAATCGTTTCATGCTAATTTATCTTCATACAATCGTTTCATACTAATTTATCTTCATAGTGTCGTTTCATACTAATTTATCTACATACAATCGTTTCATGCTAATTTATCTTTATACAATCGTATCATTCTTATTTATCTTCATACAATCGTTTCATGCTAATTTATCTTCATACAATCGTTTCACACTTATTTATCTTCATAGTGTCGTTTCATACTAATTTATCTACATACAATCGTTTCATGCTATTTTATCTTCATACAATCGTTTAATGCTAATTTATCTTCATACAATCGTTTCATGCTAATTTATCTTCATACAATCGTTTCATGCTAATTTATCTTCATACAATCGTTTCATGCTAATTTATCTTCATACAATCGTTTCATGCTAATTTATCTTCATACAATCGTTTCATGCTAATTTATCTTCATACAATCGTTTCATGCTAATTTATCTTCATACAATCGTATCATGCTAATTTATCTTCATACAATCGTTTCATGCTAATTTATTTTCATACAATCGTTTCATGCTAATTTATCTTAATACAATCGTTTCATGCTAATTTATCTACATACAATCGTTTCATGCTAATTTATCTTCATACAATCGTTTCATGCAAATTTATCTTCATACAATCGTTTCATGCTAATTTTTCTTCATACAATCGTTTCATGCTAATTTATCTTCATACAATCGTTTCATGCTAATTTATCTTCATACAATCGTTTCATGCTAATTTATCTTCATACAATCGTTTCATGCTAATTTATCTTCATACAATCGTGTCATACAAATTTATCTACATACAATCGTTTCATGCTAATTTATCTTCATACAATCGTTTCATGCTAATTTATCTTCATAGTGTCGTTTCATACTAATTTATCTACATACAATCGTTTCATGCTAATTTATCTTCATACAATCGTTTCATGCTAATTTATCTTCATACAATCGTTTCATGCTGATTTATCTTCATACAGTCGTTTCATCGTAAATTATCTTCATACAATCGCTTCATGCTAATTTATCTTCATACAATCGTTTCATGCTAATTTATCTTCATACAATCGTTTCATGCTAATTTATCTTCATACAATCGTTTCATGCTAATTTATCTTCATACAATCGTTTCATACTAATTTATCTTCATACAATCGTTTCATGCTAATTTATCTTCATACAATCGTTTCATACTAATTTATCTACATACAATCGTTTCATGCTAATTTATCTTCATACAATCGTTTCATGCTAATTTATCTTCATACAATCGTTTCATGCTAATTTGTGTTCATAGAATCGTTTCATGCTAATTTATCTTCATAGTGTCGTTTCATACTAATTTATCTACATACAATCGTTTCATGCTAATTTATCTTCATACAATCGTTTCATGCTAATTTATCTTATACAATCGTTTCATGCTAATTTATCTTCATACAATCGTTTCATGCTAATTTATCTTCATACAATCGTTTCATGCTAATTTATCTTCATACAATCGTTTCATACTAATTTATCTTCATACAATCGTTTCATGCTAATTTATCTTCATACAATCGTTGCATGCTAATTTATCTTCATACAATCATTTCATGCTAATTTATCTTCATACAATCGTTTCATGCTAATTTATCTACATACAATCGTTTCATGCTAATTTATCTTCATACAATCGTTTCATACTAATTTATCTTCATACAATCGTTTCATGCTAATTTATCTTCATACAATCGTTTCATGCTAATTTATCTTCATACAATCGTGTCATACAAATTTATCTACATACAATCGTTTCATGCTAATTTATCTTCATACAATCGTTTCATGCTAATTTATCTTCATACAATCGTTTCATGCTAATTTATCTTCATACAATCGTTTCACACTAATTTATTCTTATAGTGTCGTTTCATACTAATTTATCTACATACAATCGTTTCATGCTAATTTATCTTCATACAATCGTTTCATGCTAATTTATCTTCATACAATCGTTTCATGCTAATTTATCTTCATACAATCGTTTCACACTAATTTATCTTCATACAATCGTTTCATACTAATTTATCTACATACAATCGTTTCATGCTAATTTATCTTCATACAATCGTTTCATGCTTATTTATCTTCATACAATCGTTTCATGCTAATGTATCTTCATACAATCGTTTCATGCTAATTTATCTTCATACAATCGTTTCATACTAATTTATCTTCATACAATCGTTTCATGCTTATTTATCTTCATACAATCGTTTCATGCTCAGTTATCTTCATACAATCGTTTCATGCTAATTTATCTTCATAGAATCGTTTCATGCTAATTTATCTTCATAATGTCGTTTCATACTAATTTATCTACATACAATCGTTTCATGCTAATTTATCTTCATACAATCGTTTCATACTAATTTATCTTCATACAATCGTTTCATGCTAATATATCTGCAAACAATCGTTTCATGCTAATTTATCTTCATAGAATCGTTTCATGCTAATTTATCTTCATACAATCGTTTCATGCTAATGTATCTTCATAGGATCGTTTCATGCTAATTTATCTTCATACAATAGTTTCATGCTTATTTATCTTTATACAATCGTTTCATGCTAATTTATCTTCATACAATCGTTTCATGCTAATTTATCTTCATAATGTCGTTTCATACTAATTTATCTACATACAATCGTTTCATGCTAATTTATTTTCAATTCATCGTTTCATGCTAATTTATCTTCATACAATCGTTTCATGCTAATTTATCTTCATACAATCGTTTCACACTAATTTATCTTCATAGTGTCGTTTCATACTAATTTATCTACATACAATCGTTTCATGCTAATTTATCTTCATACAATCGTTTCATGCTAATTTATCTTCATACAATCGTTTCATGCTAATTTATCTTCATACAATCGTTTCATGCTAATTTATCTTCATACAATCGTTTCATGCTAATTTATCTTCATACAATCGTTTCATACTAATTTATCTTCATACAATCGTTTCATGCTAATTTATCTTCATACAATCGTTTCATGCTAATTTATCTTCATACAATCGTTTCATGCTAATTTATCTTCATACAATCGTTTCATGCTAATTTACCTTCATACAATCGTGTCATGCTAATTTATCTTCACACAATCGTTTCATGCTAATTTATCTTCATACAATCGTTTCATACTAATTTATCTTCATACAATCGTTTCATGCTAATTTATCTTCATACAATCGTTTCATGCTAATTTATCTTCATACAATCGTTTCATGCTAATTTATCTTCATACACTCGTTTCATGCTGATTTATCTTCATACAGTCGTTTCATGCTAAATTATCTTCATACAATCGCTTCATGCTAATTTATCTTCATACAATCGTTTCATGCTAATTTATCTTCATACAATCGTTTCATGCTAATTTATCTTCATACAATCGTTTCATGCTAATTTATCTTCATACAATCGTTTCATACTAATTTATCTTCATACAATCGTTTCATGCTAATTTATCTTCATACAATCGTTTCATACTAATTGATCTTCATACAATCGTTTCATGCTAATTTATCTTCATACAATCGTTTCATGCTAATTTATCTTCATACAATCGTTTCATGCTAATTTATCTTCATACAATCGTTTCATGCTAATTTATCTTCATACAATCGTTTCATGCTAATTTATCTTCATACAATCGTTTCATGCTTATTTATCTTCATACAATCGTTTCATGCTAATTTATCTTCATACAGTCGTTTCATACTAATTTATCTTTATACAATCGTTTCATGCTAATTTATCTTCATACAATCGTTTCATGCTAATTTATCTTCATACAGTAGTTTCATGCTAATTTATCGTCATACAATCGTTTCATTCTAATTTATCTTCATACAGTCGTTTAATTCTAATTAATCTTCATACAATCGTTTCATGCTAATTTATCTTCATACAATTGTTGTATGCTAATTTATCTTCATACAGTCGTTTCATGCTAATTTATCTTCATACAGTCGTTTCATGCTAATTTATCTTCATACAGTCGTTTCATGCTAATTTATCTTCATACAATCGTTTCATGCTAATTTATCTTCATACAATCGTTTCATGCTAATTTATCTTCATACAATCGTTTCATGCTAATTTATCGTCATACAATCGTTTCATGCTAATTTATCTTCATACAATCGTTTCATGCTAATTTATCTTCATACAATCGTGTCATGCTAATTTATCTTCATACAATCGTTTCATGCTAATTTATCTTCATACAATCGTTTCATACTAATTTATCTTCATACAATCGTTTCATGCTAATTTATCTTCATACAATCGTTTCATGCTAATTTATCTTCATACAATCGTTTCATGCTAATTTATCTTCATACACTCGTTTCATGCTGATTTATCTTCATACAGTCGTTTCATGCTAAATTATCTTCATACAATCGCTTCATGCTAATTTATCTTCATACAATCGTTTCATGCTAATTTATCTTCATACAATCGTTTCATGCTAATTTATCTTCATACAATCGTTTCATGCTAATTTATCTTCATACAATCGTTTCATACTAATTTATCTTCATACAATCGTTTCATGCTAATTTATCTTCATACAATCGTTTCATACTAATTGATCTTCATACAATCGTTTCATGCTAATTTATCTTCATACAATCGTTTCATGCTAATTTATCTTAATACAATCGTTTCATGCTAATTTATCTACATACAATCGTTTCATGCTAATTTATCTTCATACAATCGTTTCATGCTAATTTATCTTCATACAATCGTTTCATGCTAATTTATCTTCATACAGTCGTTTCATACTAATTTATCTTTATACAATCGTTTCATGCTAATTTATCTTCATACAATCGTTTCATGCTAATTTATCTTCATACAGTAGTTTCATGCTAATTTATCGTCATACAATCGTTTCATGCTAATTTATCTTCATACAGTCGTTTAATTCTAATTTATCTTCATACAATCTTTTCATGCTAATTTATCTTCATACAGTCGTTTCATGCTAATTTATCTGCATACAGTCGTTTCATGCTAATTTATCTTCATACAATCGTTTTATGCTAATTTATCTTCATACAGTCGTTTCATGCTAATTTATCTTCATACAATCGTTTCATGCTAATTTATCTTCATACAATCGTTTCATGCTAATTTATCTTCATACAATCGTTTCATGCTAATTTATCTTCATACAGTCGTTTCATGCTAATTTATCTTCATATAATCATTTCATGCTAATTAATCTCCATACCGTCGATTCATGATAATTTATCTTCATACAGATTTTCATGCTAATTTATTTACAAAATAATGCGTAGCAATAAAAATTAAATATGTGGTCTTACGTTTAAGTGTGGTTGACTCAAATGTTTCCAAGTTATTTAGAATATTGCTTTGATCTTCCGCGTTTTCAAAATAACTTTCACCGTTAAAGATGTATATTCAATGGTCGCAACTTAAGATATCCTTTTCATGTGTTTTTGTTTTGGTTTTTCACTGTAATCCGCTTTTCAAAATAGTGTTTAAACGATTTATTGAATTCCGATAATTGTTCGAGTGTGATTCATGTGGTTTTCTGATTCCTCTTAAAAGAGCGATTAGACAACGCCGCCTTAACTCTCAAATTCTATCAGCTTAAGAGAGGCTAAAAAACGACAGGTGGTTCCCCCTCCTACTCCTATGTATTTACTATCAATTTTGAATGAGTCCTTTAACTTGGTAGCGCAGATCAATAAAAATGTGAATTTTTAATGGAAAATCTCTACAATAATTAATTTGACTATAAAATCCTCTGTTTATCGTTCAATCGGACTATTGTACTCATCTTGAGTGTAATTTGTGCAACGTTTTTGGTCGATGTACTCTTCGACCTTGCTCGAGCATGTTGGTCGCTATCTTCGAAAAGAAAGGAGAAAAGTAACTGGTTTCGTATTCTTGGTGTTGTTTTTATCTTTTGTCGCCATAGTTTCGCATCTGTGAATAAAAATTGGTTGAAAATGGGGCGGTGACTCTAATAAAGTTTGTCAGAGGATTATCTCCCTTTTACCGTTGACATTTTAAGGGATGATTGTACAATTTTTTGGTATCTTTATAATTACAGGTTCCCATTTACTGTTGCTATCTATGCCTGGTCTGCTACGTATTTTTTTCTTTTTTTAGCATATGTGCAGCTTCTTTAAGTCATCTAACTCTTCATCTTGCATCCCTGTGAATTATTTTGACCTGGTTCTATAAAGGGAAGTGAGTTTCTACCGGAACGTTGCACAAATAACACGCAAGATGAGAGCACTAGTCCGATCAAAACAAATGATACAAACAATCAGCCCTTATCTCAAACATTTTTAACTGTCCATTATTCGAGTAAACGGGGTTGTAATGTCTCGAATAAAACCGTTAAACTTACGCCCCAGCATTGTATTAAGGGTCATGCCTACGTTGCTCAGCCACGCAATTAGTGTGTACGGTTTGCAACCATCAATCTCTTCGTGCGAAACCGGATATTGTTCCTACGCACCAACTCAACTTTTTATTTCAGCTTACATCTCAATTTAACTAAATTGCATTTTCACCCCCAAACAAGGCACAGTGCCACTTTCATGTAATCGGCTATTATCTGGGACATAATTTGTAGGGATACTATGTAGGGAGTTGAGTAGCAAGATGTCTGTTTACATTACGTTTGAACTTCTGCACGTCAGTACAGTAAGGGAAGCAGGTAGCTGGAAGGGAATTCCAAAGTTTAGCAGTTCTAAGGAGGCAACTATTAAAGTAGAAGGCTTTTTTACATCTAGGGATTTCTAGTGCGTAGGGGTGGGATTTTGTTGCTTGGCTGGTTTGTCCAGCGTATTTACGTTGAGTGAGCACAAGGGCTTGTAGTTCGTCGGAGTATCTATCATTTAAGTACTTGTAAAACAGGCAGAGGGTGCAACATTTCGTCGATGGTACAGTGGTATAAGCTTAACTGATAGCGCGGGACCTTTTAGGTTGGCGAATTTCTTTTGACCCCTCCCTAAGAGAGAGAGGGAGAGAGAGAGAGAGAGAGAGACTAATAGCAAATAAACCGGTCCAAATGTAGCTACAATGCTCCATACATGGACGAATAGTGGCCTTGTAAAGATGCAGGAGGCTCTCAGGCTTTCTAGCACGGTAGGGACATCTTATTTCCTTTGCAGCAGCCTTAGCAATGCCCTCAATGTATATATTCCAACATATGTTCCTGTGAGCGTGAATTTCAGATAATGTATCATTAGTCATTGCTATTAGTGATTGACCAGATGCATTATAGTTATTAAAGGAAAGAAGCTTAATCTTGGCAGCATTATATGTGACCGTCCATTTTTGTTCCCATTCCAGTACAGAGTAGAAGTCTTCCTCTAGTGTTCCTGCCGTTACCTTGGATACATGTTCATTTGTTTTCGCCTATGTCTGTTATAGAGCGTAATTTCTTCAGAAAATGTGCCCATCTCAGAGACAATTTTATCAGGGAGATCATTTATGAATATCAGGGTTAATAAAGGTCTGAGGATAGACCAGGTACACCTGCATTCATATCGTTTGGAATTAATTTGGAAAATCTATCGAAGAACAGAGAAAAGAAATCGACCCTTCATTACCAGAGCTCTCGAGTCAACTGGTGATTGCGTTTATTAAAAGCTATGAAACTCATGGGATGGCACGATGTGATTTTATTTAGTAATGTAACTAATTTTTTTTAAGATACAGGGAGTAACGATAATATTTTCGCCCTAGAAAAAACGACATGATTCCATTTCCGTTTGATGAAAACCGGTTTTCTTTCTTTTTTTTTTTTGCATATCATCTACAAGTTGGCCAGTTGTGTGCAAATCCCAAGAGTGATAGCAGCCTTCTGTCATGTCTGAAAGTGACATTGTTCCACGAGCGAGATCGGAGATGCGCCTCTCTACAACTCATGCTCTTTACCTCTTCAAGTTATGACTGCAATACCACTGCCAGCATCTTCAAAATGCATCTCTGGGTTGCCACAAATAACAACGGCCACCTGATTTGAACAGGCGATCACTGCCCTATTAAACATATTCTGGTATACTTTGGTGTTGACGTTCAAGGCGACTTCGAAGATGTGAGGTGGCATGATATGGCCCTCACTTGAAACCTCGCCAAAGACCATAACCGTGGTTGGAAACTTTGTTTTCATAATCCTGGCCACGTCCGTGTTATTCTCTGACAATCTAGCGATACATTTTCAACCATGATAGAACGGAAGCATGGTGGAAAACACACTAGACTATAAAACCTGAGTAGAGATAGAAGGCTCTTATCGCTCTTGGCATGTGTATACAACTGGCCAACTAGTAGATAGTCTACAACAAAAAAAAACGGTTTTCATCAAACGTAAATGGAATTATGCCCTCTTTCTAGGGCGACACTTATATCGTTCCATTCTGCACAATAAGTATTGTTGTTGGTTTAAAATCACATTAACACAGAGAAACAAAAAATGGATCATTTGAATGAGACGACATAATTTAGATTCATTGTAAAAACAGTCTCATGTCCACAAATGAATAGCAATTGTTCATTCCACTGAGGATTATTGGCTTGATTTCGAAATGCCGATTATATTAAGGCGGCAATAGAAATTGTCTCTCATAATTGTTTGTGTTTTCTTTTCTTTACTGATCGACAATTTGCCTGCGTTTGTTTTGTCAATTAATGCAAAACATTAATTTGATATGACGAAAATGTGATCTATTTTTTTAATTTTATTTATTTATTTTTTTTTTGTTTATTTCGTTCATAACATTGATTATTTTTTTTTATGTAGCTTACGTTAAAGTATGAGTTCTCGTTCGGTCACGAAAGTTAAACAATGCCGAGCACGGTAACACGTAAATGGGTGACCGTTTGAAAATATGAGGTGCCGTAAATTTGGAAGTAGTTTTAAAACCACTTTCTTCAATACCATTTGTCGAATATTATCCAGTGAAATAGTAGAACACATTCCGCTTATCTCGGCATTGTTTCCAGTCGTCCTGGTCTTCTGCCACTGGACTCAAACAGTAACGATTCAAAAGAGGTGTGGTTGGCAATTGCGCAACACTTGCCTCACAATTATACGCACTACTGCCCCTAAGTGGTATCCTTTGTCTTTCAAGACTGAGCGGAAGCATGGGGGAAAGCACACTAGACTATAAAACCTGAGTAGAGCAACGAGTTTAAAAGGATTAAACCTGTGAAATACCGCCAACCTGCTGACTTCTGTGGGAATATGAGGTGCCGTAATGTTTAAAGTGGTTTTGAAGTCACTTTCTTCAATGCCATTTGTCGGATAGCATCCAGTGAAATAGTAGAACACACTACACTATAAAACCTGAGGAGAGCAACTAGTTTAGAAGAATTTAAAACTGTGAAGTACCGACAACTTTCTGTCCGTTAACTCATAATTACAGCAGGATATGAATTCCTTTTGGCCACTAATGACACAAATGAGACCAAGAACACCTTTATTAAAGCGTACAACGCCTAAACTAAACAGACTCCGTGTGAGCGTGTGAGAAATTATCAGCAAGAGCCTAAAATAGCTGGCTTGCCGAAAAAAAAAGCACGCATGCAAATTGGGAAGTGTACGAGATGAAAAAGAAAAAAAGAGGACACACGTGGTCGGGGGAAAAGAAAAAGTGCGGTTGAAGAAGATGAACGTGTTAAGTCGAACACAAGAAATGACTATCTTCGGGATGTAGTGGAGCAGAAAGAAAAACGAGCCAAGTGAGATGGACATGTGGCAATGACGGACCTTAAAGCTGGTGTCGAGACAAACAGACAGAAAAACGGTAATGAACGAATTGTGTTGAAAAGAAAGAAATACGTATCCATGTTTTCCTTTCTTTTGTTTGTTTGTTTGTTTGTCACTGCAACCTTAGAGCCTGAAACATAACAAAACACTAAAGAATCCCAATAGTGAACCCTACAGAAAAAACCTATATAGAAAATATTGAGTAGCTGACATTCATTATCTATACATTAATACGATAGCGTGTGTGTTATTTTCTGTGTTATGCTTACATCCGGCCATATATATATATATATATATATATATATATATATATATATATATATATATATATATATATATATATATATACTTGTTTATTGTTATATAAACATGCTCACATCCCGCTGCTACAAATAGCCACTTGTTTCAATCAAACAACAGATATCATCAGGCAGCGACTTGACTATTCAAAAGTTCAATGAATAAGGTTATTCATTGAACTTTTGAATAGTCAAGTCGCTGCCTGATGATATCTGTTGTTTGATTGAAACAAGTGGCTATTTGTAGCAGCGGGATGTGAGCATGTTTATATAACAATAAACAAGTATTATCAGCTCTTTTTATTGAGCACTATCTAACAACCTGGTTGAATTCATTCGTCCATTACTTTTGAATATAAAAAAAAACCCGAGTATATATATATACACATATATATATATATATATATATATATATATATATATATATATATATATATATATATATATATATATATATATATATATATATAGTGCAAAATTTTGGTGAAAATTCCAAGACTCACGTTTTCTTTTTTTATAACCTTCGTTTATTTCCTGGATTTTTTCCATTACAGCTGTTTCATTGATGAGTTGGCAATTTTACGATTTATGTTTCCATAAGAATATCCTTTCCCCACCAACTTCTTCAGATGTTTATCCATTAAATTTTTAACATGCTGGACATCGTATTCGGGTAAAAGGATTTCCAAAGCCCTGCTTCCTCACTTCCTCCATTTTTTGGTCTTATGGAAAGATATATATATATATATATATATATATATATATATATATATATATATATATATATATATGATGGGAATAATGGAAATAGTATTCTGACGAAACCATTACACAACCATTTCTTTTCAGTTACACACTTATATGTGAATTTAAACGGACATATTTTTCCAGAAAGAATATTAATTGCGTCATATATTAATTGCGTTATATATTAATTGCGTCATATTTGAAAATATATTAACGGCTGGATGACGTTATTAACAATCGCCCTCTCTTTAACAATGTACTCAACTTTTTTTTTTTTTATTTCCAACGTCTTTTTCCATTTCTGAAATAGAACAGCGTCACACTTTGCACGTGAAAAGTTTTCAAATATTTTGTACTGGTGTTTTTGTTTTCTTTATCTCATTCATCCAGAGGAAGTCTTGAAATAAAGATGAAACGTTCATGAACATAGAACTCGATTTGTTCCTCTTTATTTCTCTCTCTCTCTCTCTTTCTCTCTCTCTCTCTCTCTCTCTCTCTATATATATATATATATATATACAGGGTGACCCCCAAAAACGGGCCCCAACTCTAATTAGGCCCCGTTTCTTAGTGTTTTGTCTGGATGAATTGAAACTTTGGTCATAACTAGTTTATTATATTCAAAGCATCACATCAAAACACTAGGGTATTTGGCGTTTTTTCTCCGTTGACTGTATAATGCTCAGGAAATATATATATATATATATATATATATATATGTAGAGAGAGAGCGAGAGAAGGGGGAGAGGGGGAGAGAGAGAAGCGGAGAGATGATGAAAATTAAGGAAATAGTATTCTGACGAAATAGAGAAATAAAAAAGGAACAAACCGAGCTATGTGTTCATCAACGTTTCGTCTTTATTTCCAGACTTCCTCTGGGTGAATAAAATTAAGAAAACAAGAACACAAGTACAAATATTTGAAAATGTTCTTGTGAAACGTGTGCCGCTATTCCATTTCAGAGACGGAAAAAGACGTCGGAAATTCGGAAAAGGAGGGGGAGTTTGCATTGTTAAAGAGAAGAAGATTTTTAATAGCACCATATAACCGTTGATGTATTTTTACAAGAAAAGATATGTCCGTTAAAATTCAAATATAAAAGTGTGTTTTTGTTATGTAATTTATTGATTGAGATTATATGTATTAATTATTATATGAGATGTGTCTATAGTGTGAGAGGATTAATCTGTGTCTACGATTAAATAATGTTCTGTTAATAAAAGTTTACTTATTAATGGCGCTATATTACAGAAACCTCAACGTTGTCTAATTGCGCTTGAATTTGCGATAAGCGCTGATTCAAGAAGTCCCGGCTCGGTTTATTTGAAATAAATTTAACTATTTTTGGCTTTTCTAAAGTCAAAGATGTGATTATGCTGCAATGAATGGAAGAATAATGCACAGAGAATTGCTATTTTTTATATCTCTTTTATGTTCATTAAGCCATTTTTCTAACTGACGCTGGGTTTCACCAACGTATCTATTATGGCAATTTTGGCAAGGAATAGTGCATACGTCTGCATTGAAAACTGGTTTGTTTTGGAGATGTTTTGTAGTTTTTAATATTTGTCTTATTGCTTGTGATGTGGTTTGCATGATTGGAATTCCTACTTCGTTTAGTGTGTTGCAAAGTATTGTATTATTTGTGTCTGTGGGTAAAAGAATGTGTCTGTTTATGAGAAAAATGTCTGATGTAGATGACCTTTGATTAATTATCCTGGAAAACATTTGTGTGGCTTTTCGCTTAGCATTTAATATAGAATGTGCGGGCTGTTGCAAGATTGTCATAGTGTTTGCGAGGTATTTGAATTTTTTGTCCACATATTCTGGACTGCAAATTCTGAATGCACATAGGAAGAAACCAATTATCATAATTGTTTTTGTTTTTTGTTTTTTTGTTATTATGGTGCTAGTAGAAATGTATGTAACCATTTTTGTGTGTACTTTTGCGGTGAAATTTGAAAGATAGTTTTTAATTGGATGTTATATACAGTATGAATAAACGCGATGATATAATATGAGACAACGGAAAATTTTAGTACAAGAAAGTGTCCCCCAATAATGCTGGCTTATAAAGAGCCGAGAGGGAAATAATAACGAAATATCAACGAAATGATAATAAAAATAGGATACACCAGGCATTTCTTTCTCTCTCTCTCTCTCTCTCTCTCTCTCTCTCTATATATATATATATATATATATATATATATATATATATATATATATATATATATATATATATATAAAATATATATATAGATATATATATATATATATATATAGTGGAGATGGTAATTAATAAAAACTAAAGAAAGTGCTCAATACTGTTGTAGAGCAAATATGCGTTTTATTTTTTATTACAGTATCTTTCTGTTAAGTTACATTATTGTTTCGGCTACACGGCCGTTTTTTTGGGGGGCCATCTGTAGCGTACTCAGACTTTTACAGAAATTTCTGTAAAAGTCTGAGGACGCTACAGACGGCCAAAAAACGGCCTAAAAACGTATATATATATACATATATATATATGTGTGTGTGTATGTATGTATATATATGTATGTATGTATATATATGTATATATCTATATCTATACTTATATATATACACACACACACATATATATATATACATAGAAAGAGAGAGAGAGAGGGAGAAAGACATCAATAGATACCAATAAAGGAAGAAAATGAAAATATAAGACTATATGTCCATATAAATACATATAAATATAACTATATATATAATATAAATATATATATTTATGTATGCAAACGTATAAATATAACCATATACACACACACACACATTTATATATATATATATATATATATATATATATATATATATATATATATATAATAAAGTCATTTATTAAAAAGGGTATACATCAATTAGGGGTGTTAGGTAAGTAAGAACTCTTTATACTATGGTATCTCGGAGCCTAAAGCTTCTTGTCAGAAGAGAATTCGTCCTATTCTCCTAATTTAACTACTCCATTTAGACACACACACACATATATTTATATATATATATATATATATATATATATATATATATATATATATATATATATATTACTAAATTCTTACTAAGGCATTTCTTCAAAATATTTTACTAAACCTATGCACTTTATATATATATATATATATATATATATATATATATATATATATATATATATATATGGTAAGTTATAAATATACATGGCGATTAAGCTACACTGAATATTCCGCGTTTCATCAACTCTAGGCCTCTTCAGGCTAGCTCTACCTGCGTATTGAGCACTTTTGGAGTAAATACTTAAAGTTTACGCATAAATTTATACTTTCGTATATTAATTTCATGTGAGTAAATGAAGTAGTTATATATATATATATATATATATATATATATATATTTATATATATATGTACATAGATAGATAGATAGATAGATAGATATGTATATTTTTAATAACATTCCCTCAATATGTTTTATTAAACCGATGCACTACATATATATATATATATATATATATATACATACATATATATATATATATATATGTGTGTGTGTGTGAGTACACTTTATAAATATATATATATATATATATATATATATATATAGATGAGTTCACTTTATAAATATATATATATATATATATATATATATAAATATATATATAAAGTAGTAGCGCTTGTGTGTGTGTTTATCTGTGTGTATAACCCCCCCCCCCTATGTTCAAAGGAACCACATTTTTTTTTAAATTTCTGATTTGAATGATTCCTACACGATGTGATAAGATACTTTACTACGCCCGTTTGCACACGAGCGTATCATGTAAGAAAAACACTGCCGAAGGAGGTGAAACGGCACAAAATATTCCCAGGAGGTCATACCATGCAAACGGTTAATTTTCGGCGAGTTTGATTATCAGATTCGTTGTCAGCGACCTCGAATACCCCTAAAACAAATTACAGTGGTCGGTGTTCTGTTGTAGCGTTAGGTAACATTTGCCTCCGTTTCTTTCACTGTACTTAGTAGTTTTCTTTTGTCATGTAAACTATAAGTACGCCGATATAATTCATGAGTTGTTTTTGGAAAAACTTCTGCTCCAGAATACATAATTTTTCCTTATCTTCAACGTGGATGCCCGTGAGAAGGGGGATATGGGATTACAGAAAAATAATTAAGAGTAATGTCCTCATTTACTTGCATCCTCACGAGGGCAGAGTTAGTCAGACACAGGGCCAATTTTCCATGTGAGCAAAATCCATCAACCCATACATTATCTGCTCCTTTTTTTTTTTGTTTATAAAATTTAATCGGTGTTGCCCGGGATTGTTTATAATAATTATGCCATAGCAAGTGTGTTTTTTAATATCTTGAATTAAAAATGGTTACTTTTTACGTCGTTTAACTCCTAAAAAGAATTTAAGACCTACTTTGGGGGTGGGGCTTAATACGTTTAAACAGTCTTTATAAATAATATGAAAGAAGAAATTTTGAAAAAAAAAAAAGATAATTAACATTTTAGCGTGGGGGATCACTTTTTCTATATAAATTTAACGTAAAATGAGAACCCACTCTTTAGCCACAAAGCGTTCAATGAGACATTGGGTTTCTAGCATTTTTTTCACGTTTGGCGATCGAGGGGGGGGGCAAAACATGACAAATACATTTTTTTTTGGTGGAGGGGCGGGAATTACATTTGAAACATAAAATACCGATAAATGTAATTATTTTTTATGAAACCATTCTGTACTTTACATTAACAATTTTATAAACAAAACGAACCCAAAAATATGCTAAATTCTATTTGGGGGGGGGGATTACATTATAAAATATAAAATGACGAAAAATTTTATTTTATTGTATTTGGAATTACTTTTACGTAGTTTTTTTTTTTTTTGCGATCGCACGGGCATTCGCTGCTATTTTTATTGAAACAAAAGTTGTAATATTTATTTTTAATTATTTTTTGTTGGGGGGGTTCTTTCCAGTGCTCAATATCCAGACAATAGTTTCTTCTTTTTGTAGCCCTTCTGCCGAAATATCTGGTGGAGAGGGTATCACGTAATTCTTCTTTTTTTTGGGGGGGGGCGTTTACATTTGCATGTTTTCATCCGTTCTTTTATTTTTGTTGGGGGGGGGTATCCACGTTGCCCATGATGAAAATTATTAGTATACAGGTGTGCTTCAAACGGAACTTCATGTCAACCCAGGCAACGCGGGGTGCCCATGCTAGTATATATATATATATATATATATATATATATATATATATATATATATATATATATATATATATATACTGCGTATTCAAATTATTAACGCGGTTACATTTTTTTTAATATTTAATGAATGAATGAATAAATGAGTGAATCCATGGAAATTTGAGAAAGTGCTTACAATACTATTTAGCTTCTAAAGTCAGAAAATAAAAGTATTTCAAGCAGTATTAGCGAAACTTTGGCAGAAGATGGGAATATCTGTTGATTTGAGTGTGTCAAGTTATTAACGAGGTTGAGAAAAAAAACACAATATACCGATAACTTGTTCATTGAAATCATTTTCAAACATTAAATGAACTAGGAAAAAATGCTTAGAACACAATAACTATATAGCAATTTCCACGTTGACATAATTAGTAGAGGTTATGCGATCTTTTTTTTATAAATGACTTCCAAAAGACGTTGGTCCACAGACTTAGTCAAATGTGTGACTTCGTTAACAGTTATTCGTCGCGACTCCTCGAAGAGCATCCCACAACTCATCTTTGCTCTTAAATTTGCGCCCACTTGCATAGAGGTGTCGCTTCATGATATTCCAAAGCTTCTCAATTGGATTTAAATTTGGTGAATTCAAAAGCAACTCCATCTTCCGTAGCCCAGAGAACCCCAGTTGTTGCAAATACTCTTTGTTTTGTTTGCTGCGTGCAAGGGAGCGTTGACCTGCAGAAAAATAATGTTTTTTTGTACGTCAACCTTTGCTTCTTCAGCCATGGTTCAAAGTGCTCCTTCAGAAAAGCTATGTAAGCATTTGACGACACTTTTACGCCTTCTGGGACTCTCCATGGGCCAACTAAAGTACTTTCGATAATCTCAGTCCAGATCATTGTTTCCGCCTTAAACGTTGCTGAAGATGTCGTCCATCTAGGACTCATCCCTTGCTCCAGCCATCAGGGTCATCAAGAGTGACACACACTTCATCCGTGAACAAAACTTTGGAAAAATCTGTTTTCATGTTGTCCTCTTTCCATTTCAATCGGTTTTTTAGGTGATGTTGCTTTAATGGAGGCTTTGTCACATGCTTGACAGACTTTACTACTTCTTTCAGAAGGCGATATCGAGTACTTTTTGAGACATTCTTCAATCTAGCTTGGTTAAAAACTTCTCGACTTGGCTGCCTTGGGTTCTTAACGACTTCATGTTTAATTTGAAGTAGAGCACGACGTGAAACAATTCTAGATTTACCTTTATTAGCTCTCTTACGTACCTTTGTAGGGTCCTTGACAAAGTTTTTCACAGTTTGATGGTTCCTTCCTATCATTTTCAATATTTCGAAGGTAGTTTTACCTTTTGCTAGCTGTATTTAATAGTACTCTTTTCAGAGCTACTTAAACCATCTTTACGACCAATTTCATTGACGAAACAAACTACCTTGTTAATAATTTGACATAGCTCAAATACCGTGGATTCAGCAATTATGATGGCAAGTTGTTTACATTGTGCGGAACAGTAAGAAAATTTCACAGTACGTGCAGCTCAGCATTGCCAACGTTTTCGAAGCTTTTGATACGAAACTACCGTTAAGTTTCAGAAACTGGTAAATAAATGTTATCTCATTAATAATTTGATACGCAGGTTTAAAAAAATATGTTGAGAACCACCTCAGTAAGAATTTAGTGTATATATATATATAAATATATATATATATATATATATTTATGATTTGTTTTTTTTTTAAAAAGAAATCCAGCAGAGTGCTCAATTAAAAGGAAAATCTGAAATGTAAGAGCGTATTTATATTTTGTGTACAGAAAGTTGTTAGATGAGACAAGACACTGGTACCGTCGGTTTCAAGCCCGATAATAAGGACCGTTTAAGGTATCCTTATCAAGCTCTCTTCAGACAATATTGACTGAAGAGAGCTTGATAAGGATACCTTAAACGGTCCTAATCATCATTTCTTTTTTTGTTGTTGTTCAAACACAACATAGACTTTAGAATGAACGTTTATGAAGTGAATTGATTTTGTTTTTTTTTTTCTTTATTAACATCAAGTGAAGATTATAATATTATAACATTTGATATTCTCTTTATTCATTTTTTTTTTTTGCCCAAGTACTTTGTTCTTTTGATAGAGATATCTTCATAGATGGGTATGAGTGAAGATGCTTTATATATATATATATATATATGTATATATATATATATATATATATATATATATATATATATATATACTCCTTATCTATCTATCTATATATATATATATATATGTATATATATATATATATATATATACTCCTTATCTATATATATATATATATATATATATATATATATATGTATATATATATATATATATATACTCCTTATCTATATATATATATATATATATATATAAATGTATGATTAGTCTTTTTTTGTGTACAGAAAGTTGTTCGATGAGACAAGCCATTGGTACCGTCGGTTTCAAGCCCGATGATTAGGACCGTTTAAGATATCCTTATCAAGCTCTCTTCAGCCAAGATGAGTATTGGCTGAAGAGAGCTTGATATGGATATCTTAAATGGTTCTAATCATCGGGCTTGAAACTGTACACAAAATATATATATATGTGTGTGCGTGTGTGCATGTGTGTGTGTGTGTGTGTGTGTGTGTGTGTGTGTGTGTGTGTGTGTGTGTGTGTCAGAGCATCAGATGCTTTTGGAAGGTTACAAGATAGAGTCTGGTCTGACGGTGATCTAACTCTAACAACTAAAATTTCAGTATGTCAAGCATGTTTAGTGCCATCTCTACTCTATGCCTCTGAAACATTGACCTTGTACCTGACACATATAGAATTGCTTGAGAGGTTCCATCAGCACTGCCTTAGACACATTTTTGGTTTAAAGTGGGATAGCTTTGTCTCTGATATGTACGTCTTAAATAAGGCTAAAACCACCAGTATTGCTACCATTGTTATTAAGAACCAGATGTCGTGAGCGGGTCATCTCATCCGGCTTGAAGACTATCGACTCCCAAATCAGTTGTTCTATGGTAAGCTATTTCTTTGCAAGAGACCCCAGCACAAACCCGAAAAACGTTTTCGTGATAGCATCAAAGAGAGTTTGGTAAGCTTTCATATTCCTGTTGGCAGTTGGGAGTCCCTAGCGTATGATCGCAAGCAGTGGAGGACACTGATATACAGAGGCACAGAGCATTTTGAAACAGCCAAAATCGACCGAGCAAAGCTCAAAAGAGCGTGTAGGAAACGTCAAATCTTGCTGCCCAGTCATGGAAATCTTTGGATCTGTGAGGTGTGTGATCAGGCTTTGTTGTAGGTAGGTTTTGTTAATCACACGAAAAAGGAAGCTGATGATACAGGTTCCGCTGCTGTTAGCTTCATCCAAAACCAATGGACGTTTTCAGTGTCATGTCTGTTTGAGATTGTGCAATTGCTGGCAGGGCTGAGAAGTCATCTTCGGGAACCTGGACTTTTAGTGACTGAAAGAGTGCCACTCGTCTGACAAGACGATGCAATCATATATATATATATATATATATATATATATATATATATATATATATATATATATAACATGGATTTTATCAAGCAAGCTGGATCTAAAAAAAAAATTCAGATCCTTTTTCTGCAAATCCTCCTGCTACAGGACTTCTGATAAATTTATCATTTTGACTTTGACTTTCCATGTCTCAAAACTTTAGCAAATAGGGTGCATACCTTTATAAGTATTTGCTAATATTTTCTCTCCTCTGATGAGATGGTAGACATCGAAACCCTATAGGTTAAGGAGATTAATTTTCTAAAGCATTCTTTGTCTTGTTTAGAATAATAAAAATTCTTTGATATAGAACTCAACCACTTCATTTCATTTCAATGAGAGTTTATTTTTTAAATTCATTGAATCACAATTTAATTTATTTGCTCTATCTTGCATATCGAGCAATTCTTGTTTAGATGGGAGAACTTATAGAATGTCACTGCCAGTAATATTTTGTAAACCTTAAAATCTCACGTTTCCATAACAACTGATTGTTAAATAAAAAAAACTATTCTGAAGTATATATATATATATATATATATATATATATATATATATATATATATATATATACACTGAAATGTTAGTATATGAAGCTTCTAAAAGTGAATTATGTTTTAGCTTGTAAAGGTAATAGTAATCCGATTCAAACAAAACAGAGATTAATACATTCCAAAAATATTTAAAAAAGAAAATGTCTACTTTAAATCGGTTTACAAGATATTATTTCGATTTGAAATTTAATGCTACACGATTCAATTATCGCTTTTCATTGCTTGAAACGTTCGAAAAGTATTAATCCACATAATTTATTCCTCGAAAAAATATTTTGGCAGAATTATATTTCCTTACAGTGTCATTTATGAAACCATTTTAATCTGAAAACATGTACGAGTTATTTTTCATAAAAGGACTACAGATAAAAGGTAACTACTGCATAATAAGAACAATCACACAAGAATAGCTAGGATACAGATAATACTCAGAAATCTTTCCCCTTAACTCCGCCATCTTGCGGTCAAGGGAGATAAGTGTGAATTTACCAGATTATGATGCCTATTAGAAAATACAATTCTTTAAAATCATATAAATATCTATCTATCTATACTCCTATATTTTTTGCGTGTATTGATATTCATATTAAAACTCTTTTTTCTATTTATTTTGGTATTTACTTGCTTCCCCACGAAAGCAAATGTAACACAAGGTCGTTTCTAATGTGGGGGAAAAACCAGCTTCCCTAAAACAAGGGTAGAATTGGGCACTCTGGCAGTATTTAAAAAAATGGTAATTGTCTCAGTATGAAGAGTTTTCCATACATTGAATAAGGAACAATTGTAGAACAGATACTACACTTTCAGATATTAAATCCTTTATTCAGACTAAAATTACAATGTAAGTTGAAACTGAACAAAAAACTTAGGTACAAGGCCAACTCAAAAGGGGGGGATGAGGGTCGTTAGTCATTATTGTCACTCCAGAACTAAACAAAAGTTTCTCTTAGTGTTATACCGGCCTTCCTTGAACAGAGGAATTTACACCGATTAGCACTATAAATAGCGCTATTACACCGGTGAGAGAGGTGCGACTGCACATCAACTGCTAGCCGAATGCCCAGCAGATACACACGCTTTCCTATCTTTATACATTATTGTTAATACACTTGTTCCTTAACCGAACCTCGACTTGATTGTTCTTATTTTCACTGTTGTTCCACGACACAACACGTAGGTAGCATCTCCTTCCACCATAATACCGCATTCACCATTTCGTACTGGGGAGCGGTCGACTTTGAACCCAATTGTCAAAAACATGTGTTATTGACGTGTAAAAACAAAAAAAAGAATACAATAATGGTACAATAATTCATTTGTGTCGAGCGCGGGTGAAGAAAAAATACAAAAGTGGTTAGTAGGGCCCTCCGTCTAGTTGATAGACTGCCTGTTCCATTTCGGTTTGTAAATGAATCTAAGGTGCTGCGAGAAAGTCTCTAAGTGGGTATGCCCTCTACATGGAATGAAAATGGAGAAAAGAAAAATTGTTAGGTGAGCGAGGAGTTAGTGGTTGATTTCTTTCTCTCGAAGATGAGTAAACTTTAGAGAGGAGTGAAAAGAAAAATTGCAGTTAGGAAGGGGTGGGGATCTTGGAGGCTTCCTTGTCGGGAAGAGATGGAACACTCACTCAGCTAGCTAAGAGACCCAAATAATTGATTACATTTAACGAAACTGCACGTTCCACACCTCGGCGGGGAACACGTATTCAAATTTGGCTTCTTCTCATACTCACAGACTTACTACGTGCATCCATCTTCTGTCAAATGCCGCAAGATGCAGTCTCCTTCTCTCACATTTGATCTTCAACCGTAGTTATTGTTTAAAGAAAACGATCAGATCCTGATCAGAACAAGACAACACCCCTCCCAGCCACCTTGCATCACGATGTCCAAATCATAATTCTCACCAGGATTGTAATGTAGACCATTTGCCTTTCGCAGTCCCATGGTGGCCTCACGAAGATGCTCGGGATTGATGCGAGCCGTCACATCATTGATATCTGATCAGATTGCGGCAATCAAAGAAAGCGTGATCAGTAGTTTCCGCAATGGAGACAAGCAGGCGACTCCAAAAAAAACGGAACTGCATTGTACGTTGTTGAGGGGAAGTTCATTTCGAGCCAATCACCGTGTAGGAAAGAACTCCGAATTGTTCAGATGACTCAAACCCGACGCTTAACTCCACGTGGAGCGGATCTCACTCTGCTGCCAACCCAAACACGCGCATAGCGAGTCGTCAATGGCCCGCCGCACTACATCCCTGTGGAGTTCCCTGCGGGTAGCAGTCAAAAGGTTGCTGGACCTTGGTAGTTGTTTTAGCGCGGCTCGGCACTCTTTTAGGAAGGCATATTCTCCCCGTGGCCTGCGGCGGCTCTTGACAGAGGGGTTAAGAATAAAGTCGGGAACGCGGTAGTAAGCATGGGTTGCCACATTTGATCTTTTGTACATAGTTACTCAGGAAGGCCAGCCTCTCGGCATCTCGATGACAGTTCAAGCTTGGCACTCCCAAGCTTCCCTCACACGGACATTGAATACAGATCTCTCTACTTACCCAGTGTCTTCCTTTGTCCCAAAGAAGCAAGGACAACAGCTTTTAGGTGTTGTGCAGGCAGGGAAAGTACGCTCAGTCAGTGAAGATGAGAGGAAAGACTATGCGGTGCATGCCTCGGCTCTATCCTATCAGGAAAGTTTTCTAGGAAGCCACGAGTTGACCACAGCCTCCACCTTTGACCGTACCTCCGACTAATTCTTTTCAAATGGGAGACCCGGTCCAAACCACAGATCGAGGATCTAAACCGGGTCATTTGTCCAGCTGAAGAGTGCCAGGAGGTGTGTTACCACTCCAGGTGCCCAACTGCAGTCCGACCCCCTTGCTGCGGTTTATCTTGGCGTCTGTAATTCTTCCGTACCGAGCGAGCGCCTCTGACACCATCTCGATTACGTGGAAGCTCGACACAAAAACCATGACGTCATCGGCGAATGTGGATACTCTGGAAGGGAGCCGCCAGGTGGAGCTAATCGGCGAGGCCCGAATTTGCCTCCCAACGTATCAACTTGAGGAGCAGCGGCTCCAACGCTAGGACGTACAGCAGGGGCGCCAGCAGACAACCCTGACGAACCGACAGAGAGATAGCAAAGGGCTTCAAGCACTTTCCGTTGACTTGCACGACAGCCGTGGGCTGGCGATACATCATGGACATCCACTAGGTTTAAAACCAGACAGACGCCAAGAAGCGATGGTCGACCCTATCGAACGCTTTGGACTGATCTAAATTGATCAGCGCAGCCTCCGAGTGGTCTTCTATCAACGCCTCTACGGTCGTGCAGATTAGGAGCAAGTTGTTTTGAATCAATCTCCCCTTCACATTGTAGTTCTGCTCCTATTCGATCAAGTCGCCGATAACAACCTACAGCCAATATGTTGGTCAAAATCTTCAACTCTGTATTTAGCAGAGTTATGAGCCTGTAGTCATCTGTTTTCCTCGTCATACCCGTCACTTTTCCTCAGCAATGTGATCACTCCCTTGGTGACTTGCTCCGGGATGGATCCCTGAGCAAACCAATGGTTGAACACATCCATGAGAAGTCGCAGAAACATTGGGCGACAGCCTAAAATACAGTTCATATGGCGGACCATTGAGTCCCGTCGATCTGTCACAGCTGACCTTCTTCAGCGCAGTAAAAACTCCCGCTACATCATCTGGTCCTCGTAACTAGCCGCTCTACCCACCTCGAGATGGGGAGAATTGGCCAAATCGTCGCTAAACTCCTGTATCAGCAGATCGTGCTGCTGCGTAAAATGCTCCTTGAAATGTTGTCGAAAACCCTCGCAGATTTCCAGTCAATTCCAAGGTGTTCACATTCAGGTGTTTGACTTTGCCAATATACTTGTCCGAGCCACGCCTAGAAACCTTACGACATACGTCCACTTGATGTCAATTAACTGCTTTGTTGCCTAGTCTTGCATAGAGGGTCCTGCTTAGCTAATTCCTGACTAACACTATCATCCTCCCCTGGGCATACTTGATGAAGAATCTTCTAATTTTAGCTTTAAGACCCACCCACCACTTACTCCTGATAACCGCTGATGTACCTGGGACGAGATAAGAAGTCTACTTCGCCTCTCCTAACTAACATCATGTCTAATAGGTATTCGGATAGAAGAAAATTGGGGAAGGGGCATTCCCCTTTCCACTATCTTTTGGGACCGACTCTCGCTGCTTGATGTTTCCTCTGGGAATAGCCTCCTTTTGAGGGAGTCAGCCTCTTGAGGACCGTTGTTTCCTTTATTGTCCTTGGGAGCCTCTGACCCTTTTGTCTTGGTGAGGTCCAGGCGGTATGTCCCCTTGTTCTCTTGATTTACTCCCATTTTAGGGGAGTAGCCCTCTTGGGGAGCACTGTCTCCTTTATCGTCCTTTGGGACTAATGCCTCTTCATTTTTGTTGTCAGAACGGGATGCCCGGCCGACATTTGTTTTCCTCCCCTTGAGGGAATTGCCCTTGTGGTAAATTTTCCCTCTTTACGGGGGCGTACATTGGTGATTTATTGTCTGGACGGTGCGCCCTTTGTGCTGGTGTTTTTGCTCCTCCTGTAGGGGAGTCGTCCTTTTGGGGAGCAGTTATTTCCGTGGTGGCCTCCGGGCTGTGGCTATCTTTAGTGGTGGCCCCCGGGTTGGGGGTGTCCATTTTGACCCTCTCTTCTCTTGGTTCCATTTCGAATGTCGCCAAAAAGAATTATGTGGAGACCGCGTCCTTGAGGGGGGAGGGGAGAATTTGGCGCCGTAAATGTGGTGCCCAAAGCGGCAAGAGGGGGCGAGAGAACTGAGAAAGGGAGTGCG
>NC_136489.1:164730082-164745082 GCF_053919585.1 Euprymna scolopes | reverse complement strand
GAAAATGAAAACAAAATAACAATGTAAATATATTGATAAGAAAAAAACAAAAACAAACGAAGTTTCCGTTTCAGGAACCCGAGTTTAATTTTATGTCGTAATCATTCAACTCGTTAGCGGTTTTATTCAGCGATCAGGGATAACCATACGACATATCTAATTACCAAAGCGATTTTTTTTTATTTTTTTTTTTTTATTAAAACTAAACCTGTTTAGTTTTAATGAACCAATTTTTTTAAAGCCAACACTTTAGTTATTTTGAGAGCGTGCAACTGCACCCGAAAGGTTGATTAGGAAACTCCAAATCCTTTTATGACTCGGAAAAAAAAAGGGCTTTTTATCGGCTTAAATGATAAACTAATGTTAAATATTAGTATTTGCCATCGATTCTGAAATAAAATGAAATCCTGACATTGTGATCATTTTTGCAGGTGTTATGTGCCAAATATTGAAATAAGAATGTTTAAATTCAATTATTGTAATTTAAGTCTTTAATTTTAAAGTCGATTTTATTTATAAAATATCTTTTTAGAAATCAATCTCAAAAACAATCTGAACAATAAATCTCTTTTGTTATGGCTAAGTTTTTGTCAAGGGTAGAAATTATAATAGACAAGTATTCATCCATGATGACATTTTACCGATTTCCTGGTTTACAGGTATTCTTGCTAAATTTCTTCGAAAGAATTGACATAAACAATACTTCAACTAAATACGTATATTTCATGCAATAATGACTTTTATTTCTTCTGACTTTTCCTAAACTAAACATAAAACATCGGTTAGGGTTAGTTTAACATTCTGTAAAAGTACCTTCCGTTTTTTTTTTGTTTTTTTTTTTTTGTTTTTTTGTACTTCTGCAGAGAAGGTAAAAAACCGATAAAAACTGGATATATTTTTCGTGTTTTTATTCAATTTAACATGTTTATTCAGCTCGAAAAGAATACAGTGTTTACCGATGTGTTGGAAAATTCAAGATGGCGTCTCACACATTCTTTAACACCGTAAGTTTGGGAAAAGGTGTTATAAATAAAAAACTATACAAAATACTATTAAAAACCCGCCGAATATATGTCAACCTATGTCACGGTAACATATATTGAGCGAGTTTTTAACAGTATTTTAACCGGTTTTTTATTTATTACACCTTTTTCCAAACTTACCGTGTTAAAGAGAGAATCGGCCGCCATCTTGAATTTTCCAATACATCGGTAAACACTGTATGCTTTTCGAGCTGATTAAACATGTTAAATTGAATAAAAACACGAAAAATTTGCCTTTGATAACATTTATTTGTTATATATTTGTTTTTTGGCAACTTATTCGAATCTAATTTAAGACCACGAGTGAAATGAGAAAAAGAAGTCAGCGGGTTTGGTTGCCATAACAACGTGACGGTAGTGAACGTGTGTGTGTGCGTGTGTGCGCGTATTTCGTGTAGTTTAGTTTCGCATAATAGTTTCGTATTTTTTTAATTTGTAAATAACAAGTTATTAAAAAATTAAACCCTTCCAAGATGGACAATAAATAAAGCCATAATATTTTATGGTAAAGGTAAGAGCGTAGAAACGATTGTTTTTTAGGAGATGTGATTATTGGATTAACCAATCAGAAATCGTCTGTGGCACACACATCTCTGTTTTTATAGATATATAGATATATATAAATCTATACACCTATAATTCCGTATTCCTTTGGTGTGTAGTGATATTCATATTAAAAACCCTATTTTTCTATTTATTTAAAAAGAAAATACAATTTTCTTATATATGAGTTATTGAATTGCATTCATTAGCAAAAGATCAAGCTAATTTGCATATTCTTTTAAACATTCATTTTTAATTAATTCCCTATTAGTTTTTTTCGGTTTTCTTATAGGGTGATCACCTTTAGTTAACTATTACGGGTAATTATATTCATGCAGATATTCTACATGATTTATACTTGCGGAATATTTGCATAAAAAGCTTACAATGAATCCAACATCGTTTCCATATATATTTATGTATACGTATCTATTTTTGTTTCATCTATCTGTCTATCTATCTATCTATCTATATATCTATAAAAGTGAACGTGTCTGTGTGTGTGTGTCTGTGTACATTTCATTACGTAATAACTCTGTCAATTTTCAGTCTATAGACTCGAAATTTGAAATACAGGGTACTGAGATTTGGGAAAATCGATGTGACGGAGGTCAGCCAGAAATTTTGCTGTTAAAGGGTCAAAGTTCAACGATTTGACCTTTAAGAACTCTACCAAACTCCTCCGACAATTTTGGGTCTAGAGACTTGAAATTTTAGATATAGGTTCTTTGAACATGGATCTAACTTAATAACTGGATTTGAGCCCCAAACAATAAATTTTAAGGGGTCATAATACGGGTCAAATTTAAAAAAATTAACCATTGTTTTTTTTTTTTTTTTCTTTTTTGCTCAGCATACACCTCCAAACACCCGGGCAACGCCGGGCACCACTGCTAGTATATATATATAAGTATGTGGTGGGGTCAGGTGGATCTTGTGGAATATTTCATTTGGATTTCAAATGATGTCTTTCCACATATAAGCTTCCGTTATAATACTTTTATTTTATATATTATTTTTAAAGAGCATTCTTCGCTTATATCTAATCGTTTAAATTACAATTAAAACAATTAGGTCTTCTTTTTTTCAGAACGTTGAATACAAGATGGAAGAAAAGCAAATTCGCATAATTTTCTTATTTTAATTCCAGCTACGCCGGAAAGCTGCTGAAACGGCTCGCGATATCAACGAAGTGTTTGGCCTAGGAACTACAACAGAATGCATAGCACAATGTTGTTTTAAGAAATTTTGTGGCGGCGACAAGAGTTTTGAAGATGATGAGCGTAGTGATCGTTCAGCGGATGTCGAACACAATCAATTAAAGCCAATTCACGTACAGCGGTTTGAGAATGGATTTTTTTTTTTGCACGGTGGTCACCACTTATCAAGGCCCGGAAGCCACTCAGGGATAAGGGTTATTGCAAGTACAGTACGTTAGTGTGGAGATTTAATGAGGTTTTTACTTAAGAGGGCGGTTCATCAGGAATTTGTTTATGTTGGACTTGAAGACATCCAAGTTGTAGTCAGGTGGGAAGCAGACAGATGGAACAGAGTTCCACAGGCGTGCAGTTCTAAGAAAGAAGCTTTGATCATGGAATCCACGTTTTGATTTAGGCGCAGATAAAGAGTGGGGGAAATTTTTCACAGTGGATTCAGCTAGATGGGTGTTTTCGTGAAAGATTGGCGAGGGGGGACCAGAGATTGGAGCTCAGACGAGCACCTGCCATTGAAATAGCGATAAAACAAGTATAGGCTCGCAACGTCTCTTCTGTGGGAGAGAGTTTGCAGGGTAGAGAAAAGGGCATCCCCCACTAAGACACGAAGTCTATTTTTACTCTGTCAAGGCAGACTTCTGGATTAAACGTAACGTATGCGATGATTTCCAACAACTTTAGAGAGATTGGAAAGATAAAAATGGGTGCCTCATGAATTGAAGAACAACCAAAAAAAGAAACGGCATTATTAAGTATCATCTTCCCTTCTTTTACGTAACAAGAACGACCCGTTTCTCGACCGGGTTGTGTATAATAAAAATCTGAATTTGTTTATCGAGTTGTCATCGTCTTAAATTTTAACGTAATGACGTCATTTCTAGCAAAAGTCGTAATAATATTACAGCGTGAGTCTTTTAAATGTTTTTAACTACGAAGAAAGTAGAGGGAACCTTACTTTAGAATTACTCTGGGGGCATTCTTTATTGTATTTAGTGCTTACAGTACCTATTTACTATGCCTCCCCACGGGACATAGTTAGACACCAGGGTCGTTTTTTAACGTGAAGAAAAGGTACAAAAATAAAAATTGTCTCAGTCGTGAAGGATTTCTCCTCGACCGAAAGAGAACAAGAAATGGAAGTGCAGCATCTGAAGAACAGATGGTATTTATTTGCTCCCCCACCGAGCAAATTAGGCACAAGGCCGATTTTTAATGTGAGGAGTGAAGGGAAGGGGAAGGGAAAAAGGGGACCAGCTCCCGAGAGGTGGGAAATGGGAGCTGGTTAATGGTCAGGCGTGTGGGGTTGCCCCCACATCTTTGCTAGTCATAGCTAGTCATAGCTTGCAGCATCTGAAGAACAGATAGTATTTATTTGCTCCCCCACCGAGCAAATTAGGCACAAGGCCGATTTTTAATGTGAGGAGTGAAGGGGAAATAGGGACCAACTCCCCGGGGAGTAGGGGAGCTGGTTAGTGACAATTGGTATGAAGGGTTGCCCCTACATTGACCAAGGTCTTATCCGTGCGGTCGCCCCCACATAGGGTCTTTGCTTGCAGTATCTGCCGGAACAGATGGTATTTATTTGCTCCCCCACCGAGCAAATTAGGCTCAAGGCCGATTTTTAAAGTGAGGAGTAAAGGGGAAATGGGGATCAACTCCCCGGGGAGTAGGGGAGCTGGATAGTGACAATTGGTATGAAGGGTTGCCCCTACATTGACCAAGGTCTTATATGTGGGGTGTCCCCCACATATGGTCTTTGCTTGCAGTATCTGCCGGAACAGATGGTATTTATTTGCTCCCCCACCGAGCAAATTAGGCACAAGGCCAATTTTTTAATGTGAGGAGTGAAGGGAGGGGGAAGGGAAAAAGGGGACCAGCTCCCGAGAGGTGGGAAATGGGAGCTGGTTAAAGGTCAGGCATGCGGGGTTGCCCCCACATCTGGTCTTTGCTAGTCATAGCTAGTCATAGCTTGCAGTATCTGCCGGAACAGATGGTATTTATTTGCTCCCCCACTGAGCAAATTAGACACAAGGCCGTTTTTAATGTGAGGTAAAAACCAGCTCCCCTAAAAGTAGGCAAAAGGGGGCACTCTGGTTACCAAAAATAATAATTGTCCCAGTATAGAGGGTTTCCCCTCCATTGACTGGTACAAATTATCTTAAGTGCAGCATCTGCCGGAACAGATGGTATTTATTTGCTCCCCCACTGAGCAAATTAGGCACAAGGCCGTTTTTAATGTGAGGTAAAAACCAGCTCCCCTAAAAGTAGGCAAAAAGGGGGCACTCTGGTTACCAAAAATAATAATTGTCCCAGTATAGAGGGTTTCCCCTCCATTGACTGGTACAAATTATCTTAAGTGCAGCATCTGCCGGAACAGATACTACACTTTGATCTTGACCAAAAGGCCATAGTGCTTACAGTAACACACTACAGACTCCCTGAGTTCTTTTTTCCACTGATCACTTAAATAATTTTTCATCGTGGGGAACGATTAGATAATTGGTTTTAGTACTATAATATTTTACCTCCTTAAGATTCGTCTTGATAAACTAGAAATGTTTATGTTAAATTCGGGAATTTTTATGTCCAAATCAGGAATATGTACAGACTTTCTGCAAGAACCCATGACACAACGGATAAATGTGATAAATGTTAATTACTTCAAAATCATATTTTCATGCATATTGAAGATTAAATCCTCAGATAGTATTAAGAATAAAATCACGAATGAATTAGGAATTCTACACGGCCATTGCTGACAGAACGAAAGCAAGCTACCCCCTTCATTAATTAAATATAGAACTTCGTTTAACAGTCCGTAGAAATTGCCAAGTTTTGGAATACGCGCCTGTAGAAAGTCGAAGGTTACATCGACCGAAACGTTGTGAGAATAACACGCACAAACATTAATCTGACGTTCTTGGCCTTCGGGCCAGGATCGGGGTGTGGTATATTTTCCTAAGGTGCTGCACTTCAATTTCTTGTTCTCTGTCAGTGAAGGAGAAATCCTTCACGACTGAGACAATTTTTATTTTTTGTTCCTTTTTTTCCACATTAAAAAACGACCCTGGTGTCTAACTCTGTCCCGTGGGGAGACATTGTATATAGGAACAACGTGATTATTTGAGCATGGTCCGTATTCTATATAAGTACCGTTTTTTTTTGTTTGTTTTTTATCTACTGAATAAATACAAAAATAAAAATTGCTTTAGTCGAGATGGATTCCTTTTTTCTCTGACAGAAGACAAAAGAAGTATTACATTTTGAACCAAAAGCTGGAAAAAAAAACTTATACTATTTAATGTAATAGCAGGGCACTGTTTTCAAGACGATGTGATCAAGAACAAATAACGAAAAAACGAAATAGATAACCAGATGCGGAACGAAAAGAGCACGAAATCCGTGATGGCTCTTTTTTTTATTTCCTCGGACATTTCTCCCTTCGGGAATATACAAGCACTTAAGTCGGTAAGCAGACCTAATTTTACTCATTCTAATATTGTAGCTTTGTAGTCAATTTTGCTTCTGCACTATTTAACCGCCACCGTTTTATATGCCATTCGTACTTTGTTTATGTTCTAATATAATTTGTTCCGTCTCGGCTCGTTACAATAGCCATTTTTCTCCTTCCAGTAATAAAAGAAGTAATAAACAAGAAAGGAAAAGCGTGATGTTTCTCGTTTGTTTATTAAGAGTTTCGTCCACTATCGAAATGTGATGTATTTGGAGTGGTTTAACAAAGACGAAGAACAAACTTATCTGAGCAGCAAATAATAAAAATGGCCTTCACTTCAAAGAAATATATGATAACTATAAAAAAAAAGAGTTCCGGGTTACTTTCACTGTCTGACAGGGGTCAAAAGAGAGTGGCCAACCTAATAGGTCCCGCACTGTCAGCTAGTCTTCAACTCCTGTCCCATCGACAAAATGTTGCATCCCTTACTATATTTTACAAGTATTTTCATGATAGGAGCTCTGACGAACTACAAGTCCTAAATACCCCCCGACAAATGTGAAAAGCAACACAACCGCACCACAACTGGTATTTAACAGTGCCGACCCAGGAGAGGTGAGGTTGGTGATTGCGCAACTATTACCACAAAATTTTCACGCACAAGTTACAGCATCAGCAGTGATGGTTTGTTGTATTCGCGAAATCGCTGAATGACATCATATATATATATATATATATATATATATATATATATATATATATATTTCTAGAAATATATTTTCTTATTATATATAAATCCTTATTTAAGAAGCTCAATGTAATTACAGAGGAATATAGAGAATAAATGACAAAAAGTTATATTCCAAAATTCATGATGTTATATCTTATATGTTATCATCTTATAATTTATTCCTTTAATTCAACTGAATTAAAAGAATAAATTATAAGATGGTCAACATCATGAATTTTGGAATATAACTTTTTGTCATTTATTCTCTCTCTCTCTCTCTCTCTCTCTCTCTATATATATATATATATATATATATATATATATATATACACACACACACATTGAAACTCCGCGGATTAAGGACGATCCACTTATCCTGTGCTTCCTTTTTAAAATTAAATATGTTTTTAACTCTTTTTCAAGGTATTTTTTAACATGTTTTATTAATCATTTGTTCATATTATGAGCTCTATTTCCTTTTCGGTTTTATTGAGCTTTTACATCTGGTTGAGATTACTTTACTTGTAAATATTAACTTTTTAATATTTATAATATATTTTAAGTTTAACATTTTGATTACCTTGGTAAACTTACTGTAATTTTTATTTCTTATATATATATATATATATATATATATATATATATATATATATATATATATATATTTAAAGTGATGGTTGTGTAGTTCCAACGAGAGAAAAAATGTATATTTAAAAGAGGGTAGCCATCAACAATTGTGAGTTTTTCAGTCTTTTATCATATTTTTATTTTAAAATCTTTTTATAAACGCGTTTCAAGCTTTGTTTCGCTCTCTTAAGATATTTTCGTAAAAAGTTTATTTTTAAATGAGAGTTTGAAATGTTATTTTTACATCTGCTGATACTAAATGTGTTTTTCAGAGTGATGAGGTCTCAGACATTCTGTCTCCAACAGTAAGTGTTGGTAGTGTCCAGTCAAAGTTGAGTTCAAATAAATAACAAACAGAACAACGCAAAAGAACTAAACACCTACTTTGAAAATCTCTGGAATCTTAACCTAAAATAAAGACAAAACCACAAGCAACCTCACATACAAGCAAAAACAAGCACTCGAAAAGATCCGTAATAATAATGACATAATAATAAAAGAAGCAGACAAAGGCAGTGCCGTAGTAATCATGGACAAAACTTATTATGAAACAAAAATTACAGAAATACTAAATGACAAACACTCTTTTATATATATATATATATATATATATATATATATATATATATATATATATATATATATATATATATATATATATATATAAGAACAGAGCTGTAAAGTAAAAATTTACAAAAAGTTTTATTATTCAAATAACATATAATTTGCTATATAAAGTTGCAATTTAAAAACATTATCTTTCATCTAGCAATTAATGCTATAGATAGCAAATTTTCAATGATTTTTTTAAAAGTGCAACAAAATGTACATTACATAAAATAAATCCAAGGTCATTTTTTGAATCAATTTAAATTAAATTTTTATACCTTACTTTGTAAAATATATAAAAGTGCACTTTGAAGATAAATAAATTTCAAATTGAATCTTGTACCTTTATTTTTAAAGCCTATAGTAAAAAACATTTTGTTTAACAATTTTCATGCCTTGGATGAAACGCTTTTCTAATTTATATATATATATATATATATATATATATATATATATATATATATATATATATATATATAAGAACAGAGCTGTAAAGTAGAAAGGTATATTCATATATATAAAAAAAAGGAGGGAAAGGATCTACCTTAAACCACTAACCTAGTTTTAAAACAGATCCTTTGTTCGATAAAATGCATGCCCATTGGCTGATAGGAGGGGGCGCAGTGGATACTAGAAAGCTGATTGGCTAACTAGAAATCCTCAACATATATAAAAACAAGAAGCAACTACAAAATTCGTGCATAAGCCTTACGAATCCTACAGTGGATGAAACGCAGAATATTCAGTGTAGCTTAGTCGCCATATACAGGGTGAACAGAAAGTCCTTGGACCAATTCAAAAGTGGTTCATTAATAGAAAATTACAAAAATATAAATTAAACATGAATGAAAATTATAAGTTAGGAAACCAAGAATAAATTCACATTATTTATTTTCAATGTGATGTCCCTTCCTTTCGATTAGACGTTCAATTCTCTGTCTGAAGTTACCAACCGAGGCACCCAGCGTTTCCTGAGGTATTTTAGCCCATTCACTCAGAAGAGATGTCTTCAAAGCATCATCACTTGGATGAGCAACAGACCACACCGAAAAATCCATGGGATTCAAATCAGGCGATACAGGAGGCAACCTCCTTACTCCAGAATCTTGGAAAATGACGTTGGCACCAGTCCTGAGTTTTTTCTGGAGGTTTGGGATGGTGCTCTATCTTGTTGGAAGGTGAAAGGCTGATGAGGGAAGACGGCTATTCTCACGGAGTCATCAATGTCTGCTGAAGATTTTGCGTAAACTCTGTCGTTCTGATTGTTAACAGTCACTTCAATTGTGAAGAGTTTTTCATCAGAAAAAACGATCTCTCGCTCTGCCGTGCCAGCCTTCAGTTCTCCAAGAAGAAGCTTTGCTCTTTCAAGTCTCTTGTGCTTTTGGGCAGGTGTGAGGTACTGTCTCTTTCTCATCTTGTAGGGGGAGAACTGGAGATCGTTTTATACGATGGTTCTCATCGAGGTCACGCTCACATTCATGTCTTTAGCCATTTGTCTTGCAGATCTCTTCGGGTTCCTCCTTACCCTCTCTCGGACAGCTTTAATCACCTTCTTTGTTCGAGCAGTGCGAGGTCTTCCACTCCTATTACGGTCTTCAGATGTATCAAGTTCCTTAAATCTGTTCACATGGTACACGGTGGATTTAGACACTTTCAAGTGCTTAATAATCTCTGAGTTTGTCCTTCCCGCGCAATGAAGCTGAATTATGGCCTCTCCTTTGCTCATTTTTCTGAAAGTTTAAAGAAAATTATTTTAATATTTTTGTTGAAAATAATTAGATCAATAGTTAGACTCAATACTTACTTTATTCGAAAAGAGAAAAAGTTATTTAAACAATATTTAATTTTAAAACTAAAAATGGTCCAAGGAATTTCTGTTCACCCTGTATATTTTATAAATTACCATATATATATATATATATATATATATATATATATACATATATATACATATATATATACACATATATATATATATATATAAGTAGGTTGTCGTTTGCTTGAAGCGTTGTTGAAGAAAATTATAAGGTAAAATTAAAGCCAAGAACAATGCGAGATTTTTTTTATAAAGAGTAAAACTCTAAACAACAGTAATTTTTTTTCTGTTGAATCCAATGGTGTTATAGATCTCAATATATTTCAGACTTATTAGTCCTTTTTCAAGAGAAGACAGCGGAAGAGTGTTCTTCATGAGTTCAAACTCTGTCTGGCCGAGACTGAGGGATATAAGTAGGTTGTCGTTTGCTTGAAGCATTGTTGAAGAAAATTATAAGGTAAAATTAAAGCCAAGAACAATGCGAGATTTTTTTTTTATATATATAGAGTAAAACTCTAAAAAACAGTAAATTTTTTTCTGTTGTATCCGATGGTGTTATAAATCTCAATATATTTCAGACTTATTAGTCCTTTTTCAAGAAAAGACAGCGGAAGAGTGTTCTTCATGAGTTCAAACTCTGTCTGGCCGAGACTGAGGGATATAAGTAGGTTGTCGTTTGCTTGAAGCATTGTTGAAGAAAATTATAAGGTAAAATTAAAGCCAAGAACAATGCGAGATTTTTTTTTTTATATATAGAGTAAAACTCTAAACAACAGTAATTTTTTTTTCTGTTGAATCCAATGGTGTTATAGATCTCAATATATTTCAGACTTATTAGTCCTTTTTCAAGAGAAGACAGCGGAAGAGTGTTCTTCATGAGTTCAAACTCTGTCTGGCCGAGACTGAGGGATATAAGTAGGTTGTCGTTTGCTTGAAGCATTGTTGAAGAAAATTATAAGGTAAAATTAAAGCCAAGAACAATGCGAGATTTTTTTTATAAAGAGTAAAACTCTAAACAACAGTAATTTTTTTTTCTGTTGTATCCAATGGTGTTATAGATCTCAATATATTTCAGACTTATTAGTCCTTTTTCAAGAGAAGACAGCGGAAGAGTGTTCTTCATGAGTTCAAACTCTGTCTGGCCGAGACTGAGGGATATAAGTAGGTTGTCGTTTGCTTGAAGCATTGTTGAAGAAAATTATAAGGTAAAATTAAAGCCAAGAACAATGCGAGATTTTTTTTTTATATAGAGTAAAATTCTAAACAACAGACAGAGTTTGCACTCATGAAGAACTTTAATTTTACCTTATAATTTTCTTCAACAATGCTTCAAGCAAACGACAACCTACTTATATCCCTCAGTCTCGTCCAGACAGAGTTTGCACTCATGAAGAACACTCTACCGCTGTCTTCTTTCGCCTTGTCCTTGGCTTTAATTTTACCTTATAATATATATATATATAAATTTCTTCACGTTATACATTTGGATTTTACTGTCACTGGATTATTTATCTTCCACCAGACTATCCATTCATGTGTAATCACCCTTTTCTTCACCATATTCCCTCTGCTTCACTTTTTTTTGTTTTCAAGTAAGATCTTTGACTTACTTGTTGTTTCATCAAATTCTTTTGCATGCAAAATCCGATCCCGCATTTTGCTAATTCCTACCCTCTGATGATAAGGAAAGTATTTCTTCGAAACTCCGCTGATTAAGGACTATCCACTTATCTAGTGTTTCTTTTTCAGATTAAATATGCTTTTAACTCATTTCAAAGTGTTTTTAATATGATTTATTAACTGTTTGCTCGTATTATAAGCTCTTTTTTCTTTTTTGGTTTTATCGAGCTTTTACATCTGGCTGAGATAACTTTATAAATATTAATTCTTTAATATTTATAATATACTTTAATTTTACCATCTTGGATCATTTTGGTAAATTTAATTGTAATTTTCATTTTATATATATATATATATATATATATATATATATATATATATAATGAAAATTACAATTAAATTTACCAAAATGATCCAATATATATATATATATATATATATATATATATATATATATATATATATATATATATATATAGATGTTTTTATTTGTTTTTGTTAGCAATATTTTCTTGAATGAATTCAAGTATTTATACGAAAGTGCATTTTTACCTAAATGCTTGTTGGGAATAATTTTCCCATTGACCAATCTGGTACCCCCTTTTGATGGGGAGCGACATATATACTATTTTTAAAATATAATTATCCACTGACACGTGTTTCGTCGTCCACGACGAATCAGAATGTCTGAATCTATATTCATATATATTTATATATATATATATATATATATATATATATATATATATATAAAAAACAAGGAACGTAACAAATACTAGAATATATAGCAAAAAGGGAAAGAAACCCTGTTTTTAGTACATATAGCGAAAGTGATTAAAAACGTAAGTGGGGAACGTAAGTAAAAAGTGAGGAAATGTGTTTAAGACGAAACTAATCAGGATTATGATCGATGTATCAAAGTAAAGTGATTAAAAATGTATGTAAATGAAACTAATAAGGTTTCGAATCTATGTATAAAACAGTCAAAGTGATTAAAAACGTATGTAAATAGAAGTAATCACGTTTCCAACAGTGCTCCTCGATTATTAAATTACTTATGGTGGATGCTAGAGTGTAGAATCCATTTCTTTGCTTTATTGTATTGGAATTCATGAGTAGTACCGACTCAAGGATTCTTCGTAAAGGTTTATCATGTGCGACTTTGACTATTCTGGCCTTTGTAAAACTAAAGGAGTGATTGTGATATGAAACATGGGCAAATGTATGTTCGAGTGAGTGCCATGTTTTAAATCCCTTTTATGCTCTGTAAGTGCTCATCTGAACTCCAATCTATGACCCCCCTCGCCAAACTTGCACGAAAAACACTCGTTTGGCCGAAACCACTATCAAAGATTTCGCACACTCCTTGTCTGTGCTTCGGCCTAAATGTAGATTCCACGAACAAAGCTTCTTTTTAGAACTGAACGCCTATGGAACTTACGCTTCCCCACTTACGTTTTACATACAGCTTCCATACTTACATTTTTAATCACTTATCCTATATGTGCATAAAAATGTATGGAAAGATGAAACGTTGATGAACACCTTACTTTGTTCCTTTTTATCTCTCTAAATCTGTGTGTATATGAAAGAACTTGATATATACTAGAACATATATATGACGCGATACATTAGTGGTCGTGCGAGATAGCTCCGTGGAAGAAGCTTAGTTCTCTTATCACGTGGTCCCAATTTCGAATCTCGCTAGATTCAGCCACTCTGATAAGCCGTAGACGACGAAACACGTGTCAGTTGATAATTATATTTAAAAAATAATACATAGGTTGCTCCCTATTTGTGGGTACCAAATTGGTTAAAGGGAAAATTTATTCCCAACTCGCATTTAGGTAAAAATGCACTTTCATATAAATAATTGAATTCATTAACAAGTATCGCTAAGAAAAAACAAAGAACATCTCTCTCTTTATATATATATATATATATATATATATATATAGATATATATATCACAAAATGTTAACACATACTAGAAAATAATGCATTTTAACATTAATTGTTTCAGTTTAAGATTTTGTGAACTTTCTTATTATTCTTTATTATTAAATATCTTTTCGCATTGAATACATTTTAGTTCTCAAGTCAGAAATATGATATTTGATAGATATTTAGTACAATGTATAATTTGATATTACGATGTATTAATCCAATATTATGCTCCGGCCTTCTTCAGGTGTATCTTGTCGACCTCAGGAATATTTCTGTCGAACTCGGGCGATTGGACAAAATTTCTAGTGGAACTCTGTATTCATTCACGGGGGTAACATGCTCTTGTTTCCTCAGCCATGACTGGACAGAGGTCCTATATAATTCACGATTGTATTTTTCGGTCGCTCACATTGAGGATTGAACCTTCAACCTTTAGGAGAAGATCACTTGTTACAATTGATTTTCCAAGTACTTTAACCATTGCGCCATGGACCATTACAGACGTTGTGAAAATCACACTCAAGATGAGAACATTAGCCCGATGAATCGAAATGATACGAATAACCAATCCTCATCTCAAAAATTCAGAAACGTAAGATACATTAATTTGATTTTAATTGATACTAATTTGATATTAAGCCGATTTTTTCATTGAGATTGAACTAAATGTTATATGCACACACACGCACACACACACACACACATACACACACGCACATTTTTAACTTAGTCCACCAAGGAATTTAAGTTGAATTTATTTTATTTTATTATATTTCTTCTTATTATTTTTCTTATAAAAGTAAAGTTTTTTTTATTGTTTGTTTTATTATGATTTTGCCTTGTGCCAAAGGAAGATTAGCTTACAGCGATTAAGTGAATGCTATTTCACACTCAATATTTCAAACTCATAATACAACGTTATATATAAGTTATATTTTCTCCTCTTTCCTGATCGACTCTCTCACCAACGTGATCTCATTATGATAGTAGCAAATATTTTACTTTCTTCTTTTGAGTCCTCCAACAAAACTCTAAATCATTTATTCACAATAATACTTAGCTAAAACATCGATTAATGATTTAATTACTTTAATGCATTATTTTCATACATGTTACGTTGGCCTACCAGTAGACAATACGAAACACTGCCTTTCTGCCCGGATTTTAGCACAATGGCTGAACGGCACACGGAGCAACACCTTACCATTAGAACCAGTACTTCTATAATGTATCGCCATTAATAAGCAAACTATTAAAAAACTATAATTTAATTTTAGACACGGATTAACTTTCTGAAACCATGAAAAAAACATCATACTAATTAATACTTATAACCAGTTACAAATCCATGTTTAAATTATAGCAGACATATTTGTTCTAAAGGAATATGAAATGCA
>NC_136489.1:164690082-164725082 GCF_053919585.1 Euprymna scolopes | reverse complement strand
TGAGGTATCTACAGTTGCATTTGTCTTGTTCGTTATTAGTATTTTTATTTTTATTTCTAGTATGGTTGTTGTTGTCCGGAGTTGGCTTATTATTATTATTATTATTATTATTATTATTATTATTATTATTATTATATATCTTTTATTATTATTTCTACTAGATATATATGTGTCATTTGTGATAGTTTTATTTTTGTCATGGTGTCCATTTGTTTATTGCTTATTTTGTTGTTGTTTTCATAGCTTTTATTTAATATTTTGTTATTATCATCTCAAAATATTCGCAGCAGCTGTAGGATAACTTTAGCGTATTTTTATTAAAAATTTCGTGTAAGAGGTTGGTTGCGGGAAAGTGCTTTTCGATAAGATCTAGAAATTTCTTCCCGAGTTTTGTTTTAACATTTGATTGTATGACGCCGTATACCAGATCATATTTCTTTTTCTTCTATTTTTAGTTTTATTATAGTTATTGGTGTTTTGTTGCTTATATTTGATATCAATATTAAAGACACTGGATATAAAGGCTAAATAGCACAAACAAAGGAACGGGTCAACTGGAGGTAAAATCGGCCTTTGTCCTGTAAGTGCTTGCTCATTAGCTGATTAGGAAGGGCGTGGTGGATACTAGAAAGCTGATTAGCTAATAAAAAAACTCAATAGTAGATGCGGATATAAAAACACGAGATGACCACAAAAATCTCGCATGAGCCTGAAGAATCCTAAAGTGGATGAAACGCGGAATATATGGTGTAGCTTAAACGCCATATATATTTATAGCTTACTATATATATATATATATATATATATATATATATATATGTTTGTACATATGCATGTATATATGTATGTATATATATGTATGTATATATGTTTATATATATATGTGTATATATATGTATGTATATATGTATGGTTATATGTATGTATATATATGTATTGTGTCAGGTCATATCATATGCTACTGGTACCATTTAACCCAGTACTACCTTCCTCATGGTCGGGTTAACGGCGACTAAACTGGTTCCCCCACCAGACTTATTTGGTGAGGAGGACGGCTAGTCTCCCTGAAGGATTAAAAACAAGACATTTCAAAGGGCGAATGAACACTTTTTCGGAGTCAACGGCAAACTAGCACCGTGTATATTTGTGTGTATGTCTATAAGTGTTCGGTGGAGAGGGCTCCCGTAAGCCGTGGTGAAGGCAACCTTTCTAGGAGAAGCAAATCTCCGATTTAAAAAAACAAAGCTGGAGACCAGTACCCGCATTAAGCTGGTCTGCAGTTTAATTTGTTGCTGGCTATCTTGCTCTTGCTTGTTGCTGGATCTCACCATTTTGAACCGAGAGAGAGACGTAGCTGTCGTACAAAGCTAGGACTCTGTAACTTCACCTTTGAATAGATACTCCCTCAGGGATTTGGGCTCATGGACCTTAAGTGTCCGAGAGAGTGACACTCGTCTGACAAGACGTTGTAATCATCATATATGTATATATATATTTATACATATATGTGTATATGTGTATATATGTGTATATATATATTTATATATATATATACGTATATATATGTATATATATATATATATTTATATATATGTATATATATGTATATATATTTTTATATACATATGTATATATATATGTACATACATATTTATATATATATGTATATATGTATTTATATATATGTATTTATATATATATGTATATATATGTATATATCTATTTATATATATATATGTATATAAATGTATATATATATATCTATATCTATGTATATATATGTATATATATGTATATATACATGTATATATATGAGTGTATATATGTATATATATGTGTATATATGTATATATAAGTGTATATGTGTGTATATAAGTGTATATATAAGTGTATATATGTATATATATGTATATATATGAATATATATGTATATATATGAATATATATGTATATATAATGTATATATATGTATATAGAAGTGCATATATATATGTATATAGAAGTGTATATATATAAGAGTATATATATATGTATATATCTGTGTAAGATTTTGTTGAAAATTCAAAGACTTACGTTTTCTTTTTATAACAATTGTTTATTTCCTGGATGTTTTTCATTACAGTTGTTTCATTAATGGGTAGGCAATTTTAAGATTTATATATCCATAAAAATATCCTGTACCCCAACTTATTTAGATGTTTATCCATTAGGTTTTTACAACAAATGGTATATTTTAAAAATGCTGAACATCCTATTCGGGTAAAAAGATTTCCAAAGACCTGCCTCTTAACTCCCATTTTTTTTTATTATGTGAAGGTAGTTTTTCGTTTTTACCTGTAGTTTCGTATTTTTATTTTTTATTTATTTTTTATTTATTAATTATTTAAATTTTTTTTATTTCCCCCTTTTTTTCTTATTTGTTTTTCCAATTACCATATAATTTTATATAATTTATTTCTACATTTATGCGTGTTTATTTTAATATTCCTGTTTTCCTTGGTGTTTGAATTCGTATAATTACTCGATCCTTCTGTTGAAAGAGAGGGGGTCACTCTCATGGTGTCATTTTGTATATCTAGGATTACCTCCCTTGCATCTTTTATCTTTCCTTATATTATACTTTTTTACATATATATGCGTATATATGTATATATATGTATATATATATATATATAATTTATAATTATATATATGCATATATATAATCATATATATAATTATATACATATAATTATACATACAATTATATATATAATTATGTATATATATATAATTATATATGTATATATATAATTATATATATAATTATATATATAATCATATATATAATTATATATATAATCATATATATAATTATATATGTATATATATACATAATTATATATATATATAATTATATATGTATATATATAATTATATATATATAATTATATATGTATATATATAATTATATATATAATTATATATTTAATTATATATATAATTATATATATAATTATATATGTATATATATAATTATATATGCATATATATAATTATATATATATAAATAATTATATATAAAATTATATATGTATATATAATTATATATATATATATATATATATATATATATATAATTATCTATATACATATATATATAATACACCTCCAAATACCCGGACATATAATTATATATATATATATAATTATAATTATATATATAACTATATATAAATAATTATATATATATATAATTATATATATAAGTATATATCTATATATCTAGAAAAGTGAACGTGTCTATGTGTCTGTGTACATTTTCCTTCGCAATAACTTTGTCAATTTTCAATCAGACTCGAAATTTGATATACAGGTTACTGAGTTTGGGAACATCGATGTGATCGGTTTTCGGCCAGAAATTTGGCGAGTAATGGGTCAAAGTTCAACGATTTGATCTTACGGAACTCTACCAAACTCCTCCGAAAAATTTGGGTCTACGCACTTGTAATTTTAGATATAGGTTCCTTGGACATGGATTTAACTTAATAACTTTATTTGAGCCCAAAACAATAAATGTTAAGGCTTATAATAAGGGCCAAAGTCTTAAAAAAATGTTAAGGCTTATAATAAGGGCCAAAGTCTTATAAAAATGAACTCTGCGGTCTCTTCCAAAGTACTCAGGCAATTTCTGGTCTAAATATTTGAAACTTTAAATAAAGGGATTCTGAGATAGGCAAGCTTTTTCATCAGTTTGGGTCGAAAAGTTTTAGTTACCAATATATAAATATATGTATGTATGTCTGTTTGCATGTTTGCCTTAAACTTTCAATAGAGGCGACAGATTATACCAAGATCAGTATCATTTTAAAGTTCGATTTTTCATACGAATAATATCGAAACATTGGCTAAAACATTAATATCTTCCCCTTCAACTAGGCACTTTTCTACAGTGGAGGCACTTTTTTCGCCGATATTTTGAAAGTTATCCTCTCCTTTAGATTGTCTAGCCTTAATTTTAACAAATGTCGCTTCTGGTTTGACGGTGGTCGTAACAGCATAAACGTTAGGTTTTACCCCAGTCTTTTCCTCCTTTGCGGTACGGGTTCGAGCCTGCCTTCCTACTACCACTTTTTTTTTTGCTCAACGTACACATCCAAACACCCGGGCAACGCCGTGCTTAAATGCTAGTATATGTATATATCTATAAAAGTGAACGTGTGTGTCTGTGTACATTTCCCTATGCAATAATTTTCAATTTTTAGTCTACAGACTCGAAATTTCATATACAAGGTACTGAGATTTGGAAAAATCTTTGTGACCGGGTTTCAGCCAGAAATTTTGCTGTTAAGAGGTCAAAGTTCAACGATTTGACCTTTGATAACTCTACCAAGCTCCTCCGATAATTTTTGGTCCAAACACTTGAAATTTTAGATATAGGTTAATTGGACATGGATCTAACGTAATAAGACGATTTGAGCCAAAAATAATGAAATGTAAGGGATCATAATAGGGGTAAAATTTTAAAAAAAATGACCGCCTTTTTTTTTTTTTGCTCAACATACACCTCCAAATACCTGCACAACGCCGGGCACCTATGCTAGTATATATATATATATATATATATATATATATATATATATATATATATATATATATATATATATATATATATATACATATATATATATATATATATACATATATATATATATATATATACGTATATATATATACGTATATATATATATATATATATATAGTAATTTATAAAATATATATGGCGATTAAGCTACACTGAATATTCCGCGTTTCATCAACTCTAGGACCCCTAAGCCTGAAGAGTCCTAGAGTGGATGAAACGGGGAATATTCAGTGTAGCTTAATCGCCATATATATTTTATAACTTACTTACTAGCTCTGCCTACGTATTGAGCACTTTTGAAGTAAATACATTAAGTTTACGCATAAATCTAAACTCTCGTATATTAATTTTATGTGAGTAAATTGCGTAGTTATATATATATATATATATATATATATATATATATATATATATATATATATATATATAAGAATCCTGTCGTGAATAAGGAAACAGATTAATCGTATGGTATAGACTTTGAAAGAAATTTAATCAAAAGACTAAATATATATATATATATATATATATATATATATATAGATATATATATAGATATATATAGATATATAGATATATAGATATATATATATATTTATTATTATTATTATTATTATTATTATTATTATTATTATTATTATTTGTTTTTTTATTAGAATATGGTTATATAAATATTTACTTGTTTGCGTGTTGCTATTCTACAAGTCAATAGGTATTAATGACAGTATTTACTCACGTCGATATTGATAATGAAATCTTAATTAAAACGTGTTTTGTTACAAGTGTGTGATTAACATTTTATATATTAGTGATTTTCCCAAACAATATGAAATAAATTAGTTTCTTTTCTTCGTAAATACTTATCGAAACATATGCATTCTGTGTACAGAAATATTTAACATTCTACGACTGATTAATATTATAAAAACAGGTAAACAAGCGTTCTCCGGATACAAAAAAGTAATATCCCATAGTTTATGTAATGATTCATCCCTTTTCTTTTATTTTAAAGCTTTTTTTCCATAAAATATATACTCATACTTTAAACGGAAATAAGTAAACGAAGTATTAAACCACACTTAACTGTAGGTGAACAAAATCCAATACAAATTTACATATTTAGATATAGGTTCCTTGGACATGGATCTAACGTAATAATGTGATGTGAGCCCAAAACAATAAATTTAAAGGGGTCATAATAGGGGTAAAATAAAAAAAATTCACCGCTTTTTTTTTTTTTGCTCGACATACACCTCCAAATACCCGGGCAACGCCGGACTCCCATGCTAGTATATATATATATATATATATATATATATATATATATATATATAATGATATATATAATTTTGTATATATATATAATTCTCTATATATAATTATATATTTATAATTGTATACATATATATATATAATTATGTATATATATAATTGTATATATATATATAATTGTATATATATATAATTGTATATATATAATTATGTATATATATATAATTATGTATATATAATTATGTATATATATATATAATTGTATATATATATATAATTATGTGGACATTGATAAGGAAGTCTTCATTAAAATATGAAACTGAAACAAAATACTATATATATATATATATATATATATATATATATATATATATATATATATATATATATTCACTGAAGATTCCCGAAAGGATGAAACACTAGTGTCTGTAGGTATTTCATTATTATAATAGTAAAAAAATAATTATACCAGCCCCTTTAAGAAACTCGTTTCTTATCGTTGAGCTCTTCAGCTGAATTAAAGTCGGTCAATTTAGCTCTTAAGCATAGATCATCGTATAACGATTAGATCACTGTGTGATTTATGTAAAGAAATTTACAATTAAAATGTTGAAATTCAACGTTATTTCACGCGGTTAATGGTAGCGTAATGTATACGGTCTTTGCTAATCGAGCCACAGATGGCTCGTGCTGCCGAGTTCCAATCTGTCGACTGGTGTTTATCGTGACACACTGCACTGAAGATTCCCGAAAGGATGAAATACTAGTGTCTGTAGGTATTTAATTATTATAATAGTAAAAAAAAAATAATTATAGGAGTCCCTTTAAGAAACTCGTTTCTTATCGTTGAGCACTTTCAGTTGAATTAAGTCGGTCAATTTAGCACGTATGCATAGATCTCTGACTGACGTAATGAACACTTAAAATTAAAATGTTTAAATTCAACGTTATTTCACGCGGTTAATGAAAGCCGAATGGATACGGTCTTTGGTAATCGAGTAAGAGATGGCTCGTGTTGCCGAGTTCGAATGAGTCGACTGGTGTGAATCGTGACACCCTGCACTGAAAATTCCCGAAAGGATGAAACACTAGCGTCTGTAGGTGTTTAATTATTATAGTAAAAAAATTATTATTATATAATTATCACAACAAGCAGGTTCCTTTAGTCTTGGACAGACTATTGATACCCAAGAAGGGTTGCTTGCGCTTGAAATTTTTGTGGCAGGAGGTGAGCAATCTCCAACCACACCTCTCATGAAATGGCATTGTTAAATACCAGTGGCAAGTGAAGTACAGGCTGTCGGGAAACAAATGCCGAGATAAGCGGAGAGCACATACAGCGCCTAGAATTCCCATCTGATACTAACCAGGCTCACCGTTGCTTAACTTCGGTGATCTAATGAGAATCGGTGTATCAACGTGATTATGATATATATATAATACCGTCATTTATACTTGTTTCCTATATGATTATATAAATATTAATTTCTTGACGTGTTGCTATTCTACAAGTACAAAATTTTTAAAAATTATATTCTTAAGTTACAGACAAAATATTCAACCATTAATACGTGCAAAACATTATGTTGGTGAACAAAATCCAATAGATGCATGCCAAAGATTTACACACATTTTTATTTATTTATTTTTTTTTTTTACACAGTGATCACCACTTATCAAGGCCCGGAAGCCACTCAGGGATAAGGGTTATTGCAAGTACATTACGTTAGTGTGGAGATTTGATGAAGTGTTTACTTAAGGGGGCGGTTCATTAGGAATTTGTTAACATTGGACTTGAAGACATCCAAGTTGTAGTCCGGTGGGAAGCAGGCAGACGGAACAGAGGTCCACAGGCGTGCAGTTCTAAGAAAAAAGCTTTGTTCATGGAATCCGCGTTTTGATTTAGGCACAGATATAGAGTGGGGGAAATTTTTCACAGTGGATTCAGCTAGACGGGTGTTTTTCGTGAAAGATTGGCGAGGGGGGGACCAGAGATTGGAGTTCAGACGAGCACCTGTCATGGAAATAACGATAAAACAAGGATAGGCTCGCAACGTCTCTTCTGTGGGAGAGAGGTTGCAGGGTAGAGAAAAGGGCATCCCCCACTAAGCCACGAAGTCTATTTTGTACTCTGTCAAGGCAGGATAGGCTGTTTTTAGCAGCTCCTGCCCAGATTTACACACATGCTAAACATCAAAGCAAATCCACGCAATGAAAGTACAAATCAACAACTAACAACTAATGTTACATTATAATGTAATCAGTTATCAGAAATGTGCACACGTTGTACGTTTCTTGATGAGATTCTATCATTAGGTTGAGAAGAAAGTTCTTGCGAAATTTTGTAACTGGTCCTCCGAAAAAAGGAGGGCGAACCTGTAAATTAACCCTAGTCCGTTCGTCCGTTCGTTCGTTCGTCTCGCCGCACTTTTCTCAATAACTACGTCTTGGAATGTTTTGAAATTTTGCACAAACATTAAACATGATATGAGTAAAAAAAAAGTAAGAGAACGGATTTTCCGGGAAAACTCCGGTTGCCCCCCTAGGGGTGCCTTTCAGGTTAAAACGGCTAAAATTGACACATTTGTGCTTATTAAAAAAACTGATGCTTTGGATTTTTATAAAACTTTCTCAAAAGTTGTAACTGATTTCTATATAATTTTGTTTGTCTATACTTCGCGATAACTCTTGGGTGGCTCTTTAAAGGCTAATAAAAACACTCCATTTTTGGGACTTTTTTTGCCATATTTCCCCAAAATTCTCTGTTTATGTCTATTTAGCAGTTTTGTATGGTGCTGAACTCGAATTTAAATATGTTAAGGCCTTCGGGACTTTTGGGGCTAAATGGGGGGAGGGTCGAATGATGGACTTTGTCATTTCTTTTTTTGCATGGTGCTTAACTCAAATTTACATATGTTAAGACCTAAAACTGCACCCTTTGTTCATTTTCGCCAGGATTTGACGTTACCTGGCGACTTTTGGGACTAAATTTTTTTGGGGGGACAAGTGCTGAACTTAGTCATTTTTTTATGCCTCTTTCACTGTGAACTTACGGGGGACCATGCATGCTTCACTTGTTTTAATTTCGAATGATGTATTTTTAAATAAGTTGTCATTATAATACCTTTCCTTTATACATAATTTAAAATAGTTTTTCGCACTAATTGTTTAAATCACTATCGTTTTAAAAGAATTAAGTCTTTTCAGAACGTTAAACACAAGATGGAAATTAAGCAAATTCACACAATTTTCGTTATTTTTTAAACTGGAAAGCTGCTGAAACAGCTCGCGATATCAACGAAGCGTTTGACGCAGGAACGACTACTGGACGCACAGTACAATGGTGGTTTAAGAAATTTTGTGACGGCAACGAGAGTGTAGTGGTCGGCCATCGGATGTTTACAACGATCAATTAAGAGCCTTAGACGAAGCACAACAGTGCGAGAACTTGCTTCTGAATTAGACGTAACGTATCTGTCCCTAATTCAAAGCGTAGGTTTCATGAGCAAAGCTTCTTTCTTAGAAGTGCACGACTGTGGAACTCCTTCCGTTTGCCTGTTTCCCACCTGACTACAACTTGGATGTCTTCAAGCCCAACATAAACAAATTCTGAATGAACCGCCCCCTTAAGTAAGACACTTTATCAAATCTCCAATACTAATGATTACTACAATAATATCATATTGATTACTGTACACGCAATAACCCTTATCCCCGAGTGGCTTCCGGGCCTTGATAAGTGGTGACCTCCATGTAAAAAAAAACAAAAACAATTTCTAACCACTTGAGACAAATTGGAAATACAAAAAAAAAAAAACTTGATAAATGTGTTCCTCACGTATTGAATGACAACCAAAACAAAGGTTTATTTTCAAGAATGACCCGTTTCTCGACCGGTTTGTGACTTGCGATGGAAAGTGGGTTCTTGCGACTTGGTTAGACGCCGACGAAACTCTGCGACAATTCCCGAATCCAGAGTGGCACACAAAAAGGTTAGGCTAACTGTTTGGTGGTCTGTGATCGGTCTCCTCCACTACATTTTTTTTTAATGTAGGGGAAACCATTACGGCGGAAGACTACTGTCAAGAAATGGTTGAAATGCATCAGAAACTTCGACATCAACATCCACCATGTAAGGCTCAATTCTTCTCCACGATAATGCCCGCCCGTACATTGCTGAACCGACTTTGCAGAAGTTGAACGAATTGAGCCACGAAACTCTGCCTCATCCACCATACTCTCCAGACGTCTCACCTCCCGACTACCTCTTTTTCAAGCATCTCGACCACTTTCTGAGTGAGAAATGCTTAAAAAACGTAAGCGATATAAAAAAAATTGTTCAGCGATAATATCGCAACCAGAACGCAAGATTTTTATGTTACTAGTATAAATACATTAATTTTGCGTTTTGTTGATTTTGATGGTGATTATTTTGATGGTGCTTATTTTGATCAATAAATTTTTGTTTAAGCCAAAATGTGTTCATTTGAAATCAAAAATTAAAAACCGCCAGAACTTTCTTGTCAACCTGATAAATATGTTGCGTAAAACTCTGTTTTCGTTTCTTCTTCTTTTAATACAAAGTTTAAGTTCCTAATTTTTTTATCGTTTATTAAATAATTATGTGCACATGTTTCTCGGAAAACTACTTTTCAATATTTTAAAAGAATGGCAAGTTCTACACAAATATACAGTATTTTTAGATTAAGAAAATGTATATCTTTTTAAATTCTAATACATTAAAAAATATATATAATGCATATATTCAATCCTGTTGTAATAGAAAATATTCTTAAATAAAATGTTTCGCGTTTTCAGAATTTAAATTAAAACATGCAAAACTTTTGTTTAATACGTTTTACAACGATGCAACAAATGTTAATTTGTCAAATTATTTGAAAGCTGAATTCACTGCATGTTTAAAACAGGCTCAACTTTTTGAAATTTTATCGTAGAAAGTTTTTCTTGCGGAGAAAGTCCTTGCGAAGTCCGGATACACAACTTCGGAAAGCTTTTCTTTTTGTTTCTGTACAGATAAAGAGTGGGGGAAATTATTGATATTGTTTTCAACTAGACGAGTGTTTCTCGTGAATGTTTGGCGAGGGGGGATCACAGATTGGAGCTCAGACGAGCACTTGCCATGAAAATAACAATAAAGCAAAGACAGAGTAGAAACGTCTGTAGGAAAGAGGTTGCAGGGGGGCGAAAAGGACATCCCTTCAGTATGAAGTCCATTTGGAAGTCCATTTTGAAGTCCATTTTGAAGTCTATTTTGAAGTCTATTTTGAAGTCCATTTTGAAGTCCATTTTGAAGTCTATTTTGAAGTCCATTTTGAAGTCCATTTTGAAGTCTATTTTGAAGTCCATTTTAAAGTCCATTTTGAAGTCCATTTTGAAGTCTATCAAGGAAGAATAAGTCCTTTCTAGCAGCTCCTGCCCCGATGTGGCAACAATACTCCATCCTTGGATGTACCTGGCTCTAATATAGGTAGAGATCAGCATCAGCAGGTAGATATCTACCGGATCGATAAAAGAATCCAACGCTTGGTAATCTAATAAACTCAGAATTTCCAGACATGCCAGTAATTTCAGCTTTTTTTTCTTAATTAAGCTGTCACCACTCATCAAGGCCCGGAGTATTAGGATTATTGAGAATTTGTTTACATCTGACTTGAAGACAACAAAATTGTAGTCGGCTGGAAAACAGACTAACGGAAGAGAGTTCCACAGGCATGCAGTTCTGAGAAAATGCTTTTTTCATGGAATCTACGTTTCGGTTTCGGTTCAGGCACAGATAACGAGTGGAGAAAATTATTGACAGTAGTTTCAGCTAATCGGGTGTTTTTCGTGGAAGATTGGCAAGAGGGGACCATAGATTGGAGCTCAGACGAGCACTTGTCATGGAAATAACGATAAAGCAGAGAGAGAGAGAGAGAGGCTCGCAGCGTCTCTTTTGTGGGAAAGAGGTTGCAGGGAAGAGAAAAACATTCCCCCACTAAGCTACGAAGCCTATTTTGAACTCTGTAAAGGCGAGATAAGCTGCTTCTAGCAGCCATTGAAAAGATTTGGCTCTTATATAGATAGACAATTGCATCGATAAAATGATCCCACCATTTTCCAGCGACCTTGGCAACATATTTGTGTACGTGTTCCATTTCAGATCAGAAGTAAAGGTCAAGCCAAGAAGCTTGTCAAAACATAGAGCCTCCCAAAAAACGAGAGCTATTCATTTCCAGATGAGGATCAGAGCGTTGATGATGTAAAGATAGAAGCTTAATTCTTAAATACATGGTATACTGATGAGGTTTTCCAGGGTGTTGGGAAACAATTCTCCTTAAGACAAATCCGTCGTTGCGTTGGGAATTTTCTCAAATCTGTTTTAGTCGACAAAATAAATAATTTTATAATTTGTTCTGAATGTATTTCTAGTATTGGTTGTAAACTTCAATTCAATGTTTTTCTTTCTTTTTTTTTCAAAATACGTTTATCTTGCAAATGGTCGTTACAAAGAACTGAATGTTGCAAAGATAACCAATTATTTCGGATAACAAATTTTATCCCTCTATAATATAAATCTCACCTGTCTGTTTAATTGTATGTATGTATGTATGTATGTATGTATGTATGCATTTATACCTCGGAAAAACTTTCGACAGAGGCGACAGATTTTGACGAGATCGATACCATTTTGAAGCTCAGCCCTTAGGACGACAAATATCGAAAAGTTGACTAAAAGAATTAATTCCTCCACCCTTAACTGGGCACTTTTCTACAGGGAGGGGGCGCTTTTTTTCGCCAATATTTTCGAAAGTCATCGCCTCTTTTCGATTGACTAGCCTTTAATTTAAACCTACATCACTTCCGGTTTGGTGATGGACCCAAAAGCTAACGCGTCACGTTTTTTTTTTTTAATTTTCTTTTTCTCCTTTACGATACGGATTCTAGCTACTACAAGTTTTTGTTTTTTTTTTTTTGCGCTCGCAATTTTTCTTTCTTTTTTTTTTTTTTTTGCTCAACCAACACCCTTACACACCTTCACTTTCTTTTTTTTGCCTTCACGTCACGGGTTCGAGCCTGCCTGCCTACTACAACTGTTTTTTTTTGTTTTGTTTTCTTCTTTTTTTGGCTCAACACACACCTACAAACACCCGGGCTACGCTGGCCATCCATGCTTGTGTTTCAATAAGATCAGATCTTTCAAAAGGAAAAGGAAATGTGAAGAATTTTCTACTGTTTGTATCGAATTATATATCAAATGTTAAACATTTGTTAACCATTTTTGTTATACTAAAAATAAAACAATAAAAAACAACTTTAAAATTTAATAAATCCAATTAACACGGAAATAAATATGGCGTTTACAAAAACAAACACATCGCATAAGCAATTGAAAATCATTGAAGCAAGATCAGTCCTGATTGCTAATTATTTATTCTTTTAATTTTCAAAACAAAAAGTAAACATGCATTTTAGTGTTGAAAACATGTTTAGAAATTAAAATAGGTTCTGTTTTTTTTTGTTTTTGTTTCTTTACAAGGTGGTCACCACTTATCAAGTCCCGGAAGCCACTCGCGGATAAGGGTGATTGCGTGTACAGTACGTTAGTGTTGAGATTTGATAAAGTGTCTTACTTAAAGGGGCGGTTCATCAGGAATTTGTTTACGTTGGACTTGAAGATATCCAAGTTGTAGTCAGGTGGGAAACAGGCAAATGGAACAGTATTCCACAGGCGTGCAGTTCTAAGAAAAAAAGCTTTGTTCATGGAATCTACGTTTTGATTTTGGCACAGATAAAGAGTGCGGAAAATTTTTTGACAGTGGTTTCAGCTAGACGGGTGTTTTTCGTGAAAGATTGGCGAGGGTGGCAGGGATTGGAGCTCAGACGAGCACTTGCCATGGAAGTAACGATAAAACAAAGACAGACTCGCAACGTCTCTCCTGTGGGAGATAGGTTGCAGGAAAGAGAAAAGGGCATCCTCCACTAAACCACGGAGTCTATTTTGAACTCTGTCAAGGTAGGATAGGCTGCTTCTAGCAGCTCCTGCCCAGATGTAGCAACAGTACTCCATCCTTGGACGTACTTGGCTTTTATATAGATAAAGAATTGCATCAGCACTGAGATATCTTCTGGAGCGGTAGAAGGAAGGTTTTTTTTAATTACCTAAGCGGCCAATCTGGTGATTTGTTTTTGTTTTAATTTCAATCAGCCTGTTAGGAATCAGACTAAAGCAGATATATATTTATGAATGTCCTGTGGATGTGAAAATTAGTTACGTTTAGGTAACGTATGCAAATATGAAGTTTCATAACTATTTTGATTTAATGACTCATGCATATTTTAAAATAATATTGTTTACATATTTAAATCTAAAATTAAGCTTTTATTAACTAGCCCGTGTGTTTGGAGGTGTGTGTTGAGCAAAAAAAAAAGTGGAAGTAGGACAACAGTGAAGGGGTAAAATTTTGCTGCTAAGCGAGTTTTTCGGTGGTATTATGTCGAGAGGGCACAAGTTCAACGAGTACATCAGAGCAGATTCTGTTAAAATATTTGTAAAACAGAGATGCAACATTGCAGGGATTGGAGCTTAGCTGACAAATTGGGGCGTATTAGGTTGAAAACTCTTTTTTGGACCCTACCCAAGAGGGAGATGCTAGTGCCAGATGCGACAACAATGCTCCGTGCATAGGTGAATGGTGGCCTTGTAGATATATAGGATACTCTCAGGTGTGAGTACTTTCTAGTATGATAGAGTGAGCCCACCTTCTATGCAGCAGCCATCGCAATGTCCTCAGTGTATTTGTCCCAGTTCATATTGCCCGTGAATGTTAGACGAAGAAGTTTGAACGAAAAATTCTCAGCTATGGTGTTATTTGTCATGGATATTGGTGGTTGGAGAGGTTTTTTTTTGTTTTGTTTTTTACAAGGTGGTCACCACTTATCAAGGCCCGGAAGCCACTCATGGATAATGGTTATTGTAAGCACAGTACGTTAGTGTGGATATTTTAGAGTGTCTACTTAAGGGGGCGGTTCATCAGGAATTTGTTTACGTTGGACTTGAAGACATCCAAGTTGTAGTCAGGAGAGGAGCAGTCAGACGGAACAGAGTTCCACAGGCGTGCAGTTCTAAGAAAGAAGCTTTGTTCATGGAAATTGTTAAAGGAGAGCAGCTTAGTGTTACTAGCATTAAATTTTACCATCCATTTCGGCCCCATTCAATTGTGGGCTGGAGGAGTTTGGAATTCCTATTTACAATGCTTCCCCGCGAGGGCAGAGTTAGACGCCAGGGTCGTTTTTTAACGTGGAGAAAGGAAGAAAAATAAGAATTGTCTCAGTCGTGAAGGATTTCTCCTCGACTAATTGATATAAAAAAATTGAAGTTTAGCATCAGAACAGATATTACACTTTGATCATGGCCTGAAGATTAAGCTTGTTTGAAATGCTTACACTTGTTCTCCTCCCCAAATGTTACCCTTTTCTCCTTTGTCCATTCTCATAGCCCGTTCGCCATCCTTTTATATACGCCTTATTCGCCAACGTTTACTTCCACGTCCTCCCAAACTTGCTTTTCTTCCGTAACCCACACCTATTTCTCTCTGCGCCCATTTTCATCCTTAACTTCTTCGTTTACTCTGGATAATTCCTCCTTCTCTCACTCATTCTTCTCCTCCCACTCTTACTCTTCTCACATTCTCACGCTTTTCCCATCCACACACTCACTTTTTTTCTCAACCCGCTCTCACCCTTTCTTTCTACGCTAACCCTTTCTCATCCCGCTCTCTCTATCTTCCCTCTATGCCAACTAACATGTTTTACTAATCACGTGCCTTCCCACGAGGGAAGAGTTAGACACAATGTCCGTTTTTTAATGTAAGAAAAATCCAGCTCCCCAAAAACAGACACTCTGGATAGGAACAAAAATTAAAATGGCAGAAAAGATGAAGTGTGGTATCAGAACAGATACTACACCGTGATCTTCGCCCGACAGATCGCCTTTCTCTCTTATTTCCACTCTTACCTTTTCCTGCCAGTGTTTACCTCTTCTCCCACTATTACTCTTCCGTCTCCATTTACTCTCTCTCTCTCTCTCTCTCTTTTCATTCCCAATTTCCGACTCTCTCCTCTCTATCTATTCGCATTCTCTCCCCTTCTCTCACTCTCACCACACCGCCTACTCCCACCCACATTTTCCCTTTACCCACTTTCTTCCTTTACTTCCTTTCTATGATGATTCTGGAAAGTTTGTTACATCTTTTTTTCAAAATGGTGTCGTTCGCACTCGTAAAGAAAAGTGTGAAAAAATAATACACTCGTCTTTCGTTTCTTAAACATCAATGAAAATCTTGTTTCCGAAAAGTTTAGATGCTTTTTTTATTTATGCCAACTTTAAACGTAAACCCGGAAGTTGAACGGCATATTTCTTTGACCAACAAAATCAAAAGAAAGCGTCAATCGGCTCGACAGGTGTTGCGACATCACAAAGATGCTGGACAAAATGTTTCTAAATCATTAGTTCTTTTTATATTATTTAGAAATTGCTTTCTGTTTTAGTCATGTTAATCTTAGAAAGATTTTTAATACGTCTACTATTATATACAGAGTGGAACGATAAAATTGTCGCACTAGAAAAGACGATATGATTCCATTGTTACATGATAAGGGATGTCCCCTTTTCATGTAAGTATAAAAATAGAGAGATTTAGTTAAAATGAAAATAAAATGAGAGAACACGGTAATCGAACCCTGGAGATAAGTTTTAAAGAACAATAGGTTTAAATGGAATGTCCAGTAAATTGTTAATACTGATGAAATGAATAATAAATAAACTATTCATTGTTAAAAGAATGTGGATAATAAAATATGGGTTAAATGAATTAGATATGTAGGTTGAATTCCTTTGTGAAAACAACAAAGGAAAAAAATGGGAAATCAGAATGTTCGAAAACGTGCAGGTTGTGCATGTTGATGGCACGTGAATTGTGGTCACGTTGGCCGGACATGCATGGATTTCTCAATATAGGAAGTGAGAGTTAGTTAGTTAGTTAGTTAGTGAGAAGTCAGAAGAAGGGAGGCAGAGAGTCAGAGTCAGACGATAGTCTGGGTCCAGACATGGGTTTCAATCGTCTAAAAGCGAGACGGTCACTTTTGAAACATTAGAATGTGAAACTTTGAATTCCTGAATGCAAAGCCATTGACCGGTCAAGGTAAGACTAAATGCTCATAATGTTTTTTTTATAACTGCCGTCTCCTGTGTCCATCATTACATGAAAAAGGTATTGTAAATTTATATATAAGAACTATCCGAAATTCATCAACTAAAAAATATGTTTAGAAAGTATATGTGTCGTTCTATTTATGTTATATAAACACTCCCGTTCATACGAACTGTCAAAGCATAAATGCCAACCTGTCAATCCATCGGCATAAATGCCAACCTATCGGTCTGTCTATCTAGATATGAAAAAAACTTCTCAAAATGTATTTATATGCAATCTCTCTCATTTATAAACTCTCACTCTCTCTTTAGATACACCTGTTAATGTCTTACCATATGAACACTTACAACATGAACTATCCTAAGACTCTCATTTCTCTTAAGACACTTGTCCTTACTAATAAGAACACATAATAATAATAATAATAATAATAATAATAATAATAATAATAATAATAATAATAGAACAATATAACACTATTTCCGTTAGATGAAAACCGGTTTTCTTTTTTGTTGCGGACCATCTACTAATTCGCCAGTTGTGCACAAATCTCAAGACCGATAGGAGCCTTCTATCATGCCTGAAAATGACACAATGCTGAACGAGCGAGATCGGAGCTGCGTTGTTGTACCGAGCTAAATTATGACAACAGGACCATTGCCAACACCTTAACAATACATTGTTTGATTGCCACGAATAACAGGGACGTGCCCTGGGTGATAAAAACAAAGGTTCTGGCTACGATTATGGCTTTCGATGTAGTTTTAAGTGAAGGCCACATCTTCGAAGTCAGCTTGAAAGTCAACACAAAGTGTATGTGGACAGGCTGGAGAGTTTGGTGATTCCCTGGTGCATCAGGTAACCATTGGCAGACCTTAGGTGTGACAGCAGGCTTAGCGTCAGTCTACAAGTTCAAAGAGGCACAGGCTTGGTTTCAGGAGTGCTACAATTTTGTACACTTCTCACCGCCCCCTTTCACTTCATGGCTTGGAAGAGGTGAAAGTCAGAGGGTGCAAGGTCAGGAGAGAAGGGAGGATGGGGGAGGATTTCGTAACCACACGCCCGTGCTTCTTATCTGGCGACATGCGAGTTGTGGACCGGAGCGTTGTCCTGCAGGAAGAGGGTACCTTTGCTGATCTTGCCCCGCCTTTTGATTTTGATAGCTTCCCTTAATTTCCTCACAAGTGAAGCATAATAGGCTCCTATAATTGTGGTACCCTTTACCAGGAAATCTGTCATCACTACTCCGTCCTGGTTCCAGAAGACTGTGCGCATAACCTTGCCAGCGGAGGGCTGCACCCTTGCCTTCTTTGGAGGTGGTGAGTCCAAGTGCTTCCACTGCATTGACTGGGCTTTGGTTTCTGGATCATAGTGATGGACCCAGGTTTCATCCTGTGTAATCAGTCTTTTGAAAACCTTTGACTCATCTTCTTGGCACATCTCCAAATTCATCCTCGAGCACTCGACGTGTTCTCCCTTCTGGAATGGTGTGAGCAACCTGGGAATCCATCTGGCAGACACTTTATCCATATGTAAATGGTCATGAATGATAGTTTCCACAGACCCTGTACTAATCTTGACATCTTGAGCTATTTGGCGAATAGTAATGCGCCGATCTTCCAAAATGGCAGCCTCAACTTGACGGACAGATGCCTCATCAATCGCGGAAGGGGGGGCGACAAGGTCAGGGAGCTGTTTCCACAGACTTCCGTCCATGTTTGAATTCACGATACCAGCGTTTTACAAGGTCATATGATGGGGCATTATCACCATAAGTGTCTTTCATTTCATCAAAAGTCTCCTGTGGTGTGCGTCCTTTCAAATAAAAAAACCGGGTCACTGCTTGACATTCAACAGGCTCCATTTCACACCTAACTCAGTTCAAACACATGTAACACAGAAACCGCAATAAGTTCAGAGCTGTAATTTGACACATAACTCGTAGAGATATAAATCATAGTACATGCAAAATTTCAGCTAGATCAGACAACTGGAAGTGGGTCAGGGCCATTACTTATTGCACGCCCCTCGTATTTAAAAAAACTAAATAAAATGAAAAAGACTTAGTAAATGTCAGCTGTTTAGGATATTGTTCTTATATAAGGTGTACAAGAGAGTTATTGCAGTTTTTAACCTTTAGATTTCAAATGAACATATCTTTTTTTACATAGGCATCACCACTTAACAAGGCCAAGAGGCCACTCAAGCACAAGGGTTAAAGAGTGTACAGTAGAAATTGGATAATAAAGTAATCGTTAGTAATGGAAATTCGGTAAATTTGTTAACTTATATGGAACGGCTCGTCAAAAACTTGTTTACGTTAGACTTGAAGACAATCATATTGTAATCAGCTGGAAACAGGAAAACGGAAGACAATTTTACAGGCGTGCAGTTATAAGAAAGAAGCTTTGCTTATGGAATCTACGTTTAGGTTTAGGTACAGATAAAGGGTGGGGGAAATTATTGATACTGTTTTTTGCTAGACGAATGTTTCTTGTGAAAGTTTGGCGAGGGGAGGCCAGGGATAGGAGCTCAGTCGAGCACTTGCCCTGAAAATAACGATAAAGCAGAGAGCAAAGTCGCAACATCTCTTCTGTGAGATAGAGGTTGCAAGGAAGTGAAAAGGACATCCCCTACGAGGCTACGAAGTCTATTTTGAACTCTATCAAGGCAGGATAAGTCCTTTCTACCAGCTCCTGCCCAGATGTGGCAACAGTACTCCATCCTATGACGTACCTGGCTCTTATATAGATAGAGAATTGCATCAGCAGTGAGATATCCACTGAATCGATAGAAGGATCCCACCATTTTTCCAGCGGCTTTGGCAACGGATTTAATGTATGTATTCCATTTAAGATCAGGGGTAAAGGTCAAGCCCAGAAGCTTGTCAAAACATGAGACCTCCCCAAGACGAGAACCATTCATTCAATTGATGTACGATGGGGATCAGAACGTTGATGACGTAAAGATAAAAGCATGGTTTGGATGCATTAAAAGTAAGAAGCCACCTCGGCGCAAACAAAAAGAAATATTGATCGAAAAAAGAACCATCAAAATCAACTTTTGTCAATGCAAAACAAGTGCATTTCTGCCAGAAAAATCTTAGGTTCTATTAGCAATTAGGTCGCTTTCTGCGTTTTTGATATCGCTTAGGTTTTTTTAAGCATTCCTTGCGGAGTAAGTTGTCGAGATGTTTGAAAATATGGTAGTCGGTAGGTGAGAGGTCTGGATGATATTGCGAATGAGTTAGTTTCGTAGCCCAATTCGTTCAAATTCTGCACTGTAGGTTTGTCAACATGCGGTGAGGAATTGTCGGGGATAAGAATTGAGCCGTTTCTGTTTACTAATTCTGGGTGTTGTTGTCGAAGTTTCTGATGCATTTCATCCCTTTCTTGGCAGTACTTCTCTGCCATAATGGTTTCGCCTGCATTTAAAAAAAAAACTGTAATAGAGGAAACCAGTGTCAAACCACCGAACAGACAGCATGACCTTTTTTTGGTAAAATTCTGGCTTCGAGAATTGTCGTGGAGCTTCGTTGGCGTTAAACCACTGAGCAGAGCGTCCCAGTTGTCGTAAAAAACTCATTTTTAATCGTAAGTCATAACCCATGTAAAAGAAGAGAAGATGACACTTCATAACGGCGTTTCTATCGGTTGTCGTTCGATTCGTGAGACCCATTTATCAAGTATTTTGTCTTTTAAATCTCTTTCAAGTGGTTGGAAATCGTCGTATACGTTACGTTTAATTCGGAAACAATTCCTCGAACAGTTATGCATGCTCGACTAAGGCTTTTAATTGATCGTTGCCAAAATCCGATGGCCAACTACTACGCTCATGATTCCAAGGCTTGTCACCGCCACGAAATTTCTGAAACCACGCTTGCACTGTGCGTCCAGCAGTCGTTCCTGGGGCAAACACTTCGTTAATATCGCAAGCCGTTTCAGCAGCTTTTGAGTCTAGCGTGTATTGAAATGAGAAACTTGTCCCAATTTAATTTGTTTTCTTTCTTGTGTTCCACGTATTGGAAAAAAGATAATTGTTTTAAAATGATTGTAATTTAACCGCTAAAACGTTGTTTAAAATGACATAACGAAAACTTATTTCAAAATACATTATTTAAAATCAAAATTATAATTTTCGCAAGAACTTTCTTCTCAACCTAATAGATAAAGAAATATTGTTCAATTAATTTAAAAGAAGTAATTTCTGAGCAAACAGACCAGAAAATGTTATAATCTCTTAGTTAAACTTGATTTTTAAAAAAATGCATAGTATCTCCTTGTTGACAGTTTTAGGAAGAACATAAAATTTCTTCAAAACATTTATGTAATCGAAGGAAATCCTGACCAATCGAAATAACTTGATGGTTTTGGCGCGTCTTTCGTCTCGGAATATCCAGGAATTATTTTCCTTTAATAATGTCCAGATATTAGGAAAAATCGTAGCGTATCTGAATATCGTGGGTATTGTGTTCATTCGCTCAAAGAAAAAAAATAATGATAAAAAGCTAGATTTTCAATATGGCGGCCATTGAGTCAGATAGATGCGACCACTGTATTCCGACAGTTGGAGAATATTGTCCTTGAGTAAGGCCCGCCGATGGAAATACTGATTGAAAACGCCACTGTTTTCACCAGTAAAGAGTTTGGAGAATTTGCAAAAAAAAAATGGAAGGTACATCTGCGGATTCGATGTGTTTATTCACCGAGTGGGAACGGGAGTGTAGAACGGAGTCATTAACCGTTAAAACCATCGCAGTTAGAAAGAATTGTTCAATATTGCAGGGTGTCTACTAGATCAATCTCGCCCAAAATTATGAGTTTTCACTTTCCTCTGCACCAGCTGACGTGCTACATATATATCATTTTCAAATCAAAGGTGTTGAAGCTTACTTACTGCCCAAACCAGAAGTGACTGGAAGGAACTCTTAAAGAGAAGACGTCGTTTGGGTTAAAAATCCGCGTGGCAGTTGCACAACAAAATATAACACAGGTCACCTAACTGAAGTGCTCAGCCCACAGTCTGTGAAAGTTAATCGGGTGCCTCAGCACGTTAAAGACCTTTGACCAGTAATCTGGACGCACTCATCACGTGACGAAAGTGATTCTGAGAATAATTAGCAGCTAATTTATTTGAATTCAGATTCGCTTGACAGTGATTCTGGTGTTAGTAACCTCCCAACTGATGAGATGTTTATTGAAAGCTGACCCACAAACGAGAGTAAGCATGAGAGTTAGGTCTGCGTCATTCCTTTTTGAAAAAGTACCCGACAAAGACGGATACTACCTCCCTGACCTGTTTGTGATCACGAGATCATGGGAGAGTGTAGGAAAAATCGTAGCTTAACTTACTAGTGTGGATATCGTGTTCATTTGCTTAATGAAAAACAAATAAAATCTAAAATGGCGACGTTACTTTTGTATTTGACGATCACGCATGAGTAACGCAAACTCTACGTAAATTAGTTTATGCAAGATATATAAAAGAAGCAGTAAAAGGAGCAACCGGGGGAATTGGAAGACAGCGTGATATGTGAACGGACGTCTGTATTTTCAAGGTTACTGAAGCTTACTCAAAAAACTGTACAAAAGAATACAATTTCAAAATTTTACTAAAATCAATTTTCAAAAAAGAAGTTATTTCCGCTTTATAGCTTTTGGTGATGAAGAGCAAGGTTTTTGATGGCCGGTTGATTCCGGAGATTGGGGGCATTGCAGCTGATATACCTATTTTGGAGTTGATCGAAAATGTGGAACTTGTGTATGAGCTTTGCACTATGAAAAATGTCAAGCACGTCCTGTCATTGAGATGTCCGTTTTTGCTAGGTTGGAAACTGGTCCATTATTGAATAAATATCGATTGAAAACACATGTTTTACTTGTTTACTTTAAAAAAAAAGTTTAGTAACGGAGTGAAGACACGAAGAACGAAACCATATATTCATTTAAAAAATACTTTAGTTTTAAAACTTTTTGTATTATTACGAAACAAAAAAAAACGAAAGAAAACGCTTATGTATTATCAAAGAAAGCAAATATTTTATTCAAAATAATTACTTTAGTTTAAACAATTCTTGTGTTATTACGAAATAAAAAGATATTAAATTATTATATAAAATAATTTATTTAATAATTATGTTAGTTTGAAAACTAAATTAAGTATTTTTAATAAAATATTTGTTTTATTATTATATAATATAAACAATTTTTGTTTAAAGTCATTTGGGGGGAACTTCTGCAGTATGCAGACGGAGAATATTGTTAGGGGCGATAACACCAATTTCTTCTTGATTAAATAACGACGCAAATAAGTAACAAACAAGATTTTTTTCCGAACAGAAAAATATTTGAAAACAAAAACATTTATTGTATAAAAATGTATCAATATATAATTGTAAAAAACATTTACTGTATAAAAATGTATCAATAAATAATTGTAAAAAACATTTATTGTATAAAAATGTATCAATATATAATTGTAAAAAACATTTACTGTATAAAAATGTATCAATATATAAATTGTCAAAAACATTTATTGTATAAAAATGTATCAATATATAATTGTAAAAAACATTTACTGTATAAAAATGTATCAATATATAAATTGTCAAAAACATTTATTGTATAAAAATGTATCAATATATAATTGTAAAAAACACTGCATAAAAAATGATCAATTAATAATTGTAAAAAAACATATATTGCATAAAAATGTATCAATATATAATTGTCAAAAACATTTATTGTATAAAAATCTATCAATATATAATTGTAAAAAAAAATTTATTGTATAAAAATGTATCAATATATAATTGTAAAAAACATTGCATAAAAAAGTGATCAATAAATAATTGTAAAAAACATTTATTGCATAAAAATGTATCAATATATAATTGTAAAAAACATTTATTGTATAAAAATGTATCAATATATAATTGTAAAAACATTGCATAAAAAAGTGATAAATATATAATTGTAAAAAACATTTATTGCATAAAAATGTATAAATATATAATTGTAAAAAACATTTATTGTATAAAAATGTATCAATAAATAATTGTAAAAAGCATTGCATAAAAAAGTTATCAATATATAATTATAAAAAAACATTTATTGCATAAAAAGGTATCAATATATAATTGTAAAAAAAACATTTATTGCATAAGAAATGTATCAATATATAATTGTCAAAAACATTTATTGTATAAAAATGTATCAATATATAATTGTAAAAAACATTGCATCAAAACGTGATCAATAAATAATTGTCAAAAACAAAATATATCAATATATAATTGTAAAAAATCATTTATTGCATAAAAATGTATCAATATATAATTGTAAAAAACATTTATTGTATAAAAATGGATCAATATATAATATTAAAAACATTTATTGCATAAAATGTATCAATAAATAATTGTAAAAAACATTTATTGTATAAAAAAATGTATCAACATATAATTGTAAAAAACATTTCTTGTACCAAAATCGATCAATATATAATTGCAAAAAACATTTATTGTATCAAAATGGATCAATATATAATCGTAAAAACATTTGTTGTATAAAAAAGTGATCAATATATAATTGTAAAAAAAATATGATTTTACTAAAACAATTTTGTACTGAAAGCAACATTGGATATTTGTAAAGTAACATAGCTATTTTATTCGTGCAAATAAATCATTTAAATGAAACATTCTTTTTAATTAAAGCAACTTTGAAGGGTCAACAACAAATAAATAATTTAAATGTTTTTGACCGAGAAGCGCCACCTGGCGCCTGTTTAGAGAAACGAACCAAGAAAAGATGGCTGCCTTCACATACTGCAAAACTGTTTTTGTTGTTTTGTTGACACAAAAAGTGTTCAAAACTAAATTAATTTTTCTGAATAAAATATTTGATTTATTATTTGATAATACAAGAAGTATTTGTTTTTGTTTCGTAATAATACAAAAAATGTTAAAAACTAAAGTATTTTTAAAAATAAATATATGGTTTCGTTGTTTGTGTCTTTCGTTCGGTTTCGGTACATAATCAATCGTATCCACTTCCGGTAGCTTAATTTTTTTCCGAGCAGTGATCTTGGACATTACCTAAAAAATATACAAATTTATTTTCTTTTGGAGGGGGTGGGTAAAACTATATCTCACTGAATATTTTCTTTAATTTTCTATTTTTAAGCGATTATCGAGACTCCTAAGACGTGATCCTCTCAGGTCAAACATATTTGTTCAAAAGTAACACTCGACATATTTTTTAGTAAATAAACTCTTTAAAATAAGTTGAATCACTAAAAACTTACAAAGCTAGGTAGAAAACGAACACTTAGAAAAATCATTTTTTTTTTTTTAAATAATAGTAAAATGGTAAAAATATTTTTAAAAGATATAATGGGATGCGTATTCCCTTTAAAAAACAATATCTTCTTCAAGAACGGTTATAAAATGTATTTTCAATCGATATTTATTCCATAATGGACCAGTTTTTCTACCTAGCAAAAATGGATGAGTTTTCCGAGAACGAGTTTTCATAAATTCGCTCTAGCCATATACAGGCAACTTAGTACGAGGCAGAAAGCAGATTCAGAACAGGCCAAGCAAACCCTTCTAGCCGCGTATACTACCGATGCATTTAATGCATAGGATCACTCGACAACATCGTTCTGATGAGACGCTGAACGCGGCTGTCATATTTGTTTCAAACAAACGACGTAATTAATTTTTAAGATAATGAAGAACTTATCTTTTTTATATAAAATATATGCGCGCGCTTTCGCGTACAACAATGACCATCACTCATAAAGAATTGCGTTGCTTAATATTAGCATACCCGGAACCCTATAAAAGTTGTCATTTTAAAAGAAAAATGTTAAAGTGGAAATCAAGTAAACATTTACAAAAATGGACAAATTATGTGAAAACCAGCCCCAATTTTAAATGCGATATTCGTTTCCAGCATACCTGAAAATCCCTCGAAAAAAACATTTTTTAAGGTAGGTTTTGTGTTGGTCTATCGGGACGCAATTACCGAAAACTCAATATTGTATGTAGAACTTCAAATATAGTAATCTATATAATTATAAAACTCAAATGACTTTGTAACGGGTGTTGAAACCCTACATCCGGTTTACGACTTCCGGTTGCGCATACGTACATAATTGTTAATACTTTCTGCATTTTATTTACATCGTTCATTTTCGTATTACGTTTAAGTTATTTTAACGCAATTTTTTTTACAAATAAACTACTTTAACCTGTTGACAACCATAATAGCATTTTACAACGGCGATTTACCCACTGCCTTCCTTTTTTGTTTAATTTATTCTCCATTTTTAAATACACCTTTCTTAAAAAACATTTATACAGTTTCTTCTACACTTCTAACATAAATAAATAACCCCGAAAATGTTTGTTTTTAATTTGCGTTACAAATAAATAATCAACTTGACAATAAAACGTATTGTTGTACTGTGTACGTTTTCAGCGTCTCAGTTGTGTTTTGTTTTTTTCGCGGTTAAATTATCCAAGTAAACAATTGTTAATACTTTCTGCTTTTTTTTTTAAATCGTTCATTTCCGTATTGTCTCAATTAGTTGTATTGGCCTTATTAACATAAATTAAATATTTAACCCAATGGGTCATGAATGTTTGTTTCAAATAAATGAAAAAAAGTTACATTTTATTTTTCATTTTCTATATAAAAAGCCATTCTTAACATGAGGAGAGTTTTTTTTTAAACTATTCCGTACTTTCAACTAACAATTTCATTTCAAAAATATATATCAAAATTTGAATTTAACTTTAAGTATTATGGTATCTATTCAGTGCCCATTTACCAATAAGTATGGCAAACCACTTATAATTCAATGGCTGTAAGTTTTTTTTTCTCAAAAATAAACAATTATAAACAGAACGACACATAAAAATCTATCTATATTCTTGTTTTCATTTTAATATACTTTCATGGAAATGTTTCTGTTATGTCACAAAAAACGGGTTTGTATTACTGTACACATAGATTCGAAAAAGTTGTCAAAAAAACAAATATATAACAAATAAATGTTATCAAAGGCAAGATAAGTTACTTTTCTACCAAACTGGATATATTTTTCGTGTTTTTATTCAATATAACATGTTTATTCAGCTCGAAAAGCATACAGTGTTTACCGATGTATTGGAAAATTCAAAATGGTGCCCGACACTCTCTTTAACACGGTAAGTTCAGGAAAAGATGTTATAAATAATAAACTAGACAAAGTACTGTTAGAAATTCGCTCATTATATGTTACCGTGACATAAGTTGACATATATTCGGTGTTTTTTAAATAGTATTTTATCTAGTTTATTATTTATAACACCTTTTCCCAAACTTACCATGTTAAAGAGAGTGTCGGGCGCCATTTTGAATTTTGCAATACATCGGTAAACACTGCATGTTTTTCGAGCTGAATAAACATGTTCCATTGAATAAAAACAAAAAAAATGTATCCAGTTTGGTAGAAAAGTAACTTATCTTGCCTTTGATAACATTTATTTGTTATATATTTGTTTTTTGACAACTTTCTCGTATCTATGTGTACGGTAATACAAACCCCAAAAAACTATTTTCACACGTCACAAGTGTCACGCTCATACATTAATTCCATAGCTAATATAACATACTGACCCAACGGGTCAAGGGTAGTCTAGTAAGTCAATAAAGTTCTGAGTTTCTTGTTCCAAAGATTTTATAGAATTCATTCGATCGTTACGATCATTCGAAAACACACTTCCGTGTCATCGATAAATGCAGGACTGCTTGAAAGGGTTCATTGGCGAATCTTTTTCTCCAACCAGAAAAAAAAAGTAAAAATATAAACGCCAAGCATTTCCATAAATCTCAACGAAATGGAAATGGTTTTCTCAGAATGTTTTGCTTTTCATTTTTAGAAAAGATTATATATATATATATATATATATATATATATATATATATATATATATATATTGTTTTTTTTAACTTCCATTTAGGTGAAATTTATGGAGATACTCGGAATGACGTTTGTTTTTATATTTTATAGGAGAAAAAGATCAACTTATGAAAATTTGGAGTTTATTGATATAAGAAAAATGTATGTTCTAAAACGGACGAAAAGATTGTGTGAGTTCTTCTAAAATGTTTCAAACGTATATACTAGCAGGCCGTCCACCGTTGCCCGGTCAGAAAATGTTATACAAGAAAAGGTTCCCCTTTTCTTGTAAGCAAGAAAAACATTAGGATAGATCGAGATTCGAACTTTGTAAGCAAGGTTCAGAAATGGAATGTAGCATTGTTCAGTTTCACATAAAATAGTTTAAATATGTTTGTTGTAAAAGGAATTTTGATTGTTCAATTCTTTATATGGAAACCGAATTAAAATAAGGTCAGCTAGAAAATAATGAACAATGCAATTTAAATATGTTGAAAAATAAGTTAGGAAAGAATAGGAGTGAGAATACTTTATCTGCAGAAATAGTTTGGAAACATGTGCTGAACTACGCATGTTTAGGCCACGTGGGTTGATCACGTTGTCAGACACACGTATGACGTCATGGCAGAAATGAATTCTCAATATAGGAGCTAGAGTCTAAGATCGGAGAGAGAGAAAGAGAGTGATAGAGAGATAGAGAGAGAGAGAGAGTCCAGAGTAGAGTCCGGATCGAATCAGAGGAGGGTTCCCCTTTAGAAGCGAAGGGTTAGAAACAACTTTGAATTTCTGGATGTCATCATCATTTCGACCGGTCAAATGGAATAAAAGAACATCTCATATTTTTGTAATGTAACGTATTCGTGTCGTCTTTCTACCAAATTGAAGGTAATGTGAAATCCTCGTTTTAATGAACTTTGTATAACCCATCTTAAGAACTGTCTATCTTTCATCATCGTCTATCGTAAACATGTACCCCGTCTCTCTCCAATATGACCCCGTCCCCTATTCAACAAATACGCATGAATATATTCTAATCCATAGAGATACTGAGACATATGCATGCAAGTATTATGTTTTTTAAAGTTCACTGATTGTAAGTAAAAAAAATAATACTCGGGCTGAGATTGAAACCAAACCCTAAAGATAGTGAGTCAAGCACGATAATCATTAGGCCGACTTGACACAATCTTTAACAAAAATGTTCTCAAACCTATTTATTTTTAACATGATAAATCTGTCATGTGGATGATTCGCGCATGCACAGTCGTGTAATAGTTAGCAAACAAATAAAATCCGACGACCTCCCTCCCACGTACCAATTTTTCAATTTTGACCCCTTGGAAACCAGTTCTTTTTTGTTCTTTTTTATGAAAACCGATTAAACACGTTTCCCACTTCACTGAATAACCTATATAGAAAGTTTTTCGTTTGTATATCAAAAATCGGTCGAGTATATCAGTTGAGAAGTGTGCTTACACACACATTCTCACTTATATATCCATGACATAGACAGAATGGTTTCAAAGTGCGAGGAGTTCTATGCTAACCTCTATGCCACCAGACAACCAGGACATACTCTAACCCTTTATGCACTGAACAAATCTGAGAAACCTTCCCCACCCATGCTCCCATCGGAAGTGAGAGCAGCTATTAAGTGACGGAAGTCAAGCAAGGCTGCAGGAGAGGATGGTGTTACTGCAGAAGTACTACAGAGCGAGAGTGACCCCATTGTTGAGATGTTTACAAGGCTGTTTAATAAGTGCCTCTCCAGTGAAAAAGTTCCAGATAAATGGATGAATGCATCAGTGGCCATCGTTCATAAGAAAAGAGACACTGACCATATTAAGAACTATCGGTCAATCAGCGTTGTGCTAGTGACATACAAGGTATTCTCGCAAGTCTTGCTAAGACGTATGCTGGGGTCACTAGACAGTGATCAGCCGCGAGAACAACCAAGTTTTAGGGCAAGCATATCCAGGCTGTCAGTCAACCGCAAGAGAAAGCCAATCGATACAAGATCCAACTGTGCTTTCGACTGTATAGCGTTTGATCTACTGTTCACTGCCCTTGAAAACCAAAGAGTTGACTCTGCATAAATCACCTTGCTGAAAGACCTGTACAGTGGGGCTACCTCTACTTTAGTGGAGGGTTAGGGTTAGGGTTAGGGTTTAGTGGAGAGTTAGAGTTAGGGTTAGGGTTTAGTGGAGGGTAGGGTTAGGGTTAGGGTTAGGGTTTAGTGGAGGGTAGGGGAGTGTGAGTCCAAGATGCGAACATCCGTCGGATTAAGTGGAGGGTAGGGGAGTCAACATCGATGGCGAACACCTGTCATATCTCATCTTTTCTGATGATATAATACTGATGGCACACTCTCTTCAGGAGCTAAATTACATTCTAAACGACATCCATTCTTATAACAAATCGGTTGGCCTCAATATGCATTTTGGCAAGACCAAGGTAATGTTGGACCAGCACGCTGGCCAGTCACCAATAATTGTTGATGGAAAGACCATTTAGGAAGTTGAAAGCTACATGTACTTGGGAAAGAAAATGACGACAGATGGAGATCTCCTCCCTGAGATGAAGAGCAATGTAGCATTGGGATGGCCAGCTTAAAGGAAAGTGGAAGAATATCATGAGAAGCCAAAAAACAAATATGTCAAAGGGAAGATCTTCAATTAATATGTACTACCTGTGATGATCTACGGTAGTGAAGCATGGGTCCTGAAAACTCGCCAAAGTGAAATCTTGACAGTAGCACAAAGGATGATAGAGAGGATAATGTAATGCGTCACTCTACAAGCCAGAAAAACAAATATCTGAATCCGCGAACAAACAAGAGTTATTGACATAAATACTGCCACCAAAATATCCAAACACAGATGGGCAGGGCACGTAGCCAGACAACATAACAGGTGGCCCATTAGAACAATGAAATGGATACCTCGTGAATATAAGAGGCCAAGGGGAAGACCAAGACCAAGGGAATATCTGATACAACATATGGGTTCCACATGGCAGCGGATAGCTCAGGACAACGTTAGATGGATGAAGTCCAGGGAGGAGTTCCTCATTGAATGATAGAACCCTTATAGATTGAAATATATATATATATACATATATATATATACACCTTTCCAACGTGCCTTCATTTGTTAAATTCTGATCAATAGTCGCTGAAATTTGGAACTTATAAAAATGCCAAAAAGACTATGTACGTACGTATGTATATACGTATGTATATATATATGATTTATTTGTATATATGATATATATAATATATATATGATATATATAGCTATATATATATATGTATATATGAGATATATATACATATGAGTCATATATACAGATATATATATATATATATATAGCTATATATATATGTATATATATGAGTCATATATACATATGAGTCATATATACAGAAATATATATATGTGTGTGTGTGTGTGTGTGTGTGTGTGTGTGTGTGTGTGTGTGTGTGTGTGTGTGTGTGATATTTCCCCAAAGCTTCTGGCCTTGATGGAGAGGAGACTAAAATTTTCTGCTATGGTTTCAAATGATCTGAAATAACAGCAAAGGAGATACTTGATTCCAAATATTTCTCATATGTTATATCTCCCCTCTTTGGTTTTCATACATAAACTAAATTTCACAGTGTATAACGATTATTTGATACTGTAGATATTCATAATCGTACCCTATTTCTCAAAGAGAGGAGTTATAACGTATGAGACATATTTGGAACCTAGTCTTCAGTTGCTGTTATTTCAGATTATTTGAAACCATAGCAGGAAATTTTTGTCTTCATTCCACCCGCAAAAAATATTTTAAAATTACCACTATAATAGGGTTTCTATAGTGCTGAAAACGGAACTGGCAGAAAAATTGCGAGGAAGATGTTAAGAACCACAGTTTACACAGTGGGGGATAACTTTTCCATATTACTTTTACGTAAAATGAACACCCAATTTTTAGCCACCTTTTTTGGGGTGTCTGATTTTTTTAGAGTGTTCTTTTGGTAATTTTGGCCTAGTAGTTTTCCGTAAAACTAAAAATCTTATTTTCTATAGATTTTCAAATTTAATAGATTGGCATAAAATGTGGTGTATATATATATATATATACATATATATATATATATATATATATATATATATAATATATCACTATATAATATATATAATATATATATAAGATATATAATATATATTATATATATAATATATATATAATATTTATACAATATATATAATATATATATAATATATACAGTATGTATATGATATATATATAATATATATTATAAATATTATATATATAATATATGTATATAATAAATATAATATATATACAGTATATATAATATATATATAATATATGTATATGATACATATAATATATGTATATAATATATATAATATATGTATATAATATATATAATATATGTATATAATATATATAATATATGTATATAATATATATATAATATATGTATATAACATATATATAATATATGTATATAACATATATATAATATATGTATATAACATATATAATATATATATATAATATATATAATATATATATATAATATATATAATATATGTAATATAATATATATATATATAATATATATATAATATATATATAATATATACAATATATAAGGATATAATATATATATAATATATACATAAAATACATATATAATACATATATATAATATGTATATAATATATATAGTATACATATAAAATATATATATAATACATATATATAATATATATAATATGTATATAAACTATATAGTATACATATACAATATATATATATAATATACATATATATATAATATGTATATAAACTATATAGTATACATATACAATATATATATAATATACATATACAATATATATATAATATGCATATATATATAATATGTATATAAACTATATAGTATACATATACAATATATATATAATATACATATATATATAATATATAATATATATAATATACATAAATATAAAATATATTTAATATATATACCATATATATAATATATATATAATATGTATATACAATATATATAATATATATATAAAATATATATAAATTATATATATTTTATATATATTGTATGTGTTATATATATTGTATATATATTATATATATATAAAAATATATATGAAATATATATAATATATAATATATAATATATATAATATATACAATATATATATAATATATATAGAATATATAATACATATATAATACATATAATATAATATATATATAATATATATAATATATACAATATATATATAATATATATAGAATATATAATACATATATAATACATATACAATATATATAATATATAATATATATATAATATATATAATATATACAATATATATATAATATATATAGAATATATAATACATATACAATATATATAATATATAATATATATAAAAAATATAATATATAATATACATAATATATATATATAATATAATATATATATAATATATATAATATATAATATATATGATATATAATATATATATATAATATATATAATATATACAATATATATAATATACATAAACTATATAATATGTATACAATATATATAATATATATAATATATAATGTATATAATATGTATATAAAATATAATATATAATATATATAATATATATATAAAATATAATATATAATATATATAATATATATATAAAATATAATATATAATATATGTATAAAATATAATATATAATGTATATAATATATATAAAATAAAATATATACATATACATATATAATATATATAATATATATAATATATAATATTTATAATATATATAAAATATAATATATACTATATATATTATATATATATAAAAATATATATACATATATAATATATACATAATATATATATATAAAATTATATATAATATATGATTATATATAATATAATATATATATAATTATATATAATATAATATATATATATAATTATATATAATATAATATATATATAATTATATATAATATAATATATATATAATTATATATAATATAATATATACATAGTTATATATAATATAATATATACATAGTTATATATACTATAATATATACATAGTTATATATACTATAATATATATATAATTATATATAATTTAATATATATATAATTATATATAATTTAATATATATATATAATTATATATAATTTAATATATATATATAATTATATATAATTTAATATATATATATAATTATATATAATTTAATATATATATATAATTATATATAATTTAATATATATATATAATTATATATAATTTAATATATATATATAATTATATATAATTTAATATATATATATAATTATATATAATTTAATATATATATATAATTATATATAATTTAATATATATATATAATTATATATAATTTAATATATATATAATTATATATAATTTAATATATATATAATTATATATAATTTAATATATATATAATTATATATAATTTAATATATATATAATTATATATAATTTAATATATATATAATTATATATAATTTAATATATATATAATTATATATAATTTAATATATATATAATTATATATAATTTAATATATATATAATTATATATAATTTAATATATATATAATTATATATAATTTAATATATATAATTATATATAATTTAATATATATATAATTATATATAATTTAATATATATAATTATATATAATTTAATATATATATAATTATATATAATTTAATATATATATAATTATATATAATTTAATATATATAATATATACAACATATATATATAAAATATATATAGTATATATATAATATATATAATACATAATATATATACAATATATATATAATATATATACAA
>NC_136489.1:164652582-164685082 GCF_053919585.1 Euprymna scolopes | reverse complement strand
GAACCTTCTGTGTCACGCCTTCCATTTTGTTTGTGTTCTCATTCCGGGTTTTTACCCCCCCCCCACCTTGTGTATGTAATATATATATATATATATATATATATATATAACTACTTAATTTACTCACATAAAATTAATATACGAAAGTATAGATTTATGCGTAAACTTTAAGTATTTACTTCAAAAGTGCTCAATACGTAGGTAGAGCTAGTTAGTAATTTATAAAATATATATGGCGATTAAGCCTGAAGAGTCATAGAGTGGATGAAACGCGGAAGATTCAGTGTAGCTTAATCGCCATATATATTTCATAAATTACTATATATATATATATATATATATATATATATACACACACAAATGCCGATATATTTATATATATATATATATATATATCGGCATCTGTATCAGATATATATATATATATATATATGTGGGTGACCCCCAAAAAACGGGCCCACCTCTAATTAGGGCCCCATTTCTTAATATTTTGTCGGAATGAAATGAAACTTTGGTCATAACTAGTTTATTATATTCAAAACATCACATCAAAGCACTAGGGTCTTTGGCCTTTTTTTCTTTCACCGTTGACTGTAAAATGCTCAGAAAACAATTGAATGTCCTGTTATTTTTTTTGGGGGGGGTCACCCTGTATATATTGCAATTTTATGAATTCGAAATCTCGGCGACTATCGATCAGAATTTAACAAATGAAAGTTCGTTTGCAGACTAATGATCTGAATTATGTAGTGGGTCATGTGACATTTGCCTTTAAGTTCAAACAAATGAGGTATCACTTTGCTATATTAATTTAACGTTAACTGAGTACCCTCTTTATGGCCACATTGGCTATAAAGTGGGCGTTTATTTTACGTTGTTTAATATAGAAAAGTGATCCTCCACTTTTTAAAACTATAATTGATTCATATCATAGAAATTACTCGCTTCCTTGGATTTAACTGTTATTTTCGTTGTTTAATATAGAAAAGTGATCCTCCACTTTTTAAAACTATAATTGATTCATATCATAGAAATTACTCGTTTCCTTGGATTTTAACTGTTATTTTCGTTGTTTAATATAGAAAAGTGATCCTCCACTTTTTAAAACTATAATTGATTCATATCATAGAAATTACTCGTTTCCTTGGATTTTAACTGTTATTTTCGTTGTTTAATATAGAAAAGTGATCCTCCACTTTTTAAAACTATAATTGATTCATATCATAGAAATTACTCGTTTCCTTGGATTGTAACTGTTATTTTCGTTGTTTAATATAGAACAGTGATCCTCCACTTTTTAAAACTATAATTGATTCATATCATAGAAATTACTCGCTTCCTTGGATTTTAACTGTTATTTTCGTTGTTTAATATAGAAAAGTGATCCTCCACTTTTTAAAACTATAATTGATTCATATCATAGAAATTACTCGCTTCCTTGGATTTTAACTGTTATTTTCGTTGTTTAATATAGAAAAGTGATCCTCCACTTTTTAAAACTATAATTGATTCATATCATAGAAATTACTCGCTTCCTTGGATTTTAACTGTTATTTTCGTTGTTTAATATAGAAAAGTGATCCTCCACTTTTTAAAACTATAATTGATTCATATCATAGAAATTACTCGTTTCCTTGGATTTTAACTGTTATTTTCGTTGTTTAATATAGAAAAGTGATCCTCCACTTTTTAAAACTATAATTGATTCATATCATAGAAATTACTCGTTTCCTTGGATTTTAACTGTTATTTTCGTTGTTTAATATAGAAAAGTGATCCTCCACTTTTTAAAACTATAATTGATTCATATCATAGAAATTACTCGCTTCCTTGGATTTTAACTGTTATTTTCGTTGTTTAATATAGAAAAGTGATCCTCCACTTTTTAAAACTATAATTGATTCATATCATAGAAATTACTCGCTTCCTTGGATTTAACTGTTATTTTCGTTGTTTAATATAGAAAAGTGATCCTCCACTTTTTAAAACTATAATTGATTCATATCATAGAAATTACTCGTTTCCTTGGATTTTAACTGTTATTTTCGTTGTTTAATATAGAAAAGTGATCCTCCACTTTTTAAAACTATAATTGATTCATATCATAGAAATTACTCGCTTCCTTGGATTTTAACTGTTATTTTCGTTGTTTAATATAGAAAAGTGATCCTCCACTTTTTAAAACTATAATTGATTCATATCATAGAAATTACTCGTTTCCTTGGATTTTAACTGTTATTTTCGTTGTTTAATATAGAAAAGTGATCCTCCACTTTTTAAAACTATAATTGATTCATATCATAGAAATTACTCGCTCCCTTGGATTTTAACTGTTATTTTCGTTTTCAGCACCTTTGAAAACATAATAGTAGTAATTTTAAATGATTTTTTGAGGGTGGAAAGATACTCCACTTTTACCAATGTTTCTATAATAACCATTTGTTTTTCTAGTTTTGCATATGAATTACAAAATATCTTTTTTTTTTTCAAAATCCTCTTGTCTTGATGGAGGGGAGACTAAAACTTGCTGCTATGGTTTCAAATGATCTGAAATAACAACTAGGGGAGACTTGATTCCAAATATTTCTCAAATGTTATATCTCTCTTCTTTGGTTTTCATACATAAAGTAAATTTCACAGTGTATAAAGATTATTTGATACTGGAGATATTCATAATCGTACCCTATTTTGAAAAGAGGGGAGTTATAACATATGAGAAATATTTGGAGTCAAGTCTCCCCTTGCTGTTATTTCAGATCATTTGAAACCATGGCGAGTTTTAATCTCCCCTCCATCAAAGTCAGATGTTTGGGAGAATATATATATATATATATATATATTATCATCATCATCATCATCATTATTATTATTAAAATTGATATTATTATGCGCGGTTTGTTTTTATTTTTTACATTTCACTCGTTGTTTTAAAGGACATGTGCATCTTTGCAATTTATGACGATAATAAATTTCGGTTTCACTTAATGCCATAGCATGCAAATTCTAGCATTGCTACAAATATAATTTGCTGACTTCTTTCTGTCTTCTAATAAGAATAGAATAGGATTCTTTGAAACTCCACGGAATAAGGACTTTGTAAATTGTTTTTGGAGTATTCAGTAGAACAATAAATTTTGATTATTCATTTCAACTTATAGTTGATCAAAGTGTAGTATCTGTTCTTCAGATGCTGCACTTCAATTCCTTGTTCTGTCAGTGGAGGAGAAATCCTTCACGGCTGAGACCATTTTTATTTTGGTTCCTTTTCTCCACGTTAAAAACGACCCTGGTGTCTAACTGTCCCGTGGGGAGGCATTGTAAATAGGAACTTACAGTTTTAATGTGTGAGAGAGAGTGAGAGAGTGAGAGAGTGTGAGAGAGAGTGAGAGAGTGTGAGAGAGAGTGAGAGAGTGTGAGAGAGAGTGAGAGAGAGAGTGAGAGAGTGAGAGAGAGAGAGTGTGAGTGAGAGAGTGTGAGAGAGTGTGAGAGAGAGAGTGAGGGAGAGAGAGAGTGAGAGAGCTATATCCGAAACTGAAACCAAAACTTATGTTGAATTCTTGGTAAAATTTATTACAAGAAATGGAAGATGATAACAATTAAACGACAGTCACTCGGAAGAAAAAATATGTAAGCGTAATATACAAAGTAACACACGCTATATGGACTGTAACTATAAGCCAATTCGGCGCGTTTTTGGTATCGCGTGATTAACGTTTTCTTGAAAACCGGAAATAGAATTATGTAAGTTTCAGAAATATGTGAATGATAATTTGGATTTACCTCACCGTTTTCTGGACCTATTTTTTTCTTAACAACCAAAAAAAAAGATGAAATTTGCACAGGTAAGTCAATTTGATATTAATTACATGACATTCAGTGTAAATCTTGTTCTTTGAATTTAATTTTTAACCATAAGCAATTTCTTAAATTCAACTTTTTCCTTGATGGGGAAATAAGTTCCGAAGACTTTTTTTTTGGTATTATTATACAAACACCGTGACAGCGAATTAGTAAAATCCTTTACGTAGTATTCTGTTACGTTTCGGTGTGCTGAACACGAATCTGAAAACTGGGTTAGGGTTAGGGTTAGGGTACATTTTTTTCTACTAATTCGCTGTCACGGTATTTGTATAAATTTACCTTTTTTTTCATTTTGTTCTCTTACACAAAGGTGGGAACAATATTTATGTTTCTTGGCGTAAGACTTAATATAACTTGAAGATGCTAACAAGTTTTTTTAAGACGTGCTTATATTTAAGTTTAAGGAATAATTGCCATAAAGTCATTGTTTCGCATAGCCTTCTTGAGATTTCTAAAGAATGTGTACAGAAGTATTTTGGCGCACATATGGAAGGAGTACCCCACCCCCGTATTTTATTTTCGTCTTTTTTTTATTTTCGGTAATTTAGCAGAGAAGCCAGCAAACAATTATACGAAAAATAAATGTATACAAGAAATAAACGTTACCTTAGCCAATAGAAACTCATTTATTTTGGTTTTCGAGTAGTTTTTATTACTCTTCATTTAATCTCAAACTCGTGTTGTTTATTTTTATTTTTATTTTTTGTGGAAACTTTCCCCACTGAAAGGTAGAGGTTAACAAGGATTTTGCAACAATGGTTTGTTGCGACCTGTGACTAGGTAAAAATTGTAGAACCTTGTCGGTCTGGTAATAAGGGTAACGATTCAATTTCCTTCAACTCCAATCCCAAACTGAAATCACAACCAAAATTCAGTTCACTCCATCATTCTTATAATCCAGTTAGCCAATCAAATAAGTTAAACATAACAACTACCAATATAAAAAGAGTCATCACTCACACAAAAGGTTTCTGCTGCCGCTCTTCCTGACTTTCTACTGACCCAAACCCCGCTTCGGCGGCCCGGGCGTCAAGATCAAAGTGTAGTATCTGTTCCGACAGATGCTGCAAGCAACGACCAGCACAGACCATATATGGGGGTAACCCCACATATCTGACCTTGGTCAATGTAGGGGACAACCCTTCATACCAACAGTTACTATCCAGCTCCCATTTCCCACCTCTCGGGAGCTGGTCTCCCCTTTCCCTCCCCCCTCCCTATCTCTCCTCCCTATCTCTCCACATTAAAAAACGGCCTTGTGCCTAATTTGCTCAGTGGGGAAGCAAATAGATAAAAACTCTTCCTGACTTCCTGAGAGTCGCAGGTAAGTGCTTCAAGTTTTCTCAATATTTTATTTATTTTATTTTTTTCAAATTTGAAAAAAAAAAAAAAAAAAGAAGCAAGCCTCGTTTGAATTCTTTACGTATTTTTTCCGAGAGTACCCAACATACTATAAACACCCCAACCTTCCTATTGTTAAGAACGGCTTTCGAGGTTGGAGGGTGTTTTTTTTTGGGTTTTTTTTTTTTTTTTTCCTAAAGCCGCTCTTAACATGGGGATGTTGGGGTGTTTATACTACGCTGGGTACTCTCGTTAAAATAAATAAATACCCCAAAAAGCCAAAACCCCTGTAAACATTGAATTCAAAACGAGGCTTGCTTCTTCCAAAGACGATGGCATTTTTTTTTTTCAAATCTGCTCGAGAAAAAAAAACAAAAAGAAACTGCATTTTTAGATTAAAGAGCAATAAAAACTACTCGAAAAGCAAAACAAATTAAGCAGGTAGGTTTAAAATTAACTTTTATTGGCTACATTAATTTTTTGTATATTTATTTTTTTCGTTGCGTTCTCTGCTAAATGCTCTTTTTTCCCATCGGATTATTATCGAATAAACATTAGCCTACCAGTTTATTAGAAGTTTGGTAAAGGTGCATCTCCCCCGCCCCATCTTAAAAAATCCTTTAAAATCACGGTGCTAATGCACTTACTGATCCGCGCTATTTTTTAAATAGTATTTCCAAGTTTAATTAAAGTTTCATGTTTTTTTTTATTCAATTGTAAGGTGAAAGTACAGAATAGGTACAAAGAACATCCCTCTCCATGTTAAGAATGGCTTTTTAAATAATAACGTTATTTCAGCACGGATTAATAAGTGCATGAGTACCAAAATTACCACTATCATAAGTTATTTGGGGGGAGGGGGGGCTGGACGAAAATAACGTTTAAAATTTCAGGAAACCAGTAGTTTCCAAGATATGAAGAAATAATTTCAAAAAGTTGGATCACGTTTCTATATTAGCGTAAAATTATAACCCACTTTATGGCCATATTTTTGTTGTTGTTGGGGGGGGGCAACGTAAGATAAACACAATTTAACTTAAAATGGGTAATTGTGGCCCGGTAGACCAACACAAAACCTACTCTAAAATACTTGGGGGGGAATGTAGGGGGGGATTTCAGGTGTGCTGAAAACAAATATCGCATTTAAAATTGTTTCATGTAGTGATGAACGCGGCGGCCATATTTGTTCAAAACGGAAAAGACGTAATTTTAAAGATAATGAAGAGTTAATCTATATATATATATATATATATATATATATATATATATATATATAAATAAATCAGTAAAACCCCTGGATACGGTGGCTCTGGGATGTTTTAGGTTACGATGTGGAATACAATGTGTTTTTCTTTTTGTTTTTTCTGGTTACGGTATTTGCACCACCTTACGTTATTTGATAATATAATGTGTATTGTATTTTGGGTTCTAGTGCACTTATTTATCCGCTATTTTTTAAATAGTATTTTCAAGTTTAATTAAAGTTTTATATGTTATTAAATGATCAACGAACAATTTACGTTCCTATATTTTTTATTGTCGTCGAAATCCGTTAAATCGCCCGGGAGGAAGCTTCACATGCCTGCATGCGGTAACTTAGCCCAAAATATGCTAATTCTACATTGCACTCTAAAGAACCTTTTTTTAAATACATATATATATTGTCGATATTTCCTACCGACGAGTGGGGGGGGGGAAGAAAAGACGTTTAGCTTGCAACGAAAAATTACCTCGTTGCTTACAAGCAAACGTATTATTGTAAATATAACGCGCTGTTAACAGTTGTCGTACCGGTCTGATAGAACTCTAACAACGATAAGAACAAAAAAACTACAACAACAACAAGCCTACAAAGGTGACTCTTTCTATAGTCTCAATCTCTCGTTCAGCGAGATTGAAACTAGACTGGAATGTCTATTTAAGCTATAAGGAATAGACATCCTATTTTCTTCATTAACAAACACCAGGCCGGGCCGTTCAGTGAACGGAGAAATTTCGTGAAAATAGTGAATAATTCCACCCCATCTTTCCAAGCTTATAACTCCTCGAAAAATGCAATTCAAGCCCTAATTTTTGTTTTTTTAATTAAAGGAGCAAGGACCAAGGTTTCATTAAAAAAAAAAAAAAAAAAAAAAGTGGTTTTTAAAAAAGGTTTTAAACTTCGGACTTTACAGGTAAATTTCTAAACAATACTTTTTTTTGTTTTAAATTTGAATATATCATTTGACCTTTTCTCTTCAATTTGTGATATATGACTTTGGTACATAAATTAGTTACTTTTTAATAGACATTTCAAAATGGGAGGCGTGAATTATTCGACCCCTGCCTTTCCAAGCTTATAACTCCTCGCAAAAATGTAATTCAAGCCCTAATTTTTTTTTTAATTAAAGGAGCAAGGACCAAGGTTTCATTAAAAAAAAAAAAAAAAAAAAAACGTGTTTTTTTTTAAAAAGGTTTTAAACTTCGGACTTTACAGGTAAATTTCTAAAAAACAATACTTTTTTTGTTTTAAATTAGAATATATTATTTATTGATCTTTTATCTTCAATTTGTGATGTATAAAACTTTGGCACATAAATTATTTACTTTTTAATAGACATTTCAAAATAGTGGGGGGGCGTGAATTAAAAAAAAACATTTGTCTAAATTATATTCGATTTATTGGAAAGAACATAAAATTTCACATTGACCCTGAAAATATCGTAAAAATAGAATCAATAGAAAAATTGATAGATTTTTAATGTCTAAACATTGAAAAATATTGAGTTCGGAAAATTCATTGCTGTTTTTAAAAAAAATATTTCTATTATTTTTAAAACAACTTTAATAGTTTATTTTGGAAGTATGATCACTAAAGAAAATAAACAACCCACTTTTAACAGAGAAATTACGAGATTTTTATATTTTATTCGCAGTTTCGTGTTAGGTGTCAAAAATTCCTACAAAAATTCTGATACACCTAGCCGTTCACAGCCATGAGTGTCTTTCCCTTCCCACCGAGCCACCCTCGGTAAGTCAATCAATTTAATTATCACAATATATATATATATATATAACTTTCCAGTTAACGAAAAATAAAATTTAAAAAAATTAAAAAACATTAAGAAATTTACTTGCGGGATTTGAACCTACAGTCAGTCCACGTTAAGCAAAAAAAAATAAAAATTTAAAAAATAACATGCTATCAACTTACCCACAGAATTTTCACGGCCCGTTGTTCTACCATTTTTTTCTAAGCGATTACATTGAAAAAAAATAGTTTTATCGAGGATAGATAAATTAACTGTTTTGATTATCGGTATTTATCGGGGGTATTCTGAGACAAAACTTAACTAAGATCACGCCTACGTATAGCACGTTGGGTACTCTCGTAAAAGAATACCGCACTAAAATGCTGTAAATTTTAAAGAAAATCTGTTGAGTCGTTTCGGAGTCTATAAGGCACGAACTGTCTCACACAGTTGCATTTATATAATTGTAGAGATTTTATAATGTAAACGATCGCCAATGGTTAAAACGTCAACCGACGGTTAAAAAAAAAAGTGAAAAACAATTAGAAACCATCATCGTATAATTATAATTTAAATGAAAAATGGTACAACGCGAAGTTTACGGATGGTACCGAAATATTAATTAAAAAGCCATGGACCTTTTTCTTTATTTTTATTTCTCCCCACCCCACCCCCGAGGGGAGATTTCCTTGCCTTTTTTTCTTTCTTCCACCACAAATTGATTCGGTTGCCGGCGATTGAACGTAAATCTCTTTCTCTTTCGTCTGGCGAAAATATGTGGAAAAAAAAAAACTATTTAGAGGGTAAAGTAGATTACCCGGCGGTGATATAGCGTAAGCTACGAGGGGTTGCAAAGGATGCCCTATGCGACCCCCCCCCCTACCGGGTCGAGTAACAAGTTTTGTAGTACGGCGAGCAGCAAAGTTGTGCCAACCGTCCACCAGTAAGTCATTAACAGCACTGGTACTAGTCAGAGACACAATTCTTTTATAACAGAAGAATTGTGCCTCTCCCTACTCCTCCAAGTCTATAAGAGACTCGTCCTCTCAACCACTCAGATTAGAATTCCGCCCTCGAGGCCGGCGCCACCAAGTAAGCAATCTTTTTTTTTTTTTTTTTTTTTTTTCTTTTCTCTCACAAATACTACAAGACAGTTAAGAATTCTTTCGCAACCTATGGTAAGTGCATGGCTCCCTTCTCGATCTGAGGGGTCATTGATTCTTTTCTGGAAATTATTTTTTTCAGTTTTAAGATTTACATTTTAATGATTAATATTATAAACATTTGTACATGAAGTATGAAATACGGTTTTACTAAATATGTACGACTGTTTATTTGGTTAATTATGGGTTTCCATACTTTTAGTAAAGAGACAAACGAGAGGATGGTGATCTACAAATTTTGGCGTAATATTTTTTCAATCGTGTTTAATGAATATAAAATAGCTAGCAAGAGTCATGTTTATATTATAACGTAATAGTTAAAAAAAATAAAATAAACATTTATTTATTAAAAATCTGTAACGGAAATTTTGAAATAATGGAATTTTAATCGTTTTAATTTCTTAAAAACTCATTTTTGGGAAGTTCGTTTTCTTGGCAATTCAACTGATATATATTGATTAGAAAAAAAAACGCGGGTTTGTATTACTGTACACATAGATTCGAAAAAGTTGTCAAAAAACAAATATATAACAAATAAATGTTATCAAAGGCAAGATGAGTTACTTTTCTACCAAACTGGATATATTTTTCGTGTTTTTATTCAATGTAACATTTATTCAGCTCGAAAAACATAGTGTTTACCGATGTATTCGAAAATTCAAGATGGCGTCTCACACCCTCTTTAACACCGTAAGTATGGAAAAAGGTGTTATAAATAAAAAAAACTATACAAAATACTATTAAAAACCCGCCGAATATATGTCAACTTATGTCACGGTAACATATATTGAGCGAGTTTTTAACAGTATTTTATCCGGTTTTTTTATTTATAACATCTTTTCCCACACTTACCGTGTTAAAGAGAGAATCAGACACCATCTTGAATGTTCCAGTACATCGGTAAACACTGTATGGTTTTCGAGCTGAATAAACATGTTACATTGAATAAAAACACGAAAAATATATCCAGTTTGGTAGAAAAGTAACTTATCTTGCCTTTGATAACATTTATTTGTTATATATTTGTTTTTTTGACAACTTTTTCGAATCTGTGTACAGTAATACAAACCCAAAAACGCTATTAAAAAAAAAACACAGTACTAAATTTATTTTTTAATTGCAACTTCAAGGTAAGTGTTTGTTCAATATGTAGATTTAAAAAAATATTTGTTAAATATCGAACAATTCAAATATCGAACAAAATAAATATGGTTGGCAACACGCACTAAAAAATATTTCCCTTCATATATTTTTTACGGAAACTGCATTTTCATATAAAACTAGCCTAGGTGCTCGGCGTTGCCCGGGTGTTTTGAGGTGTGTAGAGCAACAACAAAGTGGTAGTAGGCAGACAGCCTCGAACCCGTACCGCGAAGGAGGAAAAGAACGTGAAAAAAATGTGACATCTTTGCCGTTGCGTCCATCACCAAGCCTGTCTTCAAATCCAACAAACAAATTCCTGACAAACCGCGTCCTTAAGACACTTTATCAAATCTCCAATACTAACGATTACTACGATACTATCCCATTGATTACTGTACACGCAATAATCCTTATCCCCGAGTGGCTGCCGAGCCTTGATAAGTGGTGACCTCCATGTAAAAAAACAAAGGAAGTGGTGAAGGCTTAAATTAAGGTTAGTCAATCGAAAAGAGGGGATGACTTTCGAAAATATCGGCGAAAAGGCGACCCCTCCTTGTAGAAAAGTTCCCAGTGGAAGGTAAAGAATGTTTTAGCCAATTTTTCGATATTTTTCGTCCGAGGGTTCGAGCTTCAAAACAATACTGATCTTATGAAAATCCGTCGCCTATGTCGAAAGTTTTAGGCAGACATACATACATACATTTAAACAGATAGGTGAGATTTATATTATAAGGCCACCATTCGCCCATGTATGGAGTATTGTTGTCACATTTGGGCTGGTGCATCTGCTACTAGTCTCTCGCTCCTAGACAAGGTTCAAAAAAAGAGTCGCCAATTTGATAGGCCCTGAACTGGCATCTAAGCTTCAGCCTCGGTCCCATCGACGAAACGTTGCATCCCTCTGCCTGTTCTACAAGTATTTTAATGATGAATGCTCTGACGAACTGCAGACACTTGTGCCCCCACGACGTAGACACCCTCGACAAACCCGACAGGCAGCTAAATCCCACCTCCACATAGTAGAGATCCCTAGATGTAAAAGATCTTTCTACTCCAGTAGTTTTTTCCCCAAAACAGCTCGACTCTGGAGTTCCATTCCAGGTTCCTGCTTCCCTAACTGTACTGAAATGCAGAAGTTCAAGTGCAACGTGAACCAACATCTTGCTGCCCAAATCCCAACATAGTGCCCCAGCAGTTGCTGCCCCAAAGTGGCAATGCGCCTTGTTTGGGGTGAAAATGTAATTTAAAAAAAAGATATTTCATTTTTAAATTGATAAGTATCGAAATTCTCATGAAAATCTTACTATTAGTTGATTTTTGCTAAACTTATTAAACAAGAGTGTTTTCGTGTTCAAAATCCTTACTACATGGAAACGTTATTTTAAAGCGTCAGTAATGTTTAAGATAAAAACTTTTAATGTCTACACACTTATTTTCTTATCTCACCCACAAACACTACATAGTTAAATTACCCCCCCCCCAAAAAAAAAACATAACTGTTTACTCGCAAACTAAAACTGCGTCCAGGGTATTATATAGCCAAAAACACTTAAATTGGAAATGTGAAATGTCTTCGAAAATATTCTTCGCTTTTATTTTTATATTAAGAAAATTGAATTATGAGTGAAATCTACATATTTTGAGGGCAAATTCGGATTAAGTGTTCCCAGGGGGGGGGGACAAACAAAATATTTAAGTGAGTTAAATCTGTCTTTAGTTCTCGAAATTTGACAGATAATTTACGTGAAATCTAAATTTGACAACATACTTAGTGTATTTTAGGTACTAGTGCACTTACTGATCCGTACTGAAATAATGACGTTAAGAAAATCATTCTAAACATACCGAAGGGAGGGTGTTTTGTACATACTCTGTATTTTAACCTTACAATTTAATAAAAAACGATATAAAACATTAAGGTAAATGTGCAGTTTAACGGCGTAAATTATTTAACAAAATTCATAAAAACTATAATCTAATAAAACTTATTTGGGGGGGGGGGGTATTTCAGCTTTAGGGTCTAATGTGTTTTATATAAAAACAAATAATTTTTATTTTTTGTCTGTCAAATAATTTACGCCGCTAAACTACACATTTGCCTTAAACTTGAAATTACTATGTAAATATAGTGCAGATCAATAAGTGCATTAGCACCGTATTTTATTCACTTGTGTTTCAAATATAATTTGATTAAAATAATTTAATCTCTATATCTATAAAACTGAAAGTGTTTGTCTGTCTGTAATTTCCCTACGCAATAACTGTCAATTGTCGGTCTACAGACTCAAAATTTGATAAACAGGTAGTGAGATTTGGGAAAATCTTAGATCTGTTTTCTACCAGAAATTTGGCTGTTAAGAGGTCAAAGTCCAACGATTTGACCTTTGAGAACTCCAAACTCCTCCGCCAATTTTGGGTCTAAACACTTGAAATTTTAGATATAGGTTCATTGGGCATGAATCTAACTTAATAACTTGATTTGAGCCTAAAACAAATGTTAAGAGTTATAATAGGGGTCAAATTAAAAAAAAATGACCGCTTCGGTCTCTACCAAATTACTCAGACAATTTCTGGTCTAAACATTTGAAATTTTGGTACTAGCACACTTATTGATCCGTGCTGAAATATTTTAAAATTCATTCTTAACATGGGGAGAAGAGGGTATTTTGTACCTATTCTGTACTTTAACCTTACAATTGAATAAAAAACAAAACTTTAATTAAGTTGGAAATACGATTTAAAAATAGCGCGGATCAGTAAGTGCATTAGCACCGAAATTTTACATGAAAGGTATTCAGAGATAGGACAAACTTTTTAATCGGTTTGGGTCGAAAATTTTAGTTACCAATATATAAATGTATGTATGTCTGTATATTTGCATGTCTGCCTAAAACTTTCGACAGGAGACGGATTTTTACAAGATTAGTATCGTTTTGAAGTTCGACCTTTCAGACGACAAATATCGAAAAATTGGCTAAAAACATATCTTCACTTTCAACTGGGCACTTTTGTATAGGGGAAGTCTTTTTTTTCTTTTTTTTTTTTCGCCGTTATTTTCGAAAGTCATCTTTCGATTGTCTAGCCTTAATTTAAACCTACGTCACTTCCGTTTTGGCGGTGTTGTTACATAAAAGACGCCAGGTTTTTCACCCGTTCTTTTCCTCCTTTGTGGTACGGGTTCGATCTTGCCTTCATACTCCCACTTTTTTTTTTTGCTCAACATACACCCAAACATCCGGGCAACGCCGGGCTCTCAAGCTTGTAATCTATAGTGAAGAAATATCTCTAAGAATTCGGGTATAATTCGGCCTTTTCTACCGTGCACTAATCTTCCTTCCTCTTCCCAAAAGAGAAAATAATCTACTATTCTCGAGTTTGTAACATAACAGTATGAAAAACTTTGCGGTAAAAACAAAAGTAAATTTTTACTTGTAACATTTTCCTTTAAAATAACGACTTTTAAAGTTTCCCGGTATGCTGAAAACGAATATCGCATTTAAATTTTCCGCAAATAAGTATTTTAACGAATCTTAAGCGATGTAATTCTGTTTTATAAGTGGTGGGCATTGCTGTACACGCAAGCGCGCATATCTTTGCTTGCACGTAGTTTCTCGAGTAGGGCGTTTACACACACAAGCGTACCAAGGTGGCGAACCATCTACTAGTTTACCAGTTGTGTACAAATCCCAAGAGTGATAGGAGCCTTCTATTATGTCTGAAAGTGAAACGATGTTCAAACGTACCCCTCCACCGTACTGTATACCGATACTCTATGGCTGACTGGGATAGCTTCCGTACATTCATATCTGATTTACCTCTGCATTTCATGTTTAAAAAGAATGTGTCCTCTATAGTATCAGATCTGACCGAATGGTTAATTGTAGGCATGGACCAATTCATGCCATCTAAAAAATTCCAACAAAAAACCTAACAGCCAGCAATGGTTCTCCCCAGAATGTGCTGCTGCTATCGCGCACAGAAATCACTTTTTCCATAACTACCAACGTAATAGATGCACTGAGACTAAAGCTGCTTTTAGGAACGCCAGCAACCACTGTAAAAGAGTAATAAAGAATGCAAGAGAGCTATATGCCCAGTCTGTTAAATCCAAAGTAGCTGATCAGCGGCTTGGTTCCCACCAGTTTTGGAAAATAACAAATAGGATCCTGAACAGACGTGTGCGTTCTATCCCAACCATTATCAATGGACCAGAGGTCATCTCGTCAGCATCAGACAAGGCCAAACTATTTGCCAAGAACTTTGCAGCTAATTCTACCCTGTGTGATGAAGGCCATCAACTCCCCATATGTCCTCTTATAACACAGAGCACGCTAGGTAACATACAAATATCTGTGCATGAGGTCGCCAAGCTAATCAAGAACCTTGATTCCAGTAAAGCAACTGGCCATGACGGCATCCCAATTATAGTGTTAAAAAAGCTTCAACCAGAACTTGCTCCCATACTTACGAAACTGTTTAAGCGTTGCCTTAAGGAGAAGTGCTTTCCGACTCCCTGGAAGACCTCATCAGTATGCCATGTATTTAAGAATTCAGGTGATAAGTCATCTCCCTCTCAGTACAGACCAATAAGCTTCCTGTGTGTTATGAGTAAGTTGCTGGAATCCATATTAAATAGAGAAATAGTAAACCACCTCAGCAGAAACAATCTGTGACACACAATATAGTTTCCGTTCTGCAAGATCTACCGCAGATGTGCTAACGGTTATATCTCACAAGATTAGTGAATCTCTTGACAAAGGCTTCCTTTCTAGGGCAATTGCTCTTGACATATCAAAACCCTTCGACAAGGCATGGCATAAAGGCCTACTTCACAAGATTTCCAGCTACGGTATAACTGGAAATGTTTTCTCAATCATTAAATCATTTCTCTCCGGTAGGCTCATAAGAGTAGTGGCCGATGGACAAAAATCAGAGGTTTGCAGTATTAATGCTGGAGTCCTTCAAGAGTCAATCTTGGGCCCAACTCTCTTCCTGATCTACATCAATGACCTCCCTAAACACATACTTAAATCATTCGTTGACATCTATGCTGATGACACGACCATCTACGGTAGCATATCAAAGGCTGTAAATGACAAAGTTCTCTCTGATTCTCTCTCCTCTGATCTCGAGCGCGTGGTTCAGTGGGGGAAGGCGTGGCTGGTTACCTTTAATGCATCTAAAACCAAACTCTTATCCTTACATAATCAACGCTCTGATCCCAATCTGGCATCAATTGAAATGGATGGCTCTCGTCTGGGAAAAGCCCCGTGTTTTGACAAGCTTCTGGGTTTGTCCTTTACTCTTGATCTGAAATGGAACACGTACATCAAGTCTGTTGCCAAGGTCGCTGGAAATATGCAATTTTCTATCTATATAAAAGCCAAGTACGTCCAAGGATGGAATACTGCTGCCATATCTGGGCAGGAGCTGCTAAAAACAGCCTATCCTGCCTTGACAGAGTACAAAATAGACTTTTTCTACCCTGCAACCTCTCTCCCACGGAAGAGACGTTGCGAGCCTATCCTTGTTTTATCGTTATTTCCATAGCAGGTGCCCGCCTAGCTGAATCCACTGTGAAAAATTTCCCCCACTCTTTATCTGTGCCTAAATCAAAACATTGATTCCATGATCAAAGTTTCTTTATTAGAACTGCAAGCCTGTGGAACTCTGTTCCGTCTACCTGCTTCCCACCGGACTACAACTTGGTTGTCTTCAAGTCCAACGTTAACAAATTCCTAATGAACCGCCCCCTTAAGTAAACACTTCATCAAATCTCCACACTGACGTACTGTACTTGCAATAACCATTATCCCTGAGTGGCTTCCAGGCTTTGATAAGTGGTGACCTCCGTGTAAAAAAAAACGGGGGGGGGCGGAGATGCGCCGCTGCAAAATCATGCTTTCTACTAATCCAAGTTATGACAACACTATCATTGCAAGCACCCGAAAAATGTATCGCTGGATTTCCGCGAATAACGGAAACGTGCGCAGGCTGAAGAAAAGTTTCCGGTCACGGTTAGGGTATTTGGTGTGGCTTCAAGTGAGGGCCACATCATGCCACCTCACATTTTGAGGTCAGCTTGTAAATCAACACCAAAGCGTACCTGGATGTGCTGAAGAGAGTAGTAATCCTCTGATCCAAAGACCTTGGATGTGGCAAAGAGACGCAAGCTTGGCCTCAGAAGGTATACTAAGACTTTGTACTCTTCTCTCCTTGGCCTCCTCTTCTGGCGTGAACCCATTCGTCATTTGCCGAGTATTCGTCGAGCTCCCTCCAGCGCTTGTGGAAAAGACATGTTCCCGTATCGAGGCTGTGATTGAGATTGAAGGCGGCGACATTGAATACATGTCATTTCTTTTTCTTTTTTTTTTTTTTTTTTTTTAATTACATTTTCACCCCAAACAAGGCATATTGCCACTTTGATGTAGGGGGCTACTCTCAAGGACATGAACTACCGGGGTACTATGTGGGGAGTTGGCCAGCAAATGTTGATTCACGTTACCGTTGAACTTCTGCATGTCAGTACAGTTGGGGAAGCAGGAACCCGGAAGGGAGTTCCAAAGTCTAGCGGTTGTGGGGGAAGAAATTATTGGAGCAGAAGGCTCTCTTACATCTAGGGATCTCAACTGTGGAGGGGTGGGATTTTGCTACTTGGGGGTATTTACGTCGAGGGGGTACAAGTGTTTGCAGTTCGTCGGAGCATTCGCCATTAAAGTACTTGTAGAACAGGCAGAGGGATGCTACATTTCTTCGATGAGACAGAGGCTGACGCGTGGATGACAGTTCGGGATCTATCAGGTTGGCGACTCTCTTGAGCTATATAACAATCGTTGTCCATTTTATTGTTGCCAGCTCTCATCTAAGCTGTCAAACCTTAAACAAACAAGTTTTAATATATCGACTTCATTATAACTCCGGATTATTTGGACTATTTTGCAGATTTTCGTTAATATTTTTGCCACATCCCGGTGATGTAATCTCCGACCGTTTTAGTCACTCTAAAACCCGAATTTCGAAAGGAACCCTTTTTTTGTTCACTACAATAGAATTCTGATTCAGCGTCACTCAGGCTGTCTGAAGATATTGGCTTCCTGAGATGAAATGCACCTAACATTGATGCTTTTTGTTTTTCTACTTTTTGCAAAACTTATGGGTGCTTATGTATTTTGGTACCGTGCTATTTTTAGGGTTTTTTTTTTCAGGTTAAATTCAAGTTTCACGATATCTTTTCTGGTATTTTTTACATTAGGTCCACCTCCACAAGTTTCTTTAAAATGACGAGTACTTGTACAGTTTAATCATGACATTAAAAAAATGAAAAAATCGAAGAAAGGTTATATTGTACGCATGCGTTATGGCACGAAGTTCTCCGAAAAAAAATTTCACTTAATTTCATCAAGTAGTTTTTGTTTTTTTTGGGTTTTTTTTAATTTATTTATTTTATTTTTGCAGCGAAAAAACGGAGTAAAAGGTTCGATTTTTAGGAACAAAAGCTAGTATTAAAGATGGAGAGGGAATGTCGGCGCTTTACATTGAGTTATCTCCCCGTGACATGTTTAAGAAATTCCATAATGGCTGACTTCAACGCGATCTCATAAGAACGTGTTTTTTCCACTGTAAAAAAAAAAAAAAATCTCAATCAAATTAAATGAATTTTTTTTTCAGAGATCTTCAGTCCAAAACAGATACGTACAATATAACCTTTTTTCGATATTTTCATTTTTTTAATCTCTTGATTAAATTGTACAAATACCGAATGAGTTTTTATGGGTTTTCGGCTATGCTTGAAAAATAAAAACTTTCTACAAAATAACTGGATGCAACATGAATACTATTTCCAGAATAACTGGAATCGGCATTAAATAACCTGAAAAGGGTTGATATGCCGTAAAACAAAACAACTCAACCAGCGTCATTCACGTCTTGGAATGTTAATTTTGTTTTCCCCCTTTTCTTTCGTCCCCTTTCTTTTTCTATCTCCTCCACTTCCAGACTGGTTTCCTAACTTAAAATGTGCCCAACATTAATATTGTAACACTTTTCCCTCTCCTATTGCAAAATTCATGTTCTGCAGGGCAGGGAACGAAAACGATAAAATCCGCTTTAAAACAACCAAACCAAACACTACAAACTAGCGATTAAAGATACAAAGAGCTTGAAAAATAAAAACCTTCTACAAAATAACTGGATGCAACACGAATACTATTTCCAGAATCACTGGAATCGGCATTAAATAACCCGAAAAGGGTTGATATGCCGTAAAACAAAACAACTCAACCAGCGTCATTTACGTCTTGGAATGTTAGTCTTATATTCTGTCGTGTCGTGTATAGTAAAGGTTGAACCATCAACATCTAAGAGACTGTCATTTAAAACTGATTTTCAACAATTAATTTAATCCATGGATGGAAAAACTAATCTTGTGAAAATATGTAATATTATCACTTTTTTATCGAATTGTTGTTTTATAAACTTGTTTATAGATTATATTTATTATAAGAAACTAGCCGGGGGCTTTGCTTAGACGTAAAATAAGCGTAAATATGATTTTAATTTATTCAGATTTCGTATATATTATCATGAGTCTTGATTTAAAAAAAAAATATTTGGGTGCTATCAGCTAGAACCGAAACTGTAGCATTCAAAGCTGGTGAAATGAGAAAAGTAGTTTGCAAAATTCCTAATAAACCAAAATATCGATTATCTAACAAAAATGTTAAACTGATTATTTTATTACAACACAAAAATTGTGTTTGAGTAAATTAAAACCACACACACACACTAGCGGGAGACTTCCATTTGATGAGGAAAGACTCATTGTAGCCAGTCAAGATCAGGGCTTACTCACAAAAGGATTTTAAAAAAATGGCGGGCCTACAAGCAAATGGCCAATGCCGGTTTTGCCACTCAGCAATTGAGAGCCCAAGCCACCTAATGTCTGCATGTCCAATCTTATTGGCAGATGGGCTTTACACTGCTCTTCACAAGAAAGTATGCAAATACCTCCATTGGAAGATCTGTGGAGAGATGCAACTTGACAGATCGCCGAACATTTGGGAACATGAATCACCACCAATAACATCAAACGGAAATGTGGTCGTGTTCTATGACAAAGACATACAGGCAGATACATAAAAGACAAAGCTATCAAGCCATATATTGTAATATGGAACAAGCCCGAAAGAACTGCGCTCATTATTGATCTCACAGTCCCAAATGATTTTGGCCTTAATAGAGCTTAACGGGAAAAGATAACAAAATACCAGGACCTAAAAAATGATCTAAAAACGACATGGTCTCTGAAAGAAATAAACGTTATACCGGTTGTGATAGGAGCAACTCGCTTAATAAAAAATAATCTTCAGAAATACTTAGAAGCAATCCTTGGAAGACCAAGCTGTAACGAGATACAAATAGCAGCCACCAAGGGAACAGTATCTATTCTTAAAAGAGCCCTCGGATATAAATTTAAATCATAGCAGAATCAAGTGTTAGCTCCAGGAGGGAGTCCCTTGATATCTAAAAACTTACTGAAGTTAAATAAAAAAAAAAATCAAGAATAATAGTTGTAACAATTGAATATTCTTTTATTTTGTTGGTAAAACTTGTGGAGAACGCTCTGTTTTACGGTCTTTTTAAAAATGGAACGGAAATTTAAATTTCGTTCCTTTTTTATACTTTCTTTTTAATTGCGGATGCGTTCAAAAAAAAAAAAACAACCACCGAAAGTAACCGAAAGAATAACATTCAACAACCATACTTTTTATATAAAAATCTTTTTTTTAATTTTTTTTTTACAAAATCGAAATAATTTAATTTTTAAACGAGAATAGTTAATTTGGAATACCTTTTCGTATTTATTTTGACATAAGTACAACAAATTGGAAATGTCGACTTTTATAGATTTTCGAATATGCTTATAAAATTATTTAAAAACCGGCTTTCGGAATAGACACCCTCAACTTTCATGTTAAGAACGGCTTTTGGAATTTGGCACTTCGAACATATGACCGACCGTTTTGGGAAATATTCATGTTGTAATTTCGCAAAGACGCCAACAAACGATTATACGAAAACAATATATACAAGAAATAAATGTTGTTGTAGCCAATAACAGTTAGGTGTATCAGAATTTTGGGGGAATTTTTGACACACCTAACACAAAAATGCGAATAAAATATTTTAAAAAACTCGTAATTTCTCTTTTTAAAGTGGGTTTATTTTCTTTATGGCATATACTTCCAAAATAAACTATTAAAGTTATTTCAAAAATAGAAATATTATTTTTTATTTTAAAAAAAAAGTGATTACAAAGTGCTGGCGCACCTTCATGCAGCCATTTTTTAATTTTTTTTTTACGTAAATTCTGGCGGTGGACAATCAATTGAATTTTACGAGTTGAATATTTTTCAATTTCTAAACTTTAAAAATCTATCAAAATGTTTCTATTGGTTCAATTTTTACGATATTTTCAGGATCAATGTGAAATTTTATGTTCTTTCCAATAAACCGAATATATTTTAGACAAACGTTTTTTTTTTTTAATTCATCCCCCCATTTTGAAATGTCTATTAAAATTTAAATCTACGTACCAAAGTTTTATATATCACAAATTGAAGATAAAAGATCAATAAATAAAATATTCTAATTTAAAACAGTGTTTTTGGAAAATTTACCTGTAAAGTACAAAGTGTAAAACCTTTTTTTTTTAATCACGTTGATTTTTTTTTTTTTTTTTTTTTTAGGTTGAAGCTTGTGTTATGCTTAGAATGTCAAGTAAATATCGGACGCTTACAATTTTTTTTTTTTTTTTTTTTTTTTTTTTTTTTTAGATATAAAAAAAATCACTTGATAAAGTATTAAAATATATCAGTTAAAACTCCTGAATTTTATTAAGAGAATAAAAAAATTAAAAAATCGGTCGACTGTTTTTTGTTGTTTTGTTTGTTTAGCGGCAAAAACTTATAAGTGAATGTGTTCATTTTTTACCTACGGAGGCCCCAAAATACTAATGTTGGTTTACAGCACACAATAGAAAGGGACATTAATCATGTCCCTTAGAAGTCCCCGGAAGATAAATGTGAAGAACATCAGATAATTGTCTCCCTTTATTTGAACAGTGAAAAAATCTGAGATTGTGTATTTTTTTTTTTTTTTTAATCCTTGTTTAAAAATGTTATTTAAAAAGGACATGGAATATAAGTATAAATTTGGATAAATTCTTAACAAAGAACAATGTAAGTACTCATTGAATAGTATTTTTATAGGTAAGTGATTTTTTGGGGGGGAATTTATATATATTTTTTATAAACGAATTAAATTTCGTTGATTTTTCTTTAAATCTTTTTTAAAGAAAACCGATTAAAAAAAAAAGACAAATATTACATAATTTGCTATAAACCTGTTATTTTTTTTCATTTATTTTTTAAATTTTGGTCTTTGCACCTTTTTTAATTAAAAAAAACTTAGGGGTTGAATTACAATTTTTCAGAAGTTTAAGCTTCGAAAAACAGAAAGTCTAAATATTCCAGTGTTTACCACGAATTTTTACTGCCGATTTCTGACACTGCTACCACAAAACACACACACACACATACACACACACACTGTTCACAATAATAGTTGTAACAATTGAATATTCATTTTTTTGGTAAAACTTGCGGATAACGCTCTGTTTTACGGTTGTTTTAAAAATGGAACGGAAATTTAAATTTCGTCCCGTTTTAATCATTTTTAAAATTGTGCATGCGCCCCCCAAAATCTAAATTTATCGAAAGAATAACATTCAAAATTCGCATTTTAATATCAAATCTTTGTATATAAAAATAAAATTTTATTAACGAAATTTAATTTTTAAACGAAAAAGTCAATTTGGCATAAGTTTTTGGTATTTTTTTATGTAAAAAAAAAAAAAATACCCAAACCGTATGCCAAATTGACTTCTTTTGTCCAAGTCGCCGTTCACACTGAAAATGTCGACTTTTATAAGTTTTCAGGTATGCTTACAACGAATACACTCAACCTCTTAATATTAAGAACGGCTTTCAGAATACACACCAACCTCCCCATATTAAGAACGACTTTCGGAATGTGACACTTCGGACATATGACAATTTTTGGCAATATTCCATGTTCAGTGAGAAACCTCCTTAAATCTTCTAGTTTCCAAAATTTTACTATTCCATGAAAAGTGTTATATTTGAAACTCATGCAGATATCGATGGTTGTACTATCCAATTTTTTAACTTAATTGTTATTTTATCAATGATCTTCGATTTTTTGGGTGTATGCGCAATTTAAAATATTAAAACGGAACTTAAATTTCCGATCCATTTTTTTTTAAAACAACCGTCAAACAGAGCGTTCTCTGCAAGTTTGACCATTTTCTTATCTCTTCCGCGGATGGCAAATAACATGGCTGTATGTTTTTTCAATCACACAGGTTTATTAAAAAGACACCATTTTAATCAACGCCTGACTGAGACAACAAATAATTGGGTAAGTGATGTTTTCTCTTTCCTTTTTTATTATATTGACACTTCTAGAAAAACCCATTTGTTTAGTTTTTAAAGAAAGCTGCCCTCATGGATTTTTTTTTGTCGAGTAAAATATAAGTTTACTTATTCGGGTTTTACTCAAACAAAAGCGTAAATTATTTTGATCATCCATAATTTAATACTATTGTTTATATGAAAATATATCGAAGTTACTTTCAACCTTTTACAGAATTGGAAATTTTGTGACTCGTATGACGTTTTAAAAAAAATATTCCAATAACAAATTTTTGGGAACTATTCAGAAAAAAAAAAAAAGATTTTGCACCTAATGAGCTTGTTTTTAATTGATAAATTTAACTAATCGTAAATATAGAAAATTTGTCTTTTCTTTTTTTTTTATTTACTTTATTGTATTTATTTTATTTTATTTTATTTTTTTCGAAAATATACTTAGATTAAAATTTAGTTGATTGGCTCTTATGGAAATATTTTTCGATTTTTTTATATGCACAACAAAAAGCAAAGAAGTCAGGGTTTCAAAAAGAAAATGCTCTTTAAGCGACCCGCCTAACAGGGTGTAACAACTAGTATCAAAATGATCAAATGATCTGGTCGACACGATAACAAATCGTAACTATATAAGATAGGATAGAAGCTGGGTTTTTTTATTTTCTAGGTTAGAAATTACCTCCTACCATCCTCCTAACCATTTTAGCCATAAATACCATTATCCATGCTTCAGTCATGCTGGTTCATTCATCCCTTGAAGGTTGAGCTTGCATAACGTAAGCATCACTCCTCTTATTTATTATTTTATTTTATTATTTTATTTTTTTTTACATATGAAAATTACGGTACTCGTGCGCATATTGATCCAGATGTAACTCGGCATACAATCGCTTTTCCACAAGAAAATGGCGTCAACACCTAGGGTTCGATTGCTCTCTGACGTAACATAAGTTTCCGTTCTATATTTAAAACAACCGTAAAACAGAGCGTTCTCCGCAAGTTTTACCACTGTACTTTTTGGTGCTAATGAACTTACTGATCCGCGCTATTTTTTTAATCGTATTTCCAAGTTTAATTAAAGTTTTGTTTTTTTTATCAAATTGTAAGGTTAAAGTACAGAATAGGTACAAAGCACCCTCCCTCCCCCATGTTAAGAATAGCTTTTTAAATAATATTTCAGCACGGATCAATAAGTGCACTAATACCTACCTTTTTTGCGGCTTTCTGAATAAACATACCCCAACCTCTCCATGCTAAGGACGGGTTTCTGAATAAACACGCCCCAACTTCCCTATGTTAAGAACGGCTTTACTAATTCCTCGGTTGTGAAAAAAAATGGTTGCCAGGATTACTCCGTGTTCAATGAGAAAACTTTTTTCTGTCCACTTCCAAATTGTCGTCTGCTACTGGAATGTTCGGTTCGCGCGCACATGCGTCAAGTTGAAAATCACTACGCGGCATTGTGATTGGCTAAGTTTTGTGTTATGTCATCCAGCAGCAGAACTAGAGGTGTTAATGCCATGTTCCGGGGAAGGCCGAGCGAACGCTGAGTTACGTCTAGATCAATATCTGCATGAGTATCAAAATTTCTTTTTGACGTTTTACAAATCGAAATAAAAAAAATGTGATTTTTTTTTCTTTTACAATTATTTTTCACACATTAAAAGTTGTCTATTAAAATGTCGTCGCTTCTAAATTCGTTATATTCTTTTTATTGTAGAAGCTTTTATCTTACAGAATCCGACTAAATATTGATTGCACTCAAATGTTTTTATTAAAACTAATTTTTTTTAATTATGAATTTAAAATCTAATCTACAATAACAATTGAGGGGTTTGTATTACTGTACACATAGATTCGAAAAAGTTGTCAAAAAACAAATATATAACAAATAAATGTTATCAAAGGCAAGATAAGTTACTATTCTACCAAACTGGATATATATTTCGTGTTTTTATTCAATGTAACATGTTTATTCAGCTCGAAAAGCATACAGTGTTTACCGATGTATTGGAAAATTTAAAATGGCGCCCGACACTCTCTTTAACACGGTAAGTTCAGGAAAAGATGTTATAAATAATAAACTAGACAAAATACTGTTAGAAATTCGCTCATTATATGTTACCGTGACATAAGTTGACATATATTCGTTGTTTTTTTAATAGTATTTTGTCTAGTTTATTATTTATAACACCTTTTCCCAAACTTACCATGTTAAAGAGAGTGTCGGGCGCCATTTTAAATTTTCCAATACATCGGTAAACACTGCATGTTTTTCGAGCTGAATAAACATGTTACATTGAATAAAAAAATAAAAAAAAATGTATCCAGTTTGGTAGAAAAGTAACTTATCTTGCCTTTGATAATATTTATTTATTATATATTTGTTTTTTGACAACTTTTTCGAATCTATGTGTACAGTAATACAACCCCCAATTGAGTTATACAAAACATGTAAATACCGAAACAAATGATTTTTCAGAGGATCTTCTGCAATGAAGCTTAATGACATTCAAACTATTGCTCATTTGTTTCATGTACAACTTACAAATTTCTCCAGCTAATCAGAAAACTGATTTCTCTAGTCCTTTATTTTTAGGGGGTGGGTCGTCGTCTTCAGTATTTTCTTTAAACTAAATTTGTTTTAAATTCAACCCAAATTATTCAGATTATAAAGATTCTGTTTTTCACGTTTTTTTGGGTTTTTTTTTCTCGTAGCGTTTTGTTACACAGGAGAGGAGAGGATGGTATGCTCTCCAAACGGTACCAGATAAACGTATGTAGTATTGTGAGGTCTAATCGACGTATAGACTGAGTCATGTTGTATAGTTTAGCAATGGAGATGTATTGCAGTTTGTATTTACATAAAGGTATATTTTATAAAAGGAATATGTTTCATAACTTTTCTTTATCCGGAGTTCTTCTGCCATTACTGCTGGGCTCTGTGATGAAACCTGTAACGACTAACGCCATAACCGATTGAGACACCTGTTTTTTCTTTTGTGAAACCACAGAACAAAACTTTATATTTTTACAAAATATAAATTTATTTCAGCTGTCTCAGTAGTCTTCACAGGGAGTCTGCATTACGTGTCTACATGCCCGCTTCCCGGCTCTGGAGCACGTCTGTTCACTTTCGTGACCAAACTTAAACTCTTTAATCTATTCTTCTTGGCCTGTCAGTTCCATTACGCCATCAAAAGCACATGTCTCCTAACGTGTGACCTTTGTCACGTACTCAACTGTTCGTTATGCTGTTGGTATTTTTACGACCTGCCCCAGCATAGTATAAACACCCCAACTCCCCAGGTTACGAACGGCTTTCGAGGTGGGTGGGGTGTATTCTGAAAGCTGTTCTTAACATGGGGAGGTTGGGGTGTTTATAATATACTGGGGCACGTCGTAAAAATTTACCATTTTGTTTATTTAACTTGGCTAATTTATGTAAATATCTTCCGCTAGAACCCAATAAATAACTATTTTAACAATATCACTGGATAGATAGATAATAGCTGATTTAACTTTAAACCATGTTCAGCTTCTAAATTTGTTTAGCTCATTTCTATGACATAAAAAAATTCTGGAAAATATTCCAAGGATAAAAAATTTGAACTTCCTTATTAAATTTGATGCATTCAAATTAATTATGCATACATCAAACCATGTTTCATCACATCAGACATTTGTAGCCGATTTTCCTTAATTAGCCTAGTGCTACCAGATCAGGCTGTCTGAAGATATTGGTTTCCTGAGCTGAAATGCACCTAATATTTATGCCTTTTATTTTTCTATTTCCTTTTGTAAAACTTATGTTTTATAAAAACAACCACCTTCCATCTTTACCTTCTTCCCGTTCCTTCTTTCTCTTTCTATCCCTCCCTGACTGGTTTCCTAACTTAAAATGTATCAAACATTAACGCTATAACCTTTTCCCTCTACCATTGCAAAACTCCTGTTCTGCAGGGAATAAAAATATTAAAATCCACTATAAACCAACCAAACCAAACACTACAAACTAGCGATTGAAGATACAAAAAGCTTGTAGAATAAATGTTATATTTAAGGGTTTCATTATTATTGTTCTTTGTTAAAAGTGAGTCTTATTAATAGTGCAGTCTTAGAGTCTTTTATTAAGAGGGATGTTGTTGAGAGATGTTGTTCGTGTTATCATGCTTTATATATATAATAAAAATGTTTATGCTTAGATGTGTAATAGAAGCTCTTTGTGAGAAGATAGTGTTGAGACATTGTGTAGACAGTCTTAGTGTTCATATTGTGTATGTAAGATGTGTATGTCAAGACATTTTAAACCACATGATATACAAGACATATAATAACAATTTTCACTTTACCTTTTGGTAGAATTACAATACAAAGACGACGTTTATAAAAACACATGATGGGTTTATTTCTTCTCACGACCGGTCGTGGTTTTCTGAGTCAAGAATTCAAAGCTTCACATTCTAAGTTTCAAAAGTGACCATCTCGCTTCTAGACGTTCGAATCCCAACTCGACTGTCGTCTGTCGCCCTCAGACTCTCTCTGACTCTCTCTGACTCTCCCCCAGTTTTTCCTTCCTTAACTCTAAAGTTTTCCTAAGTTTCTAACTATATCTAGAACTTCCCATTTTTCCATGACGTCATACACATGTTAAAACATGCCTTCTTTCACGTGTTCTGGGCATGCGTGTCCAAAACTTTTTCCTTTGTTTACAAAAGGAATTTTAACCTATATTCTCAGTAACCTATATTTCCAATATGTTAAAAACATGTTTATTAAATTACCTTGTATAGTTGCATTCCTCAATTGATTTTTCATAACAGACTTGTCAACGCACATTCTTTTCTTGAAACTATTTTATCTCTAAGCTAAACAATGGTTTCTTTTACATTCCATTTTCTAATTCTCTCTCGTAATCTATTTCTAAACCTAATTTACGAGGTTCGAATTTCGTCTATTCTATTTCATTTTCATTTTAACTAAATCTCTATTTTTATACTTACATGAAAAGGGGACAGCCCTTATCATGTAACGTAAAAACCTTCTACAAAATAAATGGACGTAACACGGATACTATTTCCAAAATAACTGGATCCAGCACTAAATAACCCGTAAAAGGGTTGATATGCCATAAAACAAAACAACCAAACCAAAACAAACTCTACAAATAAATACGTGAAGATAGAAAGAACTTGAAGCATAAAAACTATTTCCAAAATAACTGGATTCGATATTAAATAAATCGAAAGGGGTGGATATGCCGTAAACAAAACAACTAAACTTTAGTTAGCCTATTATTTACTCACTGGGAATAGTCACACAAGCGATGATCAAGAACTCCCTCTATGAACAACTTGCGGTGATCCCTGGAGTCTGAGTGACAAGTTTCCCTATATTTCCAGTATTCTCCACCTCTTTGGATAACCTTTGCAGATGAATTTCCGTTATCGTAACAGCCGTTTGCCATTTTCTTTGTGGTGGCGACCACTGGTCTGCAGTAAAATTTGGGTGGTAAAAACCTTCAAAGCCCTAGTCCTCTTTGCACTCGGCTAGCCGATGTCTAGCTAATGCTTTCTCTCATCTTCCGATTCTCATTGACCCTCCTCTCATATTTTGTGGGGGGTCAGAAAAAAGGGGGAGTAACCTACAATTGTACAGTTTGTTTTCCTGCTTCTTTATGTCTAACATCTGTAACATTTTTTCATGTCCAGTTTGTGCATGTAGCTCGTGTTACCCGCATTCAGGGGTTTTCTTAATATTTTAGTTATCCGTTATATCTTTTTAACCATCCACCTGATTCTAGACCCTGTTGGTGGGGCATTAGAATACGCCGACTGTCCCCCTGCAGAGGGTAAAAGTCCCTCAATGGGGGTCCTGGATATAACCCTAAACTATATCCAGTGGTGAGGCCCCAGCTTGTGGGCTTTGGGGAGTGTGGAGCCACCCTTTAATTGCCATTGCTCCCAGGTTCACTCTGACCCGCAGTGGTAGTACCTGTTAGGGTCCCAACTATGGGTAAAATAGAAACCGACTTGAAAACAACAAATATATTCTAATAAAAAATTTTCTTCAAAATCTTTGGATTCGGCATTAAATAACCCGAAAAGGGTTGATATGCCGTAAAACAAAAACAACCAACCAACCAACCAACCCTGATTCTAATCTCTCCAATTCTCTTTTCAAATTATTACGACTGTCACAATAAAGGCATTTGTGGATCAAATGTTATTTTTTTTTTTTAATATTTTCATGAAAAGTACATTTTATTAAATTAGTTAATCCAATAGTAATTGGTACGTTTAATATTTTAAACTAGCATTTAAGCCCGGCGTTGCCCGGGTGTTTGGAGGTGTATGTTGAGCAAAAAAAAACCCGTCAATTTTCTTAAACTTTGACCCTTATTATGACCCCTTAACATTTATTGTTTTGGACTCGAATCAAGTTAAGTTAGATCCATGTCCAAGGAACCTATATCTAAAATTTCAAGTGTTTAGGCATAAAATTGTTGGAGTTTGGTATAGTTCTCAAAGGTCACATCGTTGAACTTTGACCCCTTAACAGCCAAATTTCTGGCCGAAAACCGATTACAAAGATTTTCCCAAATCTCGATACTTTGTATATCAAATTTGAGTCTGTAGACTGAAAATTGACAGTTATTGCGTAGGAAAATGTACACACACACACTTTAACTTTTATAGATATATTATATTTATAGATATATAGATCATTAGCCTTGGGTTTGGATAGGAGCTACCTACATTTAAGATGAAGCTGATATTAACACTATTTCTCCTTGACATGCTGTGGCATTGATTTAGGATTTCAATAATAGAAATAAGTACTATATAAGACTAACATATATAATTATATACACACACACATGAATTTTGTTTTGTGTTTATATTCATTTATTTATATTCATATTAAAATATCCCTTTTTATTTATTTAAAAAGAAAATACAACTTTTTTTTATATTTAGGTATGCGTGTGTATGTGTGTAATATATATATATATATATATATATATATATATATATATATATATATACGCATACCTAAATATATAAAAAGAGCTGTGTGTTTGCTATAACCTTTTTACAAAAATATTACGCAAATATAAATCATGTAGAATATCTGCATGAATATAATTACACGTAATAGTTAGCTAATGGTGATCATCCCATAAGAAAACCGAAAAATGTCAATTAGGAAATTAAAATAAATATTTAAAAGACTATGCAAATTAGCTTGATCTTTTGCAGATGAATGCAATTCACACACACACACACACACATATATATATATATATATATATATATAATACTAAACTCCTGTCAGTTCTTGGTCTACATACATGAAACTTAATACATAGGGTATTTGAACTTATGTGATACTTTATATTTGAATTTTAGCCGATGAAAATTAAAGAAATGGAACTTGCAAGGTGAAGTGTAACGACAGCATTACAAATATCCACGCGTAACCTAATATCTAGTGGTTCATATTTTAATATGTATCCTTGCAGCAAACATGTTTCAGAGCTCAGGCATTAACGTCAAAGGAAAATTTAAATCGTAATCTGAACGTTTTCGTTTCGATTCTCAGTGGTGGCACACGAATCATTTCTGTAACATTTTAAATCCTCGCCATATATTGGGTCCAATATATCATAATATACGACACAATCACCTTGACATACCGGTGCTCCCCGGATCACCGGAATTAAGCAACGTTGAGCCTGGTCTGCACTAGATGGGTGACCATTTGGGAAGGAGAGGCGCTGTTATGTACTGCGAAGCAAAATACCAGTTTGAGAAAGTGACGCGGTCTATTCTTCTCTCGGTATTCAGCTACCGACAAGATTTGAATTACACTACAAACTCGTGCAGTGAGTTCAATCTCAGCTACGGCCGCGCTGGATGAATGGAATATAATTTCTGCATTAATCAAAATCATATTTAAGCGTATTTTATGACCGGGCAATGCTTGGTGGCCTGCTAGTATATAATATAATAATGCTGCCAACCAAATATAAAACAGAATCTCTTTTCCCGATAATCACGATTCTGTTTTATATTTGCTTCATCTGCGGGCATTATTTCTCAAAACTTTATAGCAGACATTAAAATTCAAAAGCCTTTGATTAAGCCAGAAGAAAGTGTATTGTTATATCTCTAGATAATAATGGACGTTTTGCTGCAAGCTAAAAGTCTAAAATTCCCCATAATTATCGCTTGTTTATCATAAAATGTTGAAATAAAGTAAAAGCATTACTTTTGGACGAATAAATAAATTATTTTTTATGGGAACCAACAATAATCCGAAAAATCCCAACACATTTTAAATAATTTAAATGTGTTTAATAAAATATTGGTTTCCTTGAAAGTTAATCCAGAAAAAAAGCAGTTAATTTACATTTATATTGAAGTGGTTAACTACCAAAAATGTCGATCAAATTTTATTGACGCGTTTAACTTTTTCAAAGCTGTGTCAGAAAATTAATTCACCGTATTTGTTTAAGTTTTCTTTTTTCTTTTTCTTTTTTCTTTTTTTCTTTTCCTTTTTCTTTTTTCTTTTTCTTTTTTTCTTTTTCTTTTTTTTTCTTTTTACTTTTTCTTTTTTACTTTTTCTTTTTTTCTTTTTCTTTTACTTTTCCTTTTTTTCTTTTTCTTTTTTTCTTTTTTTTTCTTCTCTTTTTCTTTTTTCTTTTTCTTTTTCTTTTCTTCTTTTTCTTTTTCTTTTTTCTTTTTCTTTTTTCTTTTTCTTTTTTCTTTTTCTTTTTTCTTTTTCTTTTCTTTTTTCTTTTCTTTTTTTCTTTTTTCTTTTCTTTTTTCTTTTCTTTTTTCTTTTCTTTTTTCTTTTCTTTTTTTCTTTTCTTTTTTTCTTTTTCTTTTTTCTTTTTCTTTTTTCTTTTTCTTTTTTACTTTTTCTTTTTTTCTTTTTCTTTTTTTACTTTTTCTTTTTTTCTTTTTCTTTTTCTTTTTTTCTTTTTTTTTCTTTTTCTCTTTTTCTTTTTCTTTTCTTTTCTCTTTTTATTTTTTTTTTCTTTTTCTTTTTTCTTTTTCTTTTTTCTTTTTCTTTTCTTTTTTCTTTTTCTTTTTTCTTTTTCTTTTTTCTTTTTCTTTTTTCTTTTTCTTTTTCTTTTTCCTTTTTCTTTTTCTTTTTCCTTTTTCTTTTTTTTTCTTTTTTTTCTTCCTTTTTCTTTTTCTTCCTTTTTCTTTTTCTTCCTTTTTCTTTTTCTTCCTTTTTCTTTTTCTTCCTTTTTCTTTTCTTTTCTTTTTCCTTTTTCTTTTCTTTTCTTTTTTTCCTTTTTCTTTTTTCTTTTTCTTTTTTCTCTTTTCTTTTTTTCTTCTTTTTTTCTTTTTTTTTTCTTTTTCTTTTTTTCTTTTTCTTCTTTTCTTTTTCTTTTTTTCTTTTTCTTTTTTTTGTTTCTTTTTTTTTGTTTCTTTTTTTGTTTCTTTTTTTCTGTTTC
>NC_136489.1:164590082-164650082 GCF_053919585.1 Euprymna scolopes | reverse complement strand
TTTTTTTTCCTTTTTTCCTTTTTTTTCCTTTTTTCCTTTTTTTCCTTTTTTCCTTTTTTTCCTTTTTTCCTTTTTTTCCTTTTTTTCCTTTTTTCCTTTTTTTTCCTTTTTTTTCCTTTTTTCCTTTTTTTTCCTTTTTTCCTTTTTTTTCCTTTTTTCCTTTTTTTTCCTTTTTTCCTTTTTTTTCCTTTTTTCCTTTTTTTTCCTTTTTTCCTTTTTTTTCCTTTTTTCCTTTTTTCCTTTTTTTCCTTTTTTCCTTTTTTTTCCTTTTTTCCTTTTTTTCTTTTTTCCTTTTTTTTTTTTTTTTCCTTTTTTCCTTTTTTCCCTTTTTTCCTTTTTTCCCTTTTTTCCCTTTTTTCCTTTTTTCCCTTTTTTCCTTTTTTCCCTTTTTTCCCTTTTTTCCTTTTTTCCCTTTTTTCCTTTTTTTCCTTTGCAACTATTTATACCTAAACAATATTGTAATAGATACGTTTTTGAAAAGTAATAAATAACCAACTAAGAAAACTTCGTTTGGAACTTGGATAATTATTATATTACACTATATATGCTGTGGAACGCAATAAAGACATTTATTGAGCTTGGATGCTTTTTTGGGGGGTTCAAATTTTTTAAATTATATAAAAATGCTTGGAGAGACTTTTAATTAATTACATTAATCTAAGTAAGGTTGCAAGTAAATGATTAACCATTATATATAAAGTAGTAGCGTTCGTGTGTCTGTGTACAACTCCCAATGACCAACGAAATATAAAGGTCATATTTGTGTAAACCTCTTTTGGTCAAGAAATATTAATGCCCATGATAATAGGATACTTATGTCAACGCAACATTTGATACGTAATTTTTATATATAGCATTCTTCAAGCCACATCTGCATTGATTGAGTTACGGTCATTAGCATATCACATTAAATTAAATCTATTTAAATAAGCTCGGAGATATTAATTATTCGACATAATAGCTTCGTTTCAACTGTACTAATTAAAAAAATTTAACTATTTAGTTTATTTAAATTTACATTTATATTTGATTTAACTTATTTTATCTGAAATCGTTTTATTTTCAAACCAGAAAAACAAAGGGGAAATAACTGTAATAGTTTAATTGAAAAATTGTTTTAAACGGAGCACGTTATTAAATATTTTCTGTAATAGATTTGTTTTCATTTCGAAATATTCTAAGCTGAATTTTTATTTTTAATTGAGAGGAATTTTTTTCGTTTCTTAATTTTTAAGTAACCTTTTTTATTTGTTAGAGAAAAATAATGAAAACTAATGCCTTCACTTACTTGCATCCCCACGAGGGCAGTTAGACACAGGGCCAATTTTCCATGTGAGAAAAATCCATCATCCCATACATTATCTGCTCCTTTTTTTGTTTATAAAATTTAATCGGTGATGCCCAGGATTTATTATAATTATACTATAGCAAGTGTGTTTAATTGACTGCGAAACAGATTTTCTTTATAATTTATTTAATATCTTTAATTTAAAATGGTCAATTTTTACGACGTGACCCAGCGTCGTTTAACCCCTAAAAAATAAGACCTGCTTTTTTTCATGTTCTTAATGCTTAGTTTAGGCGGTTTTTATGAATATGAAAGAAATTTGGAAAAATTGATATTTTAGCGTGGGGGATCACTTTTCTATTCATTTAACATAAAATGAGAACCCACTTTTTGGCCACAAAGTGTTCAACCAGACATGTCATTTCTAGCATTTTTTTCATGTTTGCCGCTGAGGGGGGGGGGGCAAAACATGACAAATACAATTTTTTTTGTGATGGTGGGGGTGGAATTACATTTGAAACGTAAAATAACGATAAATTTAATTTTCATGAGACCATTCTGTATTTTCACCTAACAATTTTATAAACAGAACGAACCTCAAAATATGACAAATTCAATTTTTTGGGAGGGGGAAGGATTACATTAGAAATATAAAATGACGAAAATTTGGTAGTTTTTGGAATTAATTTTTTTATATTATTTATTTTTTTGCGATCGCACGGGCATTCGCTGTTATTTTTATTGAAACAAAAGTTGCAATGATTTATCTTTAATTATTGGGGGGGGGGCTTTCCAGTGCTCAATATCTGGAGAATAGTTTCTTCTCTTTGTAGCCCTTCTGCCGAAATATCTGGTGGAGAGGTTATCACGTACTTCTTTTTTGCATCTGTTTTCTTTGTGTTGTAGGGGTATTCACGTTGCCTATGATGAAAATGATTTGTATACAGGGGTATCAAACGGAACTTGATGTCAACCCAGGCAACGCTGGGTACCCATGGTAGTATATATATATATATATATATATATATATATATATATATAATAAGAGCTGTAAAGTAAAAATTTACATAAGCTTTTATTATTCGCCAGCATACTCCCTAGCTGGTAGCTAGGTGCTCCTTAATCCGCGGAGTTTCAAAGAATGCTAATTCTTCGCATCAAAGGAAAAACTGTTAGCAAACCAAACAGAAATGTTAGTTTTAGCTTGACTATGTATTTGCTGGTTACTGCATAGGATGAAACTAAGTTTTATGATTTGTAGTCACAAAACTTTAAAAAACAAAAGAATATAAATATGGAAAATAGTTTATGCGAAGAGTTCAACATTAAAATAAAAAAATAACCAACCGAAATCGGAAATTTTAATCTCTATTTCCTCTTTAATAACGTATAAACATAAAAGGAAATATGGCCACCGGTACATGTTCTTAATGTTTTGAGATCATCACTTCGTACGACGCTTAATTTGTGTGTGTGTGTGTGTGTGTGTGTGTGTGTTCATGGAGTAACTAGCAGATGTACCCGGCGTTGCCCGGTATTAAACGTAACGTTAATTTACTTTATAAAAAAAATGAAGGAAAAAATGGGAAAACTGAGACGCGTGCAAGCGAGTATTGTTTTTTTTTTCTTTCTAAACAGTTTACTTAAAACTAAAAAAAAATAAAATCGTCCTGAGATCGAAACCCAAACCTAAAGACAATAAAGTATGACAACCATTAGGCCAACTTGATACGATCTTTAAAAAGTGTATTCAAACCTACTTATTAACAAAACCAGATTAAAAAGTTTTCCATATTTTCCACACTATATACTAAATTTAAATTTTGGGCATTAAAAATTAGTTGAGTATATAGGTTGAGATGTGTCCAAACACACACATTCCCACTTTTACAGATATATAGACAGGGTGAAACGATAAAATTGTCACTATAGAAAAGACTACATGATTCCATTCCCGTTTGATGAAAAACAGTTTTCGTTTTCTGTTTTTGCAAACCATCTACTAGTTGGCCAGTAGTGTACAACTCCAAAGAGCGATAGGAGCCTTCTATCATGTCTGAAAGTGACACCATGTTCAACGAGCGAGATCGGAGATGCACCGTTGTACAACTCTTGCTCTCTACCGATCCAAGTTTTGACAATAGGACCATAGCTAGCATTCTCAAAATGCAAATCCAGGCAGTTCAACGCTTAAGGGCACAGCTCAATTAAGTTTCCGGCCATGGTTATGGTACTTTGGTTTCAAGTGAGGGCCACATCGTGCCATTTAACATCTTTTGAAGCCTGCTTGAAAGTCAATATTAAAGTCTACCTAGATGTGCTGAAGAATTTGATGATCCCCCGGTGCAATCAGCTAGCAGTCAGCAGACCATACGTAGACCCACATGTCCAAAGAAACATAGGCTTCGCTTCAGAAGGAGTGCTACGACTTTGTACATTTCTCACACTGGTTCCCGCTTCCTCCGCCTTGAACTCACGGGACTACTTTGTTTGGTCATACGTCTAAAACATCACCAACATGACCCTCCCCCCCCACAACACCAATGCTAGCCTGATCACAGCCATCCGCCGAGCTCCTATCGGCGCTTGTGGAAAAGGCATGCTCCCAGTTCCAGACCCTTATCGAGACGGTTATTGAGGCTGAAGGCGGCTACATTGAATGGATGTAAGCTCTATTAATCAAGTTACCTGAATTTATTTATTTTTTTTTATCATTCTATCCTGTATTTTTAAAAGAAACGTAAATTGTTTTAACGAAACAGAAAATAAACATCAACAAACTCATCTATACAAAATAGTTCACTTATGTGTGTGTACGTTAGATTATTTGTTCATAACTATTAAACCTGTTAAGCCGCGGTACTTATAAGATTATATTAAGTAACAAGTATAGCTGTGTTTCAGTATAAATGCTTATGCTATTTTGGCTACATATGTGCATACATATTTCAGCTACGACTTTATTTAAAGTCTAGATTCCTTAAGGCGAGGCGAAGATAACGAGAAGATTACTTAGTTCGCTACTAGTGTATACTTTTGATATAGGAAGGAAACTCTCTACACGGAGAAAAGATAATAGACAGGAAAAAATTAAGGCTGTACATATATCAATATATATTCCTGTACAGCTGTGCATATATGCACACAAAAGCAAGTAAACAATTGTTACATGATAAGGGCTGTCCCCTTTTCATGTAAGTATAAAAATAGAGAGATTACTTAAAATGAAAATAAAATGAGAGAAAGCAGAAATCGAACCTTGGATATAAGTTTTAAAGAACAATAGGTTTAAATGGAATGTCCAGTAAATTGTTTATTCTGATGAAATAAATAATAAATAAACTATTCAATTGTTAAAAGAATGTGGATAATAAAATATGGGTTAAATAAATTAGATATGTAGGTTGAATTCCTTTGTAAAAACATCAAAGAAAAAATAGGTTTTGGGAAATCATATGTTGGAAACGTGCAAAGTCGCGCATGTTGAAACACGTGAATTTTGCTCACGTGGCCGGACATGCATGGATGTCTCAATATAGGAAGTGAGAGTTAGTTAGATTGACAGTCAGTGAGAAACTCAGAGAGGGTCTAGGAATTCGAACGTCTAGGAAGCGAGACGGTCACTTTGAAACTAAAATGTGAAGCTTTGAATTCTTGATGAGAAAACCACGGCCGGTCGTGAAGAAATAAACCCATCATGTGTTTTGATAAAGCTCGTCATTGTGTTGGTGATTCTGACAAAAAGGTAAAGTGAATTGTTATATGTCTGTTATAAAATGTCGTGACATACACATCTCATATCCACAATGTGAATCTACATCTCACATCTACACTAAGATTGTCTGAACATTATCTCCTCACTCTAAGAGCTTCACATAGCAACACATCTATTAACCTAAGAATGAACATATGTTTAATATATATGAATCGTCATAACACGAACACGAAACGAACAATCTCTCTCACAACATCCCTCTCTAGAACTCTCTCAACAGCATCACTTGTAATAAGACTCTCTCTCAACGACAAACACTTTAATAAGACTCTTCTAAGACTGCGCGTGTAATAAGACTCTTTCTAAGCATCACTTATATTAAGACTCTTTTAATGAAACCCAAAATATAACACAATTTATAGATAGTATATATGAAAAACCCAGACAGACAAAAAAAAATAAGAATAATTAAGCGAATAAATGAGAAATCTAGACCACTTACCATCTCACATATCGGCCCACACTTATAGCAAATTGTTTTTTTTTTTTTGTTTTTTTTTTTTTACAAAGGAATCACCACTTATCAAGACCCGGAGGCCACTCGAGGAAAAGGGTTAATGAGTGTACAGTACTCGATGGGAAAATGTTGTAGCAATCGTTTCTAGTGGAAATTTGATAAATTGGATTACTTAAGGGGATGGCTCATTAAGAATGTTGGATTTGAAGACCACCATATGGGAAAGCAGGAAAACGAAAGAGCTCCACAGGTGTGCAGTTCTAAGAAAGAAACTTTGTTCATGGAATCTACGTTTAGGTTTAAGCACAGATAAAGTGGTGGAAATTATTGATAGCGTTTTCAGCTAGCTAATGTTTTTTTGTTTTTGTTTTTTTTTTGTGAAAGTCATGCCAGGGGTGAGGGACCATAGATTTGAGTTCAGACGAGCACTTGCCATGAAAATAATGATAAAGCAGACTTGTAACGTCTCTTCTGCGGGAAAGAGATTGCAGAGAAGAGACAACAGCATCCCCTACTAGGCTACAAAGTCTACTTTGAACTGTCAAGGCGGGATGAAGTCTTTCTAGCAGCTCCTGCTCAGATGTGACAACAGTACTCCATCCTTAGAGATAGAGAATTACAGCATCAGGGAGATATACTGGAGCGGTAAAACGATCCCACCATTCTTGGAAGCCACTCTTTGTCATTGCTCCCAGGTCCACTCCGGCCCGGTGTGGTAGTACCTGTTAGGGTCCCAACTATGTTTCTTTCCATATTATTACAGGAATATTTGTCTGCCCACGAAAGCGGAACTGAAATAATATACACGTATATAGAGACATACGTATGCATTCATTTCTACGTGCATATTTACGCACATATTGTATGCATTTGTATACACTCGTATAACGGTTTATAACTTGTCTAGATCGTAAATGTAAAATATTTTATTAAAGTGGTCCAAGCGAGTATTCATAGACAATATTTTTTTTTACGTAGGCATCACCACATTATCAAGGCCAAGAGGCCACTCAAGGATAAGGGTTAAAGAGTGTACAGTAGAAATTGGACAATATAGGTAAAGTGAATTGTTATATGTCTGTTATAAAATGTCGTGACATACACATCTCATATCCACAATGTGAATCTACATCTCACATCTACACTAAGACTGTCTGAACATTATCTCCTCACTCTAAGAGCTTCACATAGCAACACATCTATTAACCTAAGAATGAACATATTTTTAATATATATGAATCGTCATAACACGAACAAACTAGTAATTAAAATTTGGTAAATTTGATAACTTATATGGAACGGCTCATCAAGAACTTATTTACGTTAGACTTGAACACAACCATATTGTAGTCAGCCGGAAAGCAGGAAAACGGAAGACAATTCCACAGGCGTGCAGTTCTAAGAAAGAAGCTTTGTTCATGGAATCTACGTTTAGGTTTAGGCACAGATAAAGAGTGGGGGGGAATTATTGATAGTGTTTACAGCTAGACGAGTGTTTCTTGTGAAAGTTTGGCGAGGGCGGACCATAGATTGAAGCTCAGTTGAACACTTTCCATGAAAATAACGATACATCAGAGACAAACTCGCAACATCTCTTCTGTGAGATAGAGGTTGCAAGGAAGAGAAAAGGACATCTCCTACGAGGCTATGAAGTCTATTTTGAACTCTATCAAGGCAGGACAAGTCCTTTCTAGCAGTTCCTGCCCAGATGTGGCAACAGTATTCCATCCTTGGACGTACCTGGCTCTTATATAGATAGAGAATAGCATCGGCAGTGAGATATCTACCGGATCGATAGAAAGATCCCACCATTTTTCCAACAATATGTTTGAGGTATTTGAATATTTGTGTTTTTATCATCGCCGAAGAAATTCTGAACACAAATGATTAAAGATGCATATTTCGATTTGTTATGTTGACAATGTTTTGGTAGATTTAACCTCCGACCTTCCTCTGTCCTGGATATGACCTTAAACTATATCCGATGATGAAGATCCAGCTTGCGGGCTTTGGGGAGTGTGGAAACATTCTTTAATTGCCATTGCTCCCAGGTCCAGTCTGACTCGGAGTGATAGTATCTGTTAGGGTCTCAACTATGGGTTAAACAGAAACCGACTTGAAAAAAAGCAAATATATTCTATTAAAAAATTGTTATTCAAAATCACTTAATTCGGCATTAAATAACCTGAAAAGGGTTGATATGCCATAAAACAACCAAGCAACTAACCGACCTTCCTCGGGTGCACCTTGTGGAACTTTGGAATCTTTCTGCCGAAATGTGCACGGAATTTTGAACGGAATCTTTTATTTGATGCCCTCATGCTATCAGCTATGACTGGGTTGAAGTCGTAAGTAACTGCATTTTTAGTGTCGCCCACACTTAGCCAGGTTTTAACCTTCCAGAAAAGCGTAACTTTACAACTGAATTTACTAAGTAGTTTATCCACTACGCCACGGGTTCTTGCGAAATCCCGCGCAGAGTTCCAAGTTTTACATGAAGATTTCCGAATTCGACAAATTCCACCTTAAAACATCAGATGGTTACATCGAGCGAAAGTTTGAAAATAACACTGAAGATGAGACGAGTAGATGCGTGGAAATCCTATAAGAGATTGTTGTATGGGTGTTACGTTATACTGTAGTTCTTTAGTTTCTGTGTCGTCTATTTAATCTGTTAGTTTCAATTCTTGACGAATGTATATAAGACAATTAATTGTTTCACTAAAAACACTTGACGTAAGTTCATAAAAAGGAATGACAATTTATTTTCTGTTCAATTATTTCTCAATGTGCTCTGGAGATAGAGGGAGAGAGAGATGGGGCGTGGTGGTGAGTTGTGGGTGACACAAAATGACAACTGGTTGTCTCGGTGCCCTTCTCTCTAACTGACTTTTTTTTTTGGTTGGCATTTGTTTTTATTTACAAAAAACTTTAGGAATTTCATTTTTCCATACTGCATTCCACTGGCCCTTATTAAATTCGTCCAAGACCAAATTTCAATATGAATTTTTTCAAAACTTGTCAATTAAAGAATGTTGATTTCAAAGTTTCTGATCACTTCTTGCAATTGTTATGATTTTTTGATGACATTTGTTGGTTTTAATATTTTCGCCATATTTATGTGTGTGCATCCAGCTCCATATATGCGTGTGTGCACAAACAGCAACAATTCCGGTGTTGCGCGGAATACTATTCAACATGAGTTTTCACGAGACTAAGAAAATCTCAAATTGCAGAATCAATATTAGGACCAGCCATAAGACTTCAAAAACAAATGGTATAGGGAAGCTGTAGGATGAAGGAGGTTAAGGCTGCAGCATCCTAGTGTGTTGTTGCAGAAATGTTGAAGGCTTCAGGTGAAACGGTTGTCATTGAGATGATTACAAACAAATCAGATCATAAAAAAGGAATCTTAAGACATTTGCGACTTGTTAGAAACTGAAAAGAGCTCCGTAAAGATGTGATTACTAGAGCTATGACAACAGAATATTGTTGTTTTTGACTCTCGAGTATATATAATTAAGCACAGTTAATCAACGGAGAACCACATTACTCTATTTACAAACATATACGTTATCCACAGATACACACTTAAAGCGAAACAATGAAAAGAAAATATGCTGTTGTCTCAGCTCTAGAGATAACTAAGGTTATGACAACAGAATATTTTGTTTTGTTTTGATTCTCGATTATATATCCGACACAGTTAATCAACGGAGAACCTCATCACTCTATATAAAAGCATATAAGATACCAACGGATACACATTCGAGAGTCAAAACAATGAAAAGAATATGCTGTTGTCCTAGCCCTAGTGATTACATAGGCTAAAAGTTGAGAGGTCATGTTCTAAAAGTGACTGAGAAAATAAATGGACGAATAAAAAATCAGATAAATGAAATGCAGCAGAAGAATCCGAATATTACGGATAATCAATCTTTACCGCAAAAGTTAGGAAAAGCAATGTTTTATACGTGATTAAGATCAGATCCATTGTTAACGAAAAGATATTTTTCAAGTGTTCATTAATAAGACATATATATATATATATATATATATTTTAAAAGAGTCTATGCGCTTCAACGTTTCAACATTACTATGAGACTCCGAGTCTTGCAATAAAAAAAATCGCAGAATAAAAATGTTTACAGAATATTATCGAAAAGACAGAATGAACGCGCCTTTCTTCCTAGTTGTCAGTACGCAATAACCCCTCCATATATAGTGGCATGCAAAAGTATTGGGTACATCATTTTTCTTCATATCTCTAATTAAGGTCTTCTGATGAGTTAAGGGCAAAATAGATTCACTGATTGGTATAATAATTTATTGATTTTGTGCTACGAAACAGTGTCAGGAATTGTAAATGTCAACTGAATTAAAAGAATAAATTGTAAGTTGGTCACCATCACGAACTTTGGAATACTGACTTTTGTGATTCATTCATTATATATATATATATATATATATATATATATATATATATACTTGTTTATTGTTATATAAACATGCTCACATCCCGCTGCTACAAATAGCCACTTGTTTCAAGATTATTCATTGAACTTTTGAATAGTCAAGTCGCTGCCTGATGATATCTGTTGTTTGATTGAAACAAGTGGCTATTTGTAGCAGCGGGATGTGAGCATGTTTATATAACAATAAACAAGTATTATCAGCTTTTTATTGAGCACTATCTAACAACCTCGTTGAATTCATTAGTCCATTACTTTTGAATATAAAAAACCCGAGTATATATATATATATATATATATATATATATATATATAAACCTGGGAGCCCGGCGTTGCCCGGGTGTTTGGAGGTTTATGTTGAGCAAAAAAAAAGAAGCGGTCAATACTTTTTTTAACTTTGACTCCTATTATGACCCCTTAACATTTATTGTTTTGGGCTCCAATCAAGTTATTAAGACCCCTGTCCAAGGAACCTATACCTAAAATTTCACGTGTTTAGACCAAAAATTATCGGAAGAGTTTGGTAGAGTTCTCAAAGGTCAAATCGTTGAATTTTGACCCATTAACAGCCAAATTTCTGGCCGAAAAACCAATTATAAACATTTTCCCAAATCTCAGTACCCTGTATTAAATTTCGAGTCTGTAGATTGAAAATTAAGAGATATTGTCTGGGGAAATGTACACAGACACGCACGCACACTTTCAATTTTATATATAATATATTGAAAAAATTCAAAATGGCGTAATGGAAAAATAAAAAGGTATTTGTAGCTTCTCTTCCAATTTTCGGATTTTAATCATGTCAAATCACACTTCACTTACTTTTGACGGATTGATTGTTGCTATTTCTTCTGATGAGTTAAGGGTTAGGGTTATATTTCTTCTGATGAGTTAAGGGCATAATAGATTCACTGATTGCTATAATAATTAAGTGATTGATTTTGCACTACGAAAAACATACTGTCAAGAATTGTATAAGTCAACTGAATTAAAAGAATAAATTATAAGCTGGCGAACATCATGAATTTTGGAATATAACTTTTTGTCATTTATTCCCTCTCTCTCCCCCCCTCTCTCTCTCTCTCTCTCTCTCTCTCTCTTTATATATGTTTGTTTTCTTAATATTGTAATTATCATTTTTTATATACTTTTATCGTTATCATCATTTGTTTTTATTAGAGCTATGACAACAGCATATTCTTTTCATTGTTTTTACTCTCGAGTATATATTTGACACGATTAACCGAGTGTCACATCACTCTACATAAAAACATCGGATGAATCAAAACAAGGAAAATAATCTGCTGTTGTCATAGTTCTAATCATTATCTATATTTTTCGATTTTTAACTTTTCATGGCAACATTTATCACAAGTAAAAAAAAAAAATTTTTTAAATAGCTAACAAATTATGCGTTCTGATTTTTCATTTCTTATAAAATGAAAATGTGTGTATCTAGATGTATATATGTGCGTATATATGTTAGAATGTATGTATGTGTGTATATTTGGATGTATGTGTATATATGTGTCAGGTCATGTCATGTGCTACTGGTACCATGTAACCCAGTACTACCTGCCTCATGGTCGGGTCACCGGCGACTAAACTGGTTCCCCCACCAGACTCGTTTGGTGAGGAGGGCGGCTAGTCTCCCTGAAGGATTAAAAACAAGACCTTCCAAAGGGCGAATGAACTCTTTTTCTGGGTCAACGGCCAACTAGCACCGTGTATATTGTGTGTGTGTATATGTGTGTTGGGGTGGAGAGGGCTCCCGTAAGCCATGGTGAAGGCAACCTTTCTAGGAGAAGCAAATCTGATTTAAAAAAAACAAAGGGGGAGACGAGTACCCGCATTAAGCTGGTCTGCAGTTTAATTTGTTGCTGGCTATCTTGCTCTTGCTCTTGCTTGTTGCTGGATCTCAACATTTTGAACCGACAGAGAGACTTAGCTGTCGTACAAAGCTAAGACTCTGTAACATCATCTTTGTATAGATACTCCGTCAGGCATTTGGGCTCATGGATTTTAAATGTCTGAGGGAGTGGCACTCGTCTGAAAAGGCGTTGCAATCATCATCATGTGTATATATGTATTGAATTAGATGTCTTTAAGATATTCATTGAGTATACTTCCGTATATCCCCCTCTGTTTGTTTTGACACCTCCCCTTTTTCCTTCATAGATAGTTTCATTTGCGTTCACCCTCCCAGTCTTATGATGCCGTAATTAACTCTTCTCCTCTCCACTTAGACTAACCCCTCTTTTTACTTATTTTTTTCTGCCTTAACTTTCAATGTCTGGAGTTTTAAATGTCAACTAGCCCCTACCTGCCTCCCCTTGAATGTTAACGTTTTATTTTTAAACAAAATATTTCTCGTCTTTCACTTAATTTAATTCATTTAAGAACCGGACTCCTTCGGTGAAATGCAAACTTTATTAAGTCGCCTGACGAGGACTTGTGGTCTAGACCGACTATTTGTGCGAAACATTAGCATGTCCAGTGTCTATATTATTAAATGACTTCCTTCAGTCTTGACAGACTATGGGTACCCACTGTAAGGGTGCCTGCGCGTGAATTTTTTTGTGGCAAGAGTTGCACAATCCTCAACCCCACCTCTCCTGATTAGACATAGTTGAATACCAGTGGCAAGTGGAGGTTCAGGACGACTGGAAACAATGCCGAGATAAGCAGAAAGCACATACAGCACCTAGTATCCCCAAATGGTCACCCATCTGGTAGTAGCCAGGCTCAACGTTACTTCTCCTCGGTGATCTGATGAGAACCGATGTGTCAACGTGATTATGCCGTATATATATATATATATATATATATATATATATATATAATTTAGTCTCTCGCTCCTTGACAAGGTTCAAAAGAGAGTCGCAAACCTGATAGGCCCTGAACTGGCATCTAAGCTTCAGCCTCTGTCCCATCGACGAAATGTTGCATTCCTCTGCCTTTTCTACAAGTATTTTATTGGTGAATGCTCTGACGAACTGCAGACACTTGTGCCCCCACGACGTGAGCACCCTCGACAAACCCGACAGGCTGCTAAATCTCACCCCCACACTGTAGAGATCCCTAGATGTAAAAGATCTTTTTACTCCAATAGTTTCTTCCCCAGAACCGCTAGACTCTGGAATTCCATTCCAGGTCCCTGCTTCCCCAACAGTACTGACGTGCAGAAGTTCAAGTGTAACGTGAACCGACATCTTGCTGCCCAAATCCCTACATAGTACCCCAGTAGTTGTTGCCCCTGATAGTAGCCCCCCTACACCAAAGTGGCAATTTGCCTTGTTTGGGGTGAAAATGTAATAAAAAAAAAGATATATACACACACACACACACACACACACACACAGACTATCCGATGCATATATACATGTGTATACATAAGTTCATCTATATAAAACAGTCTAACAAACATATCTACATACGTTATATATAGACGATTAAATATGACACTTTGGGGGAGGGGGGACAATCATTGTAGATTTCGTTTTAGTTTTTTACGTATGAAACAAATTTTATTTTATTAGGGTTTAGTTTTGTGATTGTGTTAAGAGCGAAAAATGTTACGCCGTCTACAACGTGAGAATGCATCAATCGATATTAGAAATAATACGTTCAGAAATCTCATGTCCGTACCATGTTGTCTTTCAAACAAAAATAAGATTCTATATCGATAACGTAAAAAAAATCCAACATTCACCTTTTTTTTAATATGAATTCTTCCAAAACCAAATTGCTGCAGATTATTTCGGTACAAACAGAATATTCTTAAATCATATTCTGAGGTCATTATGTATTTATTTTATTTATTTATTATGTATAATTTATTGCATTATATTGTATAATTTATTGCGACGAATGGAAAAACAATGTTCTGCTCCTTTTACTCATTTGCAGTCTAAGTCTTCCTCATTCTCATTCTCATTCTCCGTTGCCCTGTGCGTCTGCGTCGGTTGCCCTGTGCGTCTGCGTCGGTTGCCCTGTGCGTCTGCGTCGGTTGCCCTGTGCGTCTGCGTCGGTTGCCCTGTGCGTCTGCGTCCGTTACCCTGTGTGTCTGCCTCCGTTGCCCTGTGCGTCTGTCTCCATTGGTCTCGAATTTTCGCTCGCTCGCTGTTTCTCGGTTGGTCTGGCGTTCTCGCTCGCTCGCTGTTTCTCGGTTGGTCTGGCGTTCTCGCTCGCTGTTTCTCGGTTGGTCTGGCGTTCTCGCTCGCTGTTTCTCGGTTGGTCTGGCGTTCTCGCTCGCTGTTTCTCGGTTGGTCTGGCGTTCTCGCTCGCTGTTTCTCGGTTGGTCTGGCGTTCTCGCTCGCTGTTTCTCGGTTGGTCTGGCGTTCTCGCTCGCTGTTTCTCGGTTGGTCTGGCGTTCTCGCTCGCTCGCTGTTTCTCGGTTGGTCTGGCATTCTCGCTCGCTCGCTGTTTCTCGGTTGGTGTGGCGCTCTCGCTCGCTCGCTGTTTCTCGGTTGGTGTGGCGCTCTCGCTCGCTCGCTGTTTCTCGGTTGGTGTGGCGCTCTCGCTCGCTCGCTGTTTCTCGGTTGGTGTGGCGTTCTCGCTCGCTCGCTGTTTCTCGGTTGGTGTGGCGTTCTCGCTCGCTCGCTGTTTCTCGGTTGGTGTGGCGTTCTCGCTCGCTCGCTGTTTCTCGGTTGGTGTGGCGTTCTCGCTCGCTCGCTGTTTCTCGGTTGGTGTGGCGTTCTCGCTCGCTCGCTGTTTCTCGGTTGGTGTGGCGTTCTCGCTCGCTCGCTGTTTCTCGGTTGGTGTGGCGTTCTCGCTCGCTCGCTGTTTCTCGGTTGGTGTGGCGTTCTCGCTCGCTCGCTGTTTCTCGGTTGGTGTGGCGTTCTCGCTCGCTCGCTGTTTCTCGGTTGGTGTGGCGTTCTCGCTCGCTCGCTGTTTCTTGGTTGGTGTGGCGTTCTCGCTCGCTCGCTGTTTCTCGGTTGGTGTGGCGTTCTCGCTCGCTCGCTGTTTCTCGGTTGGTGTGGCGTTCTCGCTCGCTCGCTGTTTCTCGGTTGGTGTGGCGTTCTCGCTCGCTCGCTGTTTCTCGGTTGGTGTGGCGTTCTCGCTCGCTCGCTGTTTCTCGGTTGGTGTGGCGTTCTCGCTCGCTCGCTGTTTCTCGGTTGGTGTGGCGTTCTCGCTCGCTCGCTGTTTCTCGGTTGGTGTGGCGTTCTCGCTCGCTCGCTGTTTCTCGGTTGGTGTGGCGTTCTCGCTCGCTCGCTGTTTCTCGGTTGGTGTGGCGTTCTCGCTCGCTCGCTGTTTCTCGGTTGGTGTGGCGTTCTCGCTCGCTCGCTGTTTCTCGGTTGGTGTGGCGTTCTCGCTCGCTCGCTGTTTCTCGGTTGGTGTGGCGTTCTCGCTCGCTCGCTGTTTCTCGGTTGGTGTGGCGTTCTCGCTCGCTCGCTGTTTCTCGGTTGGTGTGGCGTTCTCGCTCGCTCGCTGTTTCTCGGTTGGTGTGGCGTTCTCGCTCGCTCGCTGTTTCTCGGTTGGTGTGGCGTTCTCGCTCGCTCGCTGTTTCTCGGTTGGTGTGGCGTTCTCGCTCGCTCGCTGTTTCTCGGTTGGTGTGGCGTTCTCGATCGCTCGCTGTTTCCTGGTTGGTGTGGCGTTCTCGCTCGCTCGCTCTTTCTCGGATGGTGTGGCGTTCTCGCTCGCTCGCTCTTTCTCGGATGGTGTGGCGTTCTCGCTCGCTCGCTCTTTCTCGGATGGTGTGGCGTTCTCGCTCGCTCGCTCTTTCTCGGATGGTGTGGCGTTCTCGCTCGCTCGCTCTTTCTCGGATGGTGTGGCGTTCTCGCTCGCTCGCTCTTTCTCGGCGGGTGTGGCGTTGTCGTCGCTCTTTCTCGGCGGGTGTGGCGTTGTCGTCGCTCTTTCTCGGCGGGTGTGGCGTTGTCGTCGCTCTTTCTCGGCGGGTGTGGCGTTGTCGTCGCTCTTTCTCGGCGGGTGTGGCGTTGTCGTCGCTCTTTCTCGGCGGGTGTGGCGTTGTCGTCGCTCTTTCTCGGCGGGTGTGGCGTTGTCGTCGCTCTTTCTCGGCGGGTGTGGCGTTGTCGTCGCTCTTTCTCGGCGGGTGTGGCGTTGTCGTCGCTCTTTCTCGGCGGGTGTGGCATTGTCGTCGCTCTTTCTCGGCGGGTGTGGCATTGTCGTCGCTCTTTGCCCTGTCTGTTAGATTTTTCTGAAACGTGGCGAAAAAGTGAAGGCAACGTTGACCCTTCACACTTCTTACATTTCTCATTTCTTTTCAATTTGACTTGCTCTCCTTCTTACTGATGTGGATGGATCCTCGGCCACACTCTCTGCTAATCCCTAACGATTCTCATCACTTCTTTCCCTATGAGGTCTACCAGATTTAGGGAGGTCACATACAGACCCTTGCTCATTAAATCGAACCACCATAGCTTTTATTGCATTGGGAGTAGGGGAATTTCTCGTGTTGAAGTTTCGTCGAAATTCCCTTTGAGTTTCTGATAATGACTCATTCAATCGAAAATACGACTTAATGATAAATATCCACTCCTCAGTAGTGTAACGACTCATGGTGACCTGAAAACAAAAAAAATATAAAAAATTAAAGTTATGATTTTTTTTTTTTTTTATAACCATTAGCTTCTTTTGGGACACCCTCTCTCTCTCTCTCTCTCTCTCTATATATATATATATATATATATATATATATATCCATTTAGTCCGTTAAAGACTGTCCCAAATTATACCCTGGTGATTAGAATGAGTATTTTATGTCAAATTGTTGGTTGAATACGACTAAATTTATGCTCATATTTTTGCATTAAATACTAACCCTCACTGTACATTGAACGGATACTGTCATGACGGAAGTAACCTATATTACCTACTAATAGAGTATTCCAAACTCCGTAAATACCGGAAGACTAAGCCGTAAAGTGTCAGACGACACCCGGTACTTGCACTGGGCTGGTCACTGGAGTGTGGTGCTTGCATAGATGCTGCACTCAAATTAATTGTCCTCAGTCAATGGAGCGGAAACCTTTCTATAAGGCAATATTATATTTGTACACTGTACCTGTGGATGAAGTGAGGTGTCTGCTCAGATACAATTTTATTGTTGAAAACTGCCAAAGTGCCCCCCCTCTTTTTTTCGCGAGCTGGTTTTTCCCTCAAATTAAAAGCGACTTTGTGCCACATATTTTTTACGTGGGGAAGCATATAGATATTAGTTGATAACCGGTGGATCAACCTAGGTCATACGTCGGCTACTACGTACAACCTCCCTATTATATGCTTTGCAATGCATGTTACTTTATTTTGGTGTTCTGTTTTTCTTTGCAAGCCTAACAGGGTTATATCAGATACCATAATAATTAGTTCGCTCCACCTTATAACAAAAGTCTATAAAAATTTTGGCCCTGTAGGTGGGGCATTAGAATACGCCGACTGCCCCCCTGCAGAGGGTAAAAGTCCCTCAATGGGGGTCCTGGATATGACCTTAAACTATATCCAGTGGTGAGGCCCCAGTTTGTGGACTTTGGGGAGTGTGGAGCCACCCTTTAATTACCATTGCTCCCAGGTCCACTCTGACCCGGAGTGGTAGTACCTGTTAGGGTCCCAACTATGGGTTAAATAGAAACCGATGTGAAAACAACAAATATATTCTATTAAAAAAATTTTTCTTCAGAATCTTTGGATTCGGCATTAAATAACCCGAAAAGGGTTGATATGCCGTAAAACAAAAACAAACAACCAACCAACCAACCATAAAAATTTTAATTAGCTTGCACCAGTAGGTCAACGAAAATTTGGGTTGAACAAAGACAAATACATATAAATTCGGTGTCTGTGACGTTTGTGTGTTGCTTATATCTTAAATATTAGAAATTCTATACAAAATCTCAATACTTTTTTTTTTTTTTTTTTTTACATTGGCAGTAATATGTTGGTACAGTCATGAGTATGTTTCAACCAGCTAGCTAGTAGTTACTGGAGATCTTTTCAAGCGATACAGCTTACACAAAAGCAAATAAAGATTATACCCTGCTCTACTTTGGTATTGAGCACTCTTGTATTTACCTCGTTAAACTTCCTTGGTTACTTAACCTCTGGAAAACAACTTTAGAATCTACATATATATTTAATGTAAATTTTTCTGGGTAAGACTATGGCGGTTACCTCTACTGTCTTCCCCAGCAAACTGTTGTAAACCGTTATCCTCTAGTATCCCCCACGCCTTGATAAGTCCTAACTTATTAGAAATGTGGGTGTGTGTGACGAATTTTCAAATACTCTATAAGCGTATATTTCGAATAAAATTTCAAATATTAGGTTGGTGAAAAAAATTTTTTGTTTTAAATATATTTGAACGTCAAAAAAAAACTGCATTATTTTTGCACCAACCTAATATTTTTGATTTTTATGAAACCGAAATCATATAAAATTTTCTGGGAAGACAATTTAAGTCATCAAAAATGTGCTTAATATCTAGATGCGTATACTTAAGTGAGCCACAAGGACGGAATCCTCTTAAAATTTCCAACACCTATAAGAAAATTTGGTTATGAGTATAGGCCTATGACAACAACATATTCTTTTGTTGATTTTGACTCTCTAGTATATATCCGACACATTTAATCAACCAAGAACCACATCACTCTATATAAAAACACATAAGATATCAACAGATACACACCCGAGAGTCAAAACAATGAAAAGAATATGCTGTTGTCATAACCCTTATTATGAGTGTTATTTTAAAAGTCGACTTAACAAATGTCGGAATTGTTTAAATAAGTATAAAGCTGAAAATGTCAATGTGTGGTTTCAATTCTCTTTCCACCCTTAACGTTTTTAGTCTCTACTCCTATAAATTTGGTTTTTATTTATTTTTTGTCTTGATATTTTTTTTTTTTTTTTTTTTTTTTTTTTAATTACATTTTCACCCCAAACAAGGCAAATTGCCACTTTGGTGTAGGGGGCTACTATCAGGGGAAACAACTACTGGGGTACTATGTAGGGATTTGGGCAGCAAGGTGTCGGTTCACGTTACACTTGAACTTCTGCACGTCAGTACTGTTGGGGAAGCAGGGACCTGGAATGGAATTCCAGAGTCTTGCGGTTCTGGGGAAGAAACTATTGGAGTAAAAAGATCTTTTACATCTAGGGATCTCTACAGTGTGGGGGTGGGATCTAGTAGCCTGTCGGGTTTGTCGAGGGTGCTCGCGTCGTGGGGGCACAAGTGATTGCAGTTCGTCAGAGCATTCACCACTAAAATACTTGTAGAAAAAGCAGCGGGATGCAACATTTCGTCGATGGGACAGAGGCTGAAGCCTAGATGCCAGTTCAGGGCCTATCAGGTTTGCGACTCTCTTTTGAACCTTGTCAAGGAGCGAGAGACTAGTAGCAGATTCACCAGCCCAGATGTGGCAGCAATACTCCATACATGGGCGAATGGTGGCCTTATAGAGGTACAGGATACTTTCGGGTGTTAGTAGTTTTCTAGCACGGTAGAGAGAGCCTACCTTTCTTGCAGCGGCTCTGGCAATGCCTTCAATGTAATTGTTCCAACTCATGTTTCCTGTGAACGTTAGGCCAAGGAGTTTGAAAGATGGACTCTCAGATAAAGAGTCGTTGGCCATTGCTATGGGTGGTAGAGAGGGTTTCTTGTAATTATTGAATGAAACTAGTTTAGTCTTGGCAGCATTGAACGCGACCAACCACTTTTGTCCCCATTCCACTACAGATTGGAGGTCTTCCTCTAGTGTTTCTGCCATTTCTTTAGAAATGTGTTCATTCGTCTTCCTGTCGTGTCTGCCATAGAGTGTAGTGTCATCAGCATATATACCCATCTCAGAGGCAATGTTGTCGGGGAGGTCATTTATGAATATCAGGAACAATAGAGGTCCAAGGATAGAACCCTGGGACACTCCCGCATTTATATCATATTGTTTAGATGTGCGACCGTCGAGGACTACCTGGATTTTTCTCTTATCTAAGAAGGATTTAATTATGTTAAGTATTCTACCAGTGATACCGTATGATCTGATTTTACTGAGGAGACCCTCATGCCATACCCTGCCAAAAGCCTTAGATATATCTAGAGCTACCGCTCTGCCTTCCCCCGCTTTGTCCAGTGAATGGTATATACGTTCAGAGATCACAGTGAGGATGTCTGCTGTGGAACGGGCTTGTCTAAATCCATATTGTTTGTCAGTCAGTAGTTTAGCATCTGTAAGATGATGGACTAGAGCATGGTTAATTATGGTCTCAAATATTTTGGCAAAAAGTGGGAGGAGGCTAATGGGGCGATAATTTGATGGGTCTGTCCTTTCGCCAGAATTCTTGAATACTGGTACAACAGAAGCAGTTTTCCAACAGCCCGGAAAGCAAGCTTCATTAAGACATTTGTTGTAGAGTTTGGAGAGAACTGGAGCTACTTCGGCTGAGCACTTTTTTAATAGCACAGCTGGGATGAGATCGGGTCCACATGCTTTTGAGGTGTCAAGGTTTTTTATGATAGCATGCACCTGAGCAGGGGTGGTTTTCAGATCGTCTAGTGTGGCGTCTGCCCGCATAGGAAAGTCAGGTAGGGGGTGGTTGGAAGGGTCCAGTGTGGAGTTTGAGGCAAACCGACTGGCAAGCATGTTAGCCTTGTTGGTTGCTGAGGAGACAACCTCGTGATTGTTGGTTAGTGGGGGAATTGTTGATTGCCCATTATTTACTACACTGTTGTAGATTTTCCAGAAGTCTCGAGTTCCTAGTTTTTGTGCTTCGATGCGCTTTTTAGTGGTTTCCGTAAATTCTCTCTTTGCTGTTCATATTAAACCCCTTTTTTTTCTATTTATTTAAAAATAATACAGCCTTCTTATATATGGGTTGAAATCACATTCATCTGCAAAAGATTTAGCTTATTTGCATATTGTTTTAAAATTTAATATTTTTTTCCGGTTTTCTTATGGAATGATCATCTTCAGTTAACTATTACGTGTAATTTTTTTTTATGCAAAAATTCTACATGATTTATACTTGCATAATATTTGCGTCAAAAGCTTATAGTAAACACAAACCTCTTTCTATATATATTTATGTATGCGTATATATATTTTTTTTTTAAATACCATACTCCTCTGCCAGTTCTTGGTCTACAGACGTGGAACTTAATAAATAGGGTATTTGACCCTGTGTCATACTTTATATTTGGGTTTTAGCCGGAGAAATTGACGCAAAAGTGAAAATGAAAGAACTGGAATTTGCCAGATGAATGTCGGTCGACAGCATTACAAATATCCATGCGTAACCTAATATCTATTGGTTCATATTTTAATATGTATCCTTGCAGCAAACATGTTTTCATAGCTCAGGCATTAACGGCAAAGGAAAAAGTAAATCGTAAGCTAAACGTTTAACACAAACCTGTCTAAATATATTTGTGTGTGTGTATATATTTGTTTAAAAATTGTTGTCTAAATATATTTATGTGTGTGTATATTTGTTTAAAAACTGTTGTCTAAATATATTTGTGTGTGTGTATATATTTGTTTAAAAATTGTTGTCTACATATATTTATGTGTGTGTATATTTGTTTAAAAACTGTTGTCTAAATATATTTATGTGTGTGTATATTTGTTTAAAAACTGTTGTCTAAATATATTTATGTGTGTGTATATATTTGTTTAAAAACTGTTGTCTAAATATATTTATGTGTGTGTATATATTTGTTTAAAAACTGTTGTCTAAATATATTTATGTGTGTGTATATATTTGTTTAAAAACTGTTGTCTAAATATATTTATGTGTGTGTATATATTTGTTTAAAAACTGTCTAAATATATTTGTGTGTGTATATATTTGTTTAAAAACTGTTGTTTAAATATATTTATGTGTGTGTATATATTTGTTTAAAAACTGTTGTCTAAATATATTTATGTGTGTGTGTGTATATATTTGTTTAAAAACTGTCTAAATATATTTGTGTGTGTGTATATATTTGTTTAAAAACTGTTGTCGAAATATATTTATGTGTGTGTGTATATATTTGTTTAAAAACTGTCTAAATATATTTGTGTGTGTGTATATATTTGTTTAAAAACTGTTGTCTAAATATATTTATGTGTGTGTATATATTTGTTTAAAAACTGTTGTCTAAATATATTTATGTGTGTCTGTGTATATATTTGTTTAAAAACTGTTGTCTAAATATATTTGTGTGTGTGTATATATTTGTTTAAAAACTGTTGTCTAAATATATTTATGTGTGTGTATATATTTGTTTAAAAATTGTTGTCTAAATATATTTGTGTGTGTGTATATATTTGTTTAAAAACTGTTGTCTAAATATATTTATGTGTGTGTATATATTTGTTTAAAAACTGTTGTCTAAATATATTTATGTGTGTATATATTTGTTTTAAAACTGTTGTCTAAATATATTTGTCTGTGTGTATATATTTGTTTAAAAATTGTTGTCTAAATATATGTGTGTGTGTGTATATATTTGTTTAAAAATTGTTGTCTAAATATATTTGTGTGTGTATATATTTGTTTAAAAACTGTTGTCTAAATATATTTGTGTGTGTGTATATATTTGTTTAAAAACTGTTGTCTAAATATATTTGTGTGTGTGTGTATATATTTGTTTAAAAACTGTTGTCTAAATATATTTGTGTGTGTGTGTATATTTGTTTAAAAACTGTTGTCTAAATGTGTGTGTGTGTATATATTTGTTTAAAAACTGTTGTCTAAATATATTTGTGTGTGTATATATATTTGTTTAAAAACTGTTGTCTAAATATATTTGTGTGTGTGTATATATTTGTTTAAAAATTGTTGTCTAAATATATTTATGTGTGTGTATATATTTGTTTAAAAACTGTTGTCTAAATATATTTCTGTGTGTATATATTTGTTTAAAAACTGTTGTCTAAATATATTTGTGTGTGTGTGTATATATTTGTTTAAAAACTGTTGTCTAAATATATTTGTGTGTGTGTATATATTTGTTTAAAAACTGTTGTCTAAATATATTTGTGTGTGTGTATATATTTGTTTAAAAATTGTTGTCTAAATATATTTGTGTGTGTGTATATATTTGTTTAAAAACTGTTGTCTACATATATTTGTGTGTGTGTGTATATATTTGTTTAAAAACTGTTGTCTAAATATATTTGTGTGTGTGTATATATATGTTTAAAAACTGTTGTCTAAATATATTTGTGTGTGTATATATATTTGTTTAAAAATTGTTGTCTAAATATATTTATGTGTGTGTATATATTTGTTTAAAAATTGTTGTCTAAATATATTTGTGTGTGTGTATATATTTGTTTAAAAATTGTTGTCTAAATATATTTGTGTGTGTGTATATATTTGTTTAAAAATTGTGGTCTAAATATATTTGTGTGTGTATATATTTGTTTAAAAATTGTTGTCTAAATATATTTATGTGTGTGTATATATTTGTTTAAAAACTGTTGTCTAAATATATTTGTGTGTGTATATATTTGTTTAAAAATTGTTGTCTAAATATATTTGTGTGTGTATATATATTTGTTTAAAAACTGTTGTCTAAATATATTTGTGTGTGTGTATATATTTGATTAAAAATTGTTGTCTAAATATATTTGTGTGTGTGTGTATATATTTGTTTAAAAACTGTTGTCTAAATATATTTGTGTGTGTGTGTATATTTGTTTAAAAATTGTTGTCTAAATATATTTGTGCGTGTGTATATATTTGTTTAAAGAGGTTTGTCTAAATATATTTGTGTGTGTATATATAATTGTTTAAAAACTGTTGTCTAAATATATTTGTTTGTGTGTATATATTTGTTTAAAAATTGTTGTCTTAATATATTTGTGTGTATATATTTGTTTAAAAACTGTTGTCTAAATATATTTGTGTGTGTGTGCATATATTTGTTTAAAAACTGTTGTCTAAATATATTTGTGTGTGTATATATTTGTTTAAAAACTGTTGTCTAAATATATTTATGTGTGTGTATATATTTGTTTAAAAATTGTCTAAATATATTTGTGTGTGTGTATATATTTGTTTAAAAACTGTCTAAATATATTTATGTGTGTGTATATATTTGTTTAAAAACTGTTGTCTAAATATATTTATGTGTGTGTATATATTTGTTTAAAAACTGTTTTCTTAATATATTTGTGTGTGTATATATTTGTTTAAAAACTGTTGTCTAAATATATTTATGTGTGTGTATATATTTGTTTAAAAACTGTTTAAATATATTTGTGTGTGTGTATATATTTGTTTAAAAACTGTTTAAATATATTTGTGTGTGTGTATATATTTGTTTAAAAATTGTTGTCTAAATATATTTATGTGTGTGTATATATTTGTTAAAAAACTGTTTAAATATATTTGTGTGTGTGTATATATTTGTTTAAAAACTGTTGCCTAAATATATTTGTGTGTGTGTATATATTTGTTTAAAAACTGTGGTCTAAATATATTTGTGTGTGTATATATTTGTTTAAAAACTGTTGTCTAAATATATTTGTGTGTGTATATATTTGTTTAAAAATTGTTGTCTAAATATATTTGTGTGTGTATATATTTGTTTAAAAACTGTCTAAATATATTTATGTGTGTGCATATATTTGTTTAAAAACTGTTGTCTAAATATATTTGTGTGTGTGTATATATTTGTTTAAAAACTGTCTAAATATATTTATGTGTGTGTATATATTTGTTTAAAAACTGTTGTCTAAATATATTTGCGTGTGCATATACTTGTTTAAAAACTGTTGTCTAAATATATTTGTGTGTGTGTATATATTTGTTAAAAAACTGTCTAAATATATTTGTGTGTGTATATATTTGTTTAAAAACTGTTGTCTAAATATATTTGCGTGTGCATATATTTGTTAAAAAATTGTTGTCTAAATATATTTGTGTGTGTGTATATATTTGTTTAAAAACTGTTGTCTAAATATATTTGTGTGTGTATATATTTGTTTAAAAATTGTCTAAATATATTTATGTGTGTGTATATATTTGTTTAAAAACTGTTGTCTAAATATATTTGTGTGTGTGTATATATTTGTTTAAAAATTGTTGTCTAAATATATTTATGTGTGTGTATATATTTGTTTAAAAACTGTCTAAATATATTTGTGTGTGTATATATTTTTTTAAAAACTGTTTAAATATATTTATGTGTGTATATATTTGTTTAAAAATTGTTGTCTAAATATATGTGTGTGTGTATATATTTGTTTAAAAACTGTCTAAATATATTTGTGTGTGTATATATTTGTTTAAAAATTGTTGTCTAAATATATTTATGTGTGTGTATATATTTGTTTAAAAACTGTTGTCTAAATATATTTGTGTGTGTATATATTTGTTTAAAACTGTTGTCTAAATATATTTGTGTGTGCATATATTTGTTTAAAAATTGTTGTCTAAATATATTTATGTGTGTGTATATATTTGTTTAAAAACTGTTGTCTAAATATATTTGTGTGTGTGTATATATTTGTTTAAAAACTGTCTAAATATATTTGTGTGTGTATATATTTGTTTAAAAACTGTCGTCTAAATATATTTGTGTGTGTATATATTTGTTTAAAAACTGTGTTCTAAATATATTTGTGTGTGTGTATATATTTGTTTAAAAATTGTTGTCTAAATATATTTGTGTGTGTATATATTTGTTTAAAAACTGTCTAAATATATTTATGTGTGTGCATATATTTGTTTAAAAACTGTTGTCTAAATATATTTGTGTGTGTATATATTTGTTTAAAAATTGTCTAAATATATTTATGTGTGTATATTTGTTTAAAAACCGTTGTCTAAACATATTTGCGTGTGCATATACTTGTTTAAAAACTGTTGTCTAAATATATTTGTGTGTGTGTATATATTTGTTTAAAAACTGTCTAAATATATTTATGTGTGTGTATATATTTGTTTAAAAACTGGTCTAAATATATTTGTGTGTGCATATATTTGTTTAAAAACTGTTGTCTAAATATATTTGTGTGTGTGTATATATTTGTTTAAAAACTTGTCTAAATATATTCATGTGTGTGTATATATTTGTTTAAAAACTGTTGTCTAAATATATTTGTGTGTGTATATATTTGTTTAAAAACTGTTGTCTAAATATATTTGCGTGTGTGTATATATTTGTTTAAAAACTGTTGTCTAAATATATTTATGTGTGTGTATATATTTGTTTAAAAACTGTTGTCTAAATATATTTGCGTGTGCATATATTTGTTTAAAAACTGTTGTCTAAACATATTTATGTGTGTATATATTTGTTTAAAAACTGTCTAAATATATTTGTGTGTGTGTGTATATTTGTTTAAAAATTGTTGTCTAAATATATTTGTGCGTGTGTATATATTTGTTTAAAGAGGTTTGTCTAAATATATTTGTGTGTATATATATTTGTTTAAAAACTGTTGTCTAAATATATTTGTTTGTGTGTATATATTTGTTTAAAAATTGTTGTCTTAATATATTTGTGTGTATATATTTGTTTAAAAACTGTTGTCTAAATATATTTGTGTGTGTGTGTATATATTTGTTTAAAAACTGTTGTCTAAATATATTTGTGTGTGTATATATTTGTTTAAAAACTGTTGTCTAAATATATTTATGTGTGTGTATATATTTGTTTAAAAATTGTCTAAATATATTTGTGTGTGTGTATATATTTGTTTAAAAACTGTCTAAATATATTTATGTGTGTGTATATATTTGTTTAAAAACTGTTGTCTAAATATATTTATGTGTGTGTATATATTTGTTTAAAAACTGTTTTAATATATTTGTGTGTGTATATATTTGTTTAAAAACTGTTGTCTAAATATATTTATGTGTGTGTATATATTTGTTTAAAAACTGTTTAAATATATTTGTGTGTGTGTATATATTTGTTTAAAAACTGTTTAAATATATTTGTGTGTGTGTATATATTTGTTTAAAAATTGTTGTCTAAATATATTTATGTGTGTGTATATATTTGTTAAAAAACTGTTTAAATATATTTGTGTGTGTGTATATATTTGTTTAAAAACTGTTGCCTAAATATATTTGTGTGTGTGTATATATTTGTTTAAAAACTGTGGTCTAAATATATTTGTGTGTGTATATATTTGTTTAAAAACTGTTGTCTAAATATATTTGTGTGTGTATATATTTGTTTAAAAATTGTTGTCTAAATATATTTGTGTGTGTATATATTTGTTTAAAAACTGTCTAAATATATTTATGTGTGTGCATATATTTGTTTAAAAACTGTTGTCTAAATATATTTATGTGTGTGCATATATTTGTTTAAAAACTGTTGTCTAAATATATTTGTGTGTGTGTATATATTTGTTTAAAAACTGTCTAAATATATTTATGTGTGTGTATATATTTGTTTAAAAACTGTTGTCTAAATATATTTGCGTGTGCATATACTTGTTTAAAAACTGTTGTCTAAATATATTTGTGTGTGTGTATATATTTGTTAAAAAACTGTCTAAATATATTTGTGTGTGTATATATTTGTTTAAAAACTGTTGTCTAAATATATTTGCGTGTGCATATATTTGTTAAAAAATTGTTGTCTAAATATATTTGTGTGTGTGTATATATTTGTTTAAAAACTGTTGTCTAAATATATTTGTGTGTGTATATATTTGTTTAAAAACTGTTGTCTAAATATATTTGTGTGTGTATATATTTGTTTAAAAATTGTCTAAATATATTTATGTGTGTGTATATATTTGTTTAAAAACTGTTGTCTAAATATATTTGTGTGTGTGTATATATTTGTTTAAAAATTGTTGTCTAAATATATTTATGTGTGTGTATATATTTGTTTAAAAACTGTCTAAATATATTTGTGTGTGTATATATTTTTTTAAAAACTGTTTAAATATATTTATGTGTGTATATATTTGTTTAAAAATTGTTGTCTAAATATATGTGTGTGTGTATATATTTGTTTAAAAACTGTCTAAATATATTTGTGTGTGTATATATTTGTTTAAAAATTGTTGTCTAAATATATTTATGTGTGTGTATATATTTGTTTAAAAACTGTTGTCTAAATATATTTGTGTGTGTATATATTTGTTTAAAACTGTTGTCTAAATATATTTGTGTGTGCATATATTTGTTTAAAAATTGTTGTCTAAATATATTTATGTGTGTGTATATATTTGTTTAAAAACTGTTGTCTAAATATATTTGTGTGTGTGTATATATTTGTTTAAAAACTGTCTAAATATATTTGTGTGTGTATATATTTGTTTAAAAACTGTCGTCTAAATATATTTGTGTGTGTATATATTTGTTTAAAAACTGTGTTCTAAATATATTTGTGTGTGTGTATATATTTGTTTAAAAATTGTTGTCTAAATATATTTGTGTGTGTATATATTTGTTTAAAAACTGTCTAAATATATTTATGTGTGTGCATATATTTGTTTAAAAACTGTTGTCTAAATATATTTGTGTGTGTATATATTTGTTTAAAAATTGTCTAAATATATTTATGTGTGTATATTTGTTTAAAAACCGTTGTCTAAACATATTTGCGTGTGCATATACTTGTTTAAAAACTGTTGTCTAAATATATTTGTGTGTGTGTATATATTTGTTTAAAAACTGTCTAAATATATTTATGTGTGTGTATATATTTGTTTAAAAACTGTGGTCTAAATATATTTGTGTGTGCATATATTTGTTTAAAAACTGTTGTCTAAATATATTTGTGTGTGTGTATATATTTGTTTAAAAACTTGTCTAAATATATTCATGTGTGTGTATATATTTGTTTAAAAACTGTTGTCTAAATATATTTGTGTGTGTATATATTTGTTTAAAAACTGTTGTCTAAATATATTTGCGTGTGTGTATATATTTGTTTAAAAACTGTTGTCTAAATATATTTATGTGTGTGTATATATTTGTTTAAAAACTGTTGTCTAAATATATTTGCGTGTGCATATATTTGTTTAAAAACTGTTGTCTAAACATATTTATGTGTGTATATATTTGTTTAAAAACTGTTGTCTAAATATATTTGTGTGTGTGTATATATTTGTTTAAAAACTGTTGTCTAAATATATTTGTGTGTGTATATATTTGTTTAAAAACTGTCTAAATATATTGATGATTGTGAATATATTTGTTTAAAAACTGTTGTCTAAATATATTTGTGTATGTGTATATATTTGTTTAAAAACTGTTGTCTAAATATATTCATGTGTGTATTTGTTTAAAAACTGTTGTCTAAATATATTTATGTGTATATATTTGTTTAAAAACTGCTTTCTACCAAACTCATGCCGCTTTTCCTCCATATGCATGAAACGTAATATAGAGGGTATTCGAATCCATGTAAAACTTTATATATGGGTTTTAGCCGGGGAACATCGGTGCAAAAGTGTGAAAATAAAAATAAAAAAAATTTGCCATGTAAAGGTCAAACGACGGCATTACGAATATGCATGCGTAACGTAATAGCTATTGGTTCGTGTTTTAACTTTTAGCCTTGCAGCAGACATGTATTCATAGCTCGGACAATAACGTCAAAAGTAAATCGTAAGCTAAATGTTTTGGTTTCGATTCTCGGTGGTGGCGCAGAAGTCATTTTTTTTTTTTAAACTTTTTAAATCATTACTATATATTGGGTCCAATATTATATAATAAATACGTAATCTACAGTAATGAAAATATGATATTCAGCATATTTTACGACCAGGCAATGCTGGGCGACCTGCTAGTGAAACTATATAAAAGCAAAGAATATACTTTAATTTTCGGAACATGATAAAAATTCAGATAAAGAATTCTGTTAAGTATATATGTTTGAGATAAAATTATCCTCGTCAATTATATTTTACCTTTTAATTATGTCAATCCTTTTTTGTTTAAAAGCTCGATATGCAAAATTTAATAATAGAGCATATAATTGGGGTGATCGTTCTGCTGCTGAAGTAGATATCTTACTGCTGATGCAATTCTCTACCTGTATAAGAACCAGATATGTCTAAGGATTGAGTACTGTTGCCAGACATCTGGGCCGGAGCTACTAGAAGCAGCTTATCCTACCTTAACTGATTTCAAAATAGGCATCGTAGCCTAGTGGGGAGCACAGATAGAGTGGAGGAAATTGTATTATTGTTTTACTTTTTAATAAAGTACAAAAGGCGTTCCAAAGGTAATGGCTCCTATTTTTTATTCCGTCCGAATGAGGATTGAATTTTTACAAAGGACTTTAAACCCTCTTTATTCATTTTGCAGCTAACTAAAGAAAACTTAATATAGCCCACATTTGTATCCTTGTACATAACATGTGTTTCAAAATTAATAATCAGTTAATTTTTTTAGGAGTAAATGCTGTACATAGATATACGAGGGACGTTTCAAAAGTAATGACTCCTATGTGTCTGACTCTGTTTTATCATTATTTTCATTGCTAATGCTCGTCTTAGCTCCAATCTGTGGTCCCCTGTAGCCTTATTTTCACAAAAAAAAACTCTAGCTGAAACCATTATCAATAAAACGGGGGAGGGCAGAGCGGTAGCTCTAGATATATCTAAGGCTTTTGACAGGGTATGGCACAAGGGTCTCCTCAGGAAAATTAAATCATACGGTATCACTGGTAGAATACTTAGCATAATTAAATCCTTCTTAGATAAGAGAAAAATCCAGGTTGTCCTCGACGGTCGTACGTCTAAACAATATGATATAAATGCGGGAGTGCCTCAGGGGTCTATTCTTGGACCTCTATTGTTCCTGATATTTATTAATGAGCTCCCCGACAAAACTGCCTCTGAGATGGGTATATATGCTGATTACACTAGACTCTATAACAGGCATGACAGGAAAACAAATGAACACATATCTAAAATGGCAAAAACACTAGAGGATGACTTCCAATCTGTAGTGGAATGGGGACATAAATGGATGGTCACATTCAATGCTGCCAAGACTAAACTGGTTTCCTTCAATAATTACAAGAAACCTTCTCTGCCACCAATAGCAATGGCCAGTGACTCCCTGTCTGAGAGTACATCTTTCAAACTGCTTGGCCTAACGTTCATAGGAAACATGAGCTGGAACAATTATATTGAATACATTGCCAGGGTCGCTGCGAAAAAGGTAGGCTCTCTCTACCGTGCTAGAAAACTACTAACACCTGAAAGTATCCTGTACCTCTATAAGGCCACCATTCGTCCATGTATGGAGTATTGTTGTCACATTTGGGCTGGTGCATCTGCTACTAGTCTCTCGCTCCTAGACAAGGTTAAAAAAAGAATCGCCAATCTGATAGGCCCTGAAATGGCATCTAAGCTTCAGCCTCTGTCCCAACGAAGAAACGTTGCATCCCTCTGCTTGTTCTACAAGTATTTTAATGGTGAATGCTCTGACGAACTGCAGACACTTGTGCCCCCACGATGTAGACACCCTCGACAAACCCGACAGGCAGCTAAATCCCACCCCCACACAGTAGAGATCCCTAGATGTAAAAGATCTTTCTACTCCAGTAGTTTCTTCCCCAGAATTGCTAGACTCTGGAATTCCATACCAGGTTCCTGCTTCCCTAACTGTACTGACATGCAGAAGTTCAAGTGCAACGTGAACCGACATCTTGCTGCCCAAATCCCAACATAGTGCCCCAGCAGTTGCTGCCCCTGATAGTAGCCCTCTACACCAAAGTGGCAATGTGCCTTGTTTGGGGTGAAAATGTAATAAAAAAAATAAATTAAAAAAAAAATAATTTCCCCCACTCTTTATCTCTGCCTGAATCTAAACGTAGATTCCGTGTACAAAATTCCATTTCTGAGAACTGCAGGTCTATGGACGTCTGTGTTTTCAAATATAAGCAAAGAACGTTTCTGAAATTTTTTATAAAAAGATTGGTTATTCGTATTATTTCTCTTCTTAACTGTTATTTTCATAAAGTTTCGGTCGATGAAACCTCAGATATTCTTCAGGTGTATCTTCTGGAACTCTGGAATCGTTCTGTTCGCAAGGACACGTGCTTTAGTGAATAAAGTATTTGATAAAACTCATTTGTAAAATGGCCTTCTGGAGATTGAATGTTCGATCTTCAGTGTTGGCGACAAAAATACAATTGCGAATTCCTTAGAAGCTTGCTTAGTCATTTAGCCGTCTTGGATTAAATAAGTGTTTCTGTTCGAAATCCCATCAAAATTCCTGGGTTAGACACCTGAAGAAGCTCTGAGGTTAAATCGACCAAAACGTGAAAATAACAGGAAAGATTAGAACAGTAGTACGAAGAATTCAATTAATTCAGACAAGCTAAGAAATTCGACTTTCACACCGTTATACAAGACGTCCATAGGCCTGCAGTTCTAAGAAATGGAATTTTGTTCACGGAATCTACGTTTAGGTTCAGGTAGAGATAAAGAGTGGGGGGAAACTTAGAACTGCACGCCTATGGAACTCTGTTCTGTCTGCCTGCTTCCCACCTGACTACAACTTGGATGTGTTCAAGTCCAACGTTAAGATTCCTAATGAACCGCCCCCTTAAGTAAACACTTCATCAGATCTCCACACTAACGTAATGTACTTGCAATAACCCTTATCCCTGAGTGGCTTCCGGGCCTTGATAAGTGATGACCACTGTGTAAAAAAAAACGTAAAATAAAGTTGGAATTCATTCCTTATTTCCAGAAAGAGTTCATTCCCTCGTTAGCTAGTAATGCTTCAAGGAAGTTTGAATATAGTCTAATGAAGAAATGCTTATTTCGTAATTCAAACCCTTTTCATGCAACTCCGTTAAACAATCTATATATCTATATGTGAGAATGTGTGCAAGTAAAATCCTAAACATATATAATCAATCAATTTTTTATCTTTAAATTTATTATATAGTGTATCCAGACACGTGGAAAATTAATTGGTTTTCATTCGGACAAAACTAGATACTGAAGTGTAAAAAAAAAAAAATTATGTGAGGGTCATCGGATTTTTATTTTGCTAACTGTTTCACGAATGTGCATGCGTGAATCGTTCTTATGGCAGATTCTTTAAGAATATGCAGGTTTGAAAACACGAGCGTGTCAAACTGGCCTGATCGTTATCGTACTTGACTCACGGTCTGAAGGTTTTGGTTTCGATCTCAGCTAGTTTTTTTTTTTTTGTTTTTTTTTACTTACAAGAAGTGAACTGTTTAGAAAACAATACTCGTATGCACATGTGTCAGTTTCTGAATTAGATGGTCAATGCCTCCGTTCAGTCTCAAGACAAAGGATACCCACTGTAGAAGCAACTGCACGTGGAATTGTGAGGCAACGGTTGCGCAATCTCTAACCACACCTTTCCTGAATCGGCATTATTTGAGTCCATTGGCAAGGATAAGTCCAGGACGACTGGAAACAATGCCGAGATAAGCGGAGCGCGCATACAGCACCTGAAAATCCCAAATGGTCACTCATTTAGTACTGACCAGGTTCAACATTGCTTAACTGCCGTATATGAATGAATATTGTATGAATTAAAATATAATTATGTGTATTTTTACGACCTGGCAATGTCGTTGTAAAAAAGAATCTAAAATTAAAATTTCATTTATATATTAAATGGTTGATTCTATTCACGTTTTCTTTACGACGAAATCCGTGTTTTTAAGTTTAACAATTTAAAAGAAAATTGCATAAATTAATATTTTAACATTTTTTTTTTTTTTTTTTTTTTTTTCTTAGTTCCTAAACTAAAAATTATTCTAAACTAAGTCTCAAATAGAAATTAAACCGTTCGAGTTTCTTATAATAAATTATTGTGGCCAAATTATCGCATATTTTTGTTCAATATCTTCGTGATTTCAAAATGAGTTCAGAAAATAGATGTCAATTTGCTCGCACTTAATCTAGAACCGAAAATATATTTTAAAATATGACACTTAATAGTAATGTTATTAATATTCTTAATAGTTCGCATGAATAACTTTTTATATGGAAGGCCATCGAGACCATAATACACTTCATTCTTATTTCGATCGTTTGAACTTTTAATCAGATTTGCGACCAACAAATTACAGCAATTAAAGCAACGCTTTCGAAATTAATTGCTTTTCTATAAATTGACACTTGATATTCCGCAATATCTGGAGCAATGGATTAATTAAATACGTGGTCAACCCCCAAACGATTCCTTCTTTTACACTTAAGTAAACAAATATCCGAATAAGTTTCTGTTACAGTGTGGTGTGTATAATCGGCCTTTAATTATTTCACGATTTCTAATCTAGGAATATTGATTGCTTTTATTGTTACATTCATGGAAGCTGACTCGACTGGGCTCTAATCGTAACATAGTACATATGAACGCATTGGAAAATAGTAATAGTAAAGAATAGTTTACTTGCAAAGAGATTAGCAGCAGCAGCCGAAAAACGAGCATATGCAAATGTGCGCGAGTTAGCGCGTCGAGAAAAAGAACACAACGTGGTCGAGTGTAAGTGTTATGGGGTTAAATGGTAATAAGAACGAAGGAACACAGGACTTTTAAGAATGAAAATGTATTCACATATATTACAGGCAAAAGCAGATTGAGCAATACCATTCCTCAATGGTAATGTGTTTGCACACGAGCTCCTTGGCCATGTGCCAATCTCTGACTCTAGTACTCATTACCGAAAGTGACGTCATGAGATAGTTCATTAATCCCATGGAGTGGTGTCTCCAACAGTAAGAAAGTCGACATCGAAGAAAATGGACGTGTAAAGTCGAGGACGAGAATGAGCAGGCTCTGGCCGACATGCGATCAGAGGAATAAAAAAAGTGTAACCGGGCGAGATGGACGATTGCAAGAGACTTAGTGTCGAGACAAGAAAGTAACGGTAAAAACATATTTTTTTAAAAAAGTAAAAAAGTAGTATTTATTTCCTTTTTATTGAAACGGCTACGTCACATAATTGTTAGCTCCTCAACGTGTGAAAATACATTTAGTATGATTAATTAATAAATTTATTTATAAATTTCTACATAGTTTAATATTGGAGGAAGGCTACGGGTATTGGCTGCACCATTCCTTTCAAGTCTGAGTGGTCCCACTTTTGTCTCAGTCGCATCGACTTTATATTTCACGCCGAAATAGCTTGTGATTAAAAGTATAGTTTTCAGCGTCCGTACTATTTTTACGGTCCAACCTACTCGGTTCAGTTCCAAGAAGTCGATTCCACTTCTCTCTTGATTTTAGTCTTTTTATATCGTCTTTTTTTTGGGGGGGACACTTATTGATATGCAAATCAATGTATATCACGCTATATGTGGAAATGGGGAAAATTTTTATTTTTTCACCTTAAACACAAGAGTGCAATTGAGTTTTTGGGTAGTTGCTTACTGTCCTGTGAATTATTGTGAGGTTGTTTATATTTTGTACAGCAAATAAAACACCAAACGGATTTTTTGTTTGTTTGTTTGTTTGTTTTTTAATAACATTCGTAATAGCGTTTGATAAGAATACAGAGAGGGAGAAAATAGGAGATGCAAACCTTGACTGCAATATAATCAGTGAATTCGGTAAATGAAGTGGACAGACCCTGTAGACGGAGAACGAACAGTGGGGACCGATTACTCTTTCTAATAATGCTACACTTCTAGGATATTCACAGAACTCTTCTGTTGATCAAAGCTGCAAAGAAATCCCCTTTCTATCCTCGTGTACCTTATGTGAAAGGTCTCTCGCTCAGGTTAGCAATTGACCTCTCGTCTCTGTGTTTTATAACATTCACTGTTCTTTCTTTTTCTTTCTGTGTTTATTATCAATCTCTCCTTTTCTATTCGATTATAGTTTTTTTTCTCAGTTTTTCGCGGTCGTCTTATTTTCAAATGTGTATTTCACGCATGTTTTTTTTCTTCGTATTCCGCGTGTTTCTCCCTTTCCACTCTGTCTGTCTCTTTCGTTTTTCTTTTCTTTCATTGTTGTAAATCTTTTTGTTTTTGTCTTTTCCGCGAAAACCGGTGTAAGAAATTCCAAAATCAATTACACCCTCAGGGTTTAATATCCTGCAAACACGGCACCAGATGTAAAAGGTCTCCCGCTCAGGTCAGCAATTGACCTCTGGCCTCATCGAAATTGTTGGTCGTGATCGTCTATTCTCTGGGAGTCCTTCACATAGTTTTCAGCGTCTCAGATTTATGTCGATTCTGCTGAAAAAGCAAATAGCTTCGCATGCACACTAGAAAAAAGACAGACGCATGGTTTCTAACTACGAAAAAAGTTAATTTCATGAAAGTTCAAGTTTTTACATGTATACAACATTCAGATCGATTACACCAGAAATTATCAAGATTTTCCCAAAATCTTATTCTTCGTTCTCACGATTGCGGTGGTAGCGACAGCCGGAGTAGGGGGTGGTATCTCTTTGTTAGTTCTTCTCTCACGGAGATCTCGATTAATCTGCTCAATTTGCCCCGGGTATTCGCTCTTTTTATTGGGGAAACGAGGTGAGTCGGTCGATCTGCTAAACCAATCAGGGTTTAACACGCTTCTGGGAAATCTCCAGATCCATTTTGCGTGTGTGCGCCTCATCGACCGTCCATAGATTATGAATCTGAGACCAAAATTAAATCTTCCCCCCACGCCCTGGAGGTGACCAGCAGGCCAACAAGTGCATCATCTTGGTTCTACATTATTCTGACATTTCCTGTCATTGTTTTTAAACAATAAAAATATCTGCCTGTTTTTTATCAAACCCAATGAACTCGTCTCTTTTTATAGGTCACCTGCCACAGTCCGGAATTCAATTAACATTTAACGGACAATCTTAGCATATTGACCCGGTCTTACTCGGGGTTTTAGGGGATTTAACCTCCCCAATGGGGAGCATTATCGCTCCTAAAGATGGTCATGTCATACTTACATCAAAGTTAGTTTCTATCCAAGAACTCCCGATCTGTGTATGAAGGAATCGCTTTCCTGCTAACTGCAGCACGGTCGTCTTCAAATCGAATGTCAATAAATATTTGTCATATACATTCCTCAGAAAGAAATTAAAATGTGTTTATTTCCTTTTTATACTACTCATCATTCAACTTAGAATTCATTATATTAGCCGTCATCCTCGAGTAAAATTTCATCTTATGTTATGTTGGGCTTATTGGTTATGATCACAGCGTAGTATCTGTTATGTTGTGGCGAACAATGCGAAAGCTTTGAACGATTATTATTCATTTAACTGCTATATCTAAAACGATATGCAGAGAGAATGTTTTTAAAGAAAGGAAGGATTCGCTTAAAAAATTAAAAATCTAACAGGAGATTTAACTTAGATTTAGGAATGCTTATAAATAGAATATTAGAGATATTTATTCAGTTTCATAAACAATGCAAGTGAAAGAGTATATATTGATATATAGACTAGCGATACAGTTATGTAAGAATGGGGGAGCCGTCCACGAGAGGCGGTTGGCTTTGTCAGTCGTGGAAGCATTAGACTAAGCTTACTAAGAGATGATGTAAAGACTAAAGAGGGGAATCGTTGTAAATCCCAGATGAGAATACCTAACTCTGAAAAAAGAGGATAAACAAGGAAAAACTAAAAAGCCCTGTTACTATTTCGCCGTGAAATGTTTTCTTGAGTTCCAGAGACCACGGGAACCAAAACCTAAGGTTAGGAGTCCGTTATCAAACGGCCATTGTGTGTTTGTGTTATGTTTGTTGAACCCGTTCCGCCCGAACTAATGACTGTTACCTTGTTCATGTTACGTAAACTATGTTATAATATATGTAAACACACCCACACCAACAAAGTACATTTATAACCACTAGACGATACACGAGCATCGGTTTCATACACACGTATACTTTTATGGATTAAACGCGCATGAACGCACATATATACACACGTTATATACAACTCCACCCCGATAATACAATATATGAGAAATGTATTATCTATACATTGCTATACATGTACATTTTTTGCAGTATAACCTCATATTTCATAATTTAAGAATAACCTTCGTTTTGTGGTTGACATCAGATTCTTGTAAGATGGTGTCACCGACCGTCCATATACAGCACCAGGAAATATCAGTAATTAAGTAGTTAACGACACAGACTGGTAATCTGGACGTACCAATTTGTAATCTATTTCGTTCCACTAATCACTTTCACTTCGGATGTTGACAACCTTCACACGCTTCCTCCTGCAAGTACACGATGTTTGTATAAAAATCTAACTAGAAAGATAACAGGTAAATGAATACCAACAACTACCTGATCCATCCAAAATCAAGGAGAGGTTTTCAACAATAAAAAACAGGGTTTGTTTTACTATATATATATAGATACGAAAATGTTAACATTTATTTGTTATATATTTTTTATCAAAGGCAAGATAAGTTACTGTTATGGGGTTGAATGGTAATAAGAACGAAGGAACACGGGACTTTTAGGGAACGAACATGTATTCACATATATTACAGGCAAAGTGAGTTGAGCAATACTATTCCTCAACCGTGGGGCGTGTGTACCCGATCTCCTTGGTCGCGTATAAAATCTGCCGAGCACCGGTCCTCGATACCGGAAGTGAAGTCACCAGAGGATGAGATAACCCATTAATCCCATTGAGGGGCGTCTCCAACACCTCCTTCCCAAGCTTTTTGTTTGTAAAAGTTGTCAGTACCTCTTCCTTTTAGGCTTTACAATCAATGGATCTGTAAACTTTCTCTTACGGAACGGCCGATCAGAAGTTTCGAAGACAGTGTCTATCGGCTCATCTTCCAATGGTGGACTGATCGACATCTTCTTAGTTGGTTCTGGTGATGTTTGTGGGTATATGTTGGACCTTAGATGATATATACCATGTCACCGACTCTTAGTACTTGTACCCACCTCCCAGAATGTTTTTTTATAACTTTTGAAAAACACTCTTTCACCCGAAACGTTTACTGGGTACATAAATGGTCACTAGTGGCCTTGACTGTTGAAAACGGATCTCACTTTCCACGCAAACATTGTTTCTGCAGGTGAGACTTAATTTTTAACTCATCTTTTAAGTTGTTGCCTCTCCGTCATATATCATATTATGTCCTATGATGTCATATATCATTATGTCCTATGATGTCATATATCATTGTCCTATGATGTCATATATCATTATGTCCTATGATGTCATATATCATTGTCCTATGATGTCATATATCATTATGTCCTATGATATCATATATCATTATGTCCTATGATGTCATATATCATTATGTCCTATGATGTCATATATCCTCTTATATCCTGTCATATCCTCTTATATCCTGTCATATCCTCTTATATCCTGTCATATCCTCTTATATCCTGTCATATCCTCTTATATCCTGTCATATCCTCTTATGTCCTGTCATATCCTCTTATGTCCTGTCATATCCTCTTATGTCCTGTCATATCCTCTTATGTCCTGTCATATCCTCTTATGTCCTGTCATATATGCTCTCATGTCCTGTCATATATGCTCTCATGTCCTGTCATATATGCTCTCATGTCCTGTCATATATGCTCTCATGTCCTGTCATATATGCTCTCATGTCCTGTCATATATGCTCTCATGTCCTGTCATATATGCTCTCATGTCCTGTCATATATGCTCTCATGTCCTGTCATATATGCTCTCATGTCCTGTCATATATGCTCTCATGTCCTGTCATATATGCTCTCATGTCCTGTCATATATGCTCTCATGTCCTGTCATATATGCTCTCATGTCCTGTCATATATGCTCTCATGTCCTGTCATATATGCTCTCATGTCCTGTCATATATGCTCTCATGTCCTGTCATATATGCTCTTATATATCATATATGCTCTTATATATCATATATGCTCTTATATATGATATATGATATCATATATCATATATGATATCATATATGATATCATATATGATATATGATATCATATATCATATATGATATCATATATCATATATGATATCATATATGATATCATATGATATCATATATCATATATGATATCATATATCATATATGATATCATATGATATCATATGATATCATATATATCATATCATATGATATCATATATGATATATCATATATGATATCATATCATATATGATATCATATCATATATGATATCATATCATATATGATATCATATCATATATGATATGATATCATATCATATATGATATCATATATGATATCATATGATATCATATATGATATATGATATCATATCATATGATATTATATATCGTATTATATCATTATATCATGTTGTTTAGCGGGTACATATTGAAAGAGATGACGGGTTCATATCGGTGCCACATTAACGGGACATATATAACGGGGACTCAGAACAGATGATGATAATGAGGAAGACATAACAAACTGGGATGATTCTGAGGGACTTCATATTCTTGGTATCACATATTCATACGGACTGAGAGATATGATGCAACTGTTCTTAACACATATAGAGGAGGATATACTTCACTTATGATGGAGGAGGCACCTTACTTGTAAGGGGTTTATGCAAGAGTTCGTTTATATACAAAACACATTTACCTTTTCGGTTGTAAAGACGACACGAAGAAAACACACTTAAAAATATAGATTTCTTTATTCCAAAACCTGCCGATTATTGATGTCAGGAATTCAAGCCTTTTCGACTACATGGTCTACTCTTCACCCTTCGCCTCTAAGGGGCTCCCAGTCTCCAACTGACTCTATCACTATGTGCGATATGCCCTGATTGTCTCATCCTATCTTCGAATTCATATATTAAGAAATCTCCTTTGTTCATGACATCAGAAGTGTGGTTTCCAACGTGACTAACTTTCACATGGATTTACATATGTCTGTCCACACAGACGTTTGGCAAACAAAGAATTATCAATTCTTATTGTTTAATATCGAACCTATTATTAAACAATATTTTTAACTCGCATTGTCCATTCTTTTAACTGACATATTTAATATCCAGTTATTCTAAATGAATGGATAATCACTTTTTTCCGACATAAATAATATTTAACTATTCCTAAAAAAAATAACAAAGGACTGCATTCCTGGGATTTCAATTATCCATTTGCCTGCAGGGTTCGATTCTAGCCTTTTCCTAATATAATTTTCACATTTAGTCTGCCTTCTTACGTACATGAGGGGACAGACCTTCTCTAAGATTTTGTCCAACACTTTCAACAAACTTCCAGACCCGTCTCATACCGGCGCAATGTTGCATACCTGCGCTTGTTTTACAAGTACTTCAAAGTAATGTGCTCAAACTGCTGTGCTGCACTTGTTTTTCCTCAGCATAAAATTTCATCTCATGTTATGTTGGGCTTATTGGTTATGATCACAGTGTAGTATCTGTTTCATTATAGAAGTGCTTAAACACCAAAAACCTTCTCCCCCTCTTTTATTCATTTTTTTTCGAGCTGTTTAACTGCTGTATTCTATACGTGCTACCCACTTCTCCAAAGGTAGCTACATACAAACCTTTAAATGTAATGTGAACAAAATATGGCTGCTCATTTTTCCACATAGTAGGCTTATTATAAATCTGGCCACAAATCACATTAATTCCTTACGTTTCGGTAACGATATACCTTGATGGGATGAAAGTTTTTAATAGTCCCCAAATCAGGCAGCATTGCATGTACGTCCGTGGTTTTAAAAACTTACAAGTAACGAAACTATGCACCAATCGGTTTTCACGTATTCTGTGGAGTTTGGAAAATTCTACTTTACATTTTTTTTTACTCCCCTCCACCTCTAACAAGGCACATCGCTACTTGGGCAGAACAGGCTACTTTTTTTGACCATGTCTGGAAAGATGTTGGTTTACGTTATATTTGAACTTGTGTATGTAATTAGTCATAAAAGCAGGTAGCAAGAAAGGAATTCCAACGTCTACCTATTCGTAGGAGGAAACTATTAGAGTAGAAAGCTTTCTGGTATTTGGGGACCTCAACAGTGAAGGGGTGTGATTTTGTTGCTTATCGAGTTTGAGAGGTATGTGTACGTCACGGGGATACAAGTAGAAAGATGTCCATCACAGCGCATTCCATTAAAATATTTGTAAAACAGGCAGAGAGATGCAACATTGCGGCGATGGGACAGGGTTTAGAGCTTAGTTGACAATGAGGAACCTATTAGATTGAAAACTCTTTTTTGGACTCTATCCAAGAGGGAGATGCTAGTGGTAGATGCGCCAGTCCAGATGTAGCAACAATACTCCATGCATGGACGAATGGTCGATTTGTAGAGATACAGGATATTTTCAGGTGTGCGTAGTCTTCAGGCATGAGAGGAGTTTCATATTCTTTGCAGTAGCTTTTGCAATGTCCTCACTGTATTCGTTGGTGTTCATATTTCTCGTGAATGGTAAGCTGAAGAGTTAAAGGAAGAATTCTCAGGTAGACTGTTGTCATGGATATCCGTGGTTGGACAAGTCTTGTAATTGTTGATCAAGCATGGACATGCTATTTCGCTTCCTTTAGAGTTTGGCTTCCGTTATGTTCACTAATTCTTGACAGTTCACGTAGCTTATGTCGTACATCTCTATAAAACCTGCCACACCTCTCACGTCTTCTCCCCTAGTTTTCTACCCACAAGTAGCAAAGAGAACGCACCACCTTTTATTTCTTTGTGGTGAAGTTATTTGCAGCCTTCTAGTTTAAATAGTATTTCTAATGTGGCGGTATTCTTTGTTTACAATAAGCTATTTAAATCTTCTAGCTTATTAATAATTCTTGAGTATTAATAGAGAGAGTGATAGAGGCGAGAGTAATAGATATTGTGGAAAATAAGTAGAATAGGTTAAACAATATATAGTGAGAGAAAGCGCGTAATATTTCATTAACCCTTATCCTTGAGTGGCCTTCGTGTCTTGATAAGTGGTGACTCCCAATTAAAAGACGAGCATTTAGTAAAAGATAAGTGGTTGATTGTGTATATTACAATTAGAATAATTTACGTTGAATTTTTTAAAACATAACTCAATCCCAGAACCGATGTGTATGGTAATAGGTATTAGTGTTGAGACAATTAATTGAAATCTGGAATAAAAAAAAAACTCGGAATTTTTCTGGGTATCGGAATCTGAAAATATCGTGCCTATTTTCACGTGCTCAAAATGATTATTTTCGTTACTTTGTTTTTGTTAAAAACAAACCCTTCGACAGCTCGTACTAATGATAATATGTAAAATGTATATTTCTTTTTAATTACTCTTAAAATTAAAATGTATATGAATATCCTCTACAAATGTATTTTTATGTCGACGAAAATATATGCACATATTACTTTTTTTTTTTTTTTTTGCGGTAAACCAACCTCCCCTACAAAAATCTATATATTTAAAAAAAAAATTTTAATTGGAATTTCGGAGCCATTGGTTTATTAATAAACTAAAACTTCTTTGTCAAGCTACATAAAGTTTCTACTATTTTTTTTTTTTTCAATTTTCACGCCAAACAAGGCACAGCGCCACTTTGCAGTAGGGAGTTAATATCGAGGGCATAAGTTACAAACATTATGAAGGGAGATGAGCAGCAAGAGGTCTGTTCACATAACATTTGAACTTCTGCATGTCAGTATTGGAGTAGAAGTCTTTCTTATACATAGAGATCTCTACTGTGTAGGGGTGGGATTTAGCTGTTTGTCGGGTGGGGGGTATTTACATCGAGGGGGTACAAGTGCTTGTAGTTCCTCAGTATTTACCATTAAAATACTTGTAGAGCAGGCAGACATTTTTCATTTCGTCGATGGGACAGAGGTTGAAGCTTAGATGACAGTTCAGGACCTATTAGGTTGGCGACTCGCTTTTTAACCCTGTCCAGAAGGGAGAGATTAGTAGCTGATGCTTCAGCCCAACTGTGAGAACAGTACTCCATACATGGGTGAATCGTTGCTTTATAGATGTACGTGATACTTTCGGGCGTAAGTAGCTTACTGGCACGGTAGAAAGCCCATCTTCTTCAAAGCATCTGGTCCTTAAATAAAAAAAATGAAACATGTTTTTTTATTTATGAAAATAAAATATCAACTTGCTAACTTGAAGTGGGGAGGGGATATTAAGTTGCATTTAAAACTTAAAAATAGAAATAGAAGGCGATCCTTCTACCGTTCCAGTAGATATCTCACTGCTGATGCAATTCTCTACCTGTATTGAGGCCAAGTACGTTCAAGGATAGTGTACTGTTGCCAGATCTTGGCAGGAGCTGCTAAAAGACCTTGTCCTGCTTTGACAGAGTTCAAAATAGACTTAATAGCCTAGTAAGGGATACCCCTTTTCTTTTACCTGCAACCTCTTTCTAAAAGAGACGTTTTGAGCCCGTCTCTGCTTTATCGTTATTTTCATGGCAAGTGCTTGTCAGAGCTCCAATCTATGGTCCCTCCTTTGCCAAACTTTCACAAAAAAACACTCGTCTAGCTGAAACCACTATCAATAATTTCCCCATTCTTTATCTGTGCCTAAATCTAAGCCTGAATTCCATGAATAAAGCTTCTTTCTCAGAACTGCACGCTTCTGGAACTCTGTTCTGTTTGCCTGCTTTCCAGCTGACTACAACAATATGGTCGTCTTCAAGTCCAGCGTATACAAGTTCTTGATGAGCCATCCCCTTAAGTAATCCAATTTCCCAAATTTCCTCTATTGATTTCTACGATAGTTTCCTATTGACTACCGTATACTCATTAACCTTATCCTCGAGTGGCTTCCAGGCCTTGAGAAGTGGTGAATCTTATGTAAAAAAAAGAACTGATTTATAAAAAATACTTGGTTCATCGCCGTAAAAAATAACTTTTTTGTTTTTCCAACGTATTTGCAACTTCGACAAAATGCTCCATTTTTTTTTTTTTTTTAAATACTTATACTTCAGTTTGCTGCTGCAGGTTTATACGTGTATTGCTTAGATTGCTCGCTTATTTCTTAAATAAAACTATAATATATAGTTTATTCGTATTTGAATTCTTCAGATTACTCCAGTATTATTTTCCGCAACGTTTCAGCTGATCTACCTTCGGCCTTCAGGTGTAGTTTGTCGAACTCTGGAATCTGCAAACGGAAGCGTTTATTTAATCCACGGGGGTACTAAGCTATGATTCCGTCAGATATGATTGTGTAGAAGTCCTAACTCATTCGCAGTATTTTCGAATGTCCTTCACCCTGAGCATTGAAACTTCAACCTACAAAGGAATGTGACTTACAACTGTATTAGTATTTTCTACACCACCCCGCAGATTTTACCGGAACGATGTGCAAATAATGCTCCAGATGAGAATAGTAGTCCGAAGAAGCCCAACAATGTTACACTTTCTTTTATCAATGGGTGTATAATAGTTTATACGCCCATGTTGTCGTTGTGGACTCAGCTTGTGTTTGTCTGCATATAAACCCACTCGGATGACAGTGTTTATAAAAAGGTTTATTTAAAAAGACAATTTCAGAAAAACACCAGAGAGGAAGGTTACATATAGGAAAGGGAATGACAGACAGACGAATAATTTATCTCACTATACCCAGACATGCTATGTTCATAGAATCCCAGTGGGGCAATATCATGTCTTTTCTGTTTGAACCAAAGAGTTAAAAAAAAAAAAAATAGCTGGCCAAAAATCAGATGAATTCATGGATTTCTGTCTAGGGTCACCTTTGACCTCAAAGATGTCACTCAAACTTTTCTATTCAAACATAGCACTTATGTAATAAAAAATACTAACCATTCTTCAGGTTTAGATATAACTTACAGTTCATCCCGGCTTTGTTCGGGCTCGATGTACTATTCATAACTTCATGTGCATATATATATATGACTCGTGTCCAGGTAACCTACATCTATAATTTCAAGTGTTTAGATCCAAAATTGGCTAAGTAGTTTGGTAGAGTTTGCAAAGGTCAACTCTTTCAACTTTGATCTCTCGGCAGTCAAATTTTCGCCCAAAAACTGATAAAAAAAAGATTTCATGTCTAAATACCGTTTATGTAAAATTTCAAATGTGTAAACCCGAAATTAGTTGAATAGTTTGCTAAAGACCGCAAAAGTCAAATTGTTTGAACTTTGACACCTTGGCAGCCAATTTTACGGCCGAAAACGGATTAAGAAGCTTGCCCGATGTCTGAATACCCTTTATGTAAAATTTCAAACGTTTAGACCAAAACTTGGCTGAGTAATTTGGTAGACCGCAGAGGTCCGATTTTTTTTTTTTTTTTTTTTTTTTTTAACTTTGGCCCCATTTTTTACCCCTAACATTTATTGCTTTGGGCTCAAATCAAATTAGAAAGTCTGACCCATGTCCAAGTAACCTACATTTAAAATTTCAAGTGATTAGACCCAAAATTGGCGGAGAAGTTTTGGTAAAATTTTCAAAGCAAAAATTCTGTCCGAAAACCGATTAAAGTTTTTCCCAAATCTCAATATACCCCTTAAGTCAAATCTTGAGTCTGTTTTGCTGAAAATTGGCAGAGGAGTTTGGTAGGGATATGTACACACACGGACGATTTCACTTTTATAGATAAGTCATTAAAAAACGGGGAGGTGCAGTATCGATACAAAGATGAATCAATCCTTATCTAAAAAAAAAAATCAACATATATTTAGATATTAAAACAAATACTCAACGCATATTAATGATTCTGTCAGTAGCTACTGATCGATACTATCTGTTTTGCTGCACGTATAATGATCTAAATATTAATTTACTTGTTCGTACATCCGATGTCACAAAAAACATCATCTCAAACATTAATTGATGAGAAACGCATTATCTCCCCTTTATAATAGTATCAGTAAAAATATTATCAGTAAAAAAATAATTTCCTCTTCAAAAATTTTCAGAACAAAAGAAAAACATGGCGGTCTGTTTAGTTTTAAATGAGCTATTTTATTTGATAATTAAAAAAAAGTCATGTGGGGAGACTAAGTTTTTTATTATAGTTTTTTTTTTTTTTAATAAAACAAATGTGCAAGTGAATAGAAATCTGTTTCTTTATAATTTATATAAAAAAATATTATTCAGCAAAAATAAGTTAAGTGTGGAATTTTCATTGAAAAAATCAATTGTTTTTAAATCAATTTTTTTAGCTTTAAAAGGTTTTTAAAAATGCTAAAAATTGTTTTAAATTCGTCATTATTTTATTTTTTTTAATTATTTTATAATATTTGAAAAAATTGCAACTACAATGGAATTTCCACGGATTCTGCTAGTAGCTATTAATATAGCTATATTGAAACTGACATAAAGTATATCATTGTATTCGTAATGCACACGCATAATACGCAGGCGTCCATTGAGTTATGATTGTATTTACGTGGCTTTTTATAATCCCCATAAATGATTAAATAATTCTCCGAGTCTGAAACCTTTACAAACGGATATTTATGTGTGCTTCGACCAAGGTCGGATTTCAGGTTATAACACCTTTTTAGAACAGTACTTGGTCAAACCAATGGAAGTCTTGTATGTCCTTATGCATCACCCGATTAGCAGTAATTATACTTTCCTATATTGAGAAGAGTAGAAGTTCGAAACGCCTGTGTCCGTAGTTTTTGAAAATAACTATCTATCTCACTTTATCTGTCTCCGTCTCTGTCTATCCATCTCCGTCTCTGTCTATCCATCTCCGTCTCCGTCTCTGTCTATCCATCTCCGTCTCTGTCTATCCATCTCCGTCTCTGTCTATCCATCTCCGTCTCTGTCTATCCATCTCCGTCTCTGTCTATCCGTCTCCGTCTCTGTCTATCCGTCTCGTCTCTGTCTATCCATCTCTGTCTATCCGTCTCCGTCTCTGTCTATCCGTCTCTGTCTATCCGTCTCTGTCTATCCGTCTCTGTCTATCCGTCTCTGTCTATCCGTCTCTGTCTATCCGTCTCTGTCTCTGTCTATCCGTCTCTGTCTATCCGTCTCTGTCTATCCGTCTCTGTCTATCCGTCTCTGTCTATCCGTCTCTGTCTATCCGTCTCTGTCTATCCGTCTCTGTCTATCCGTCTCTGTCTATCCGTCTCTGTCTATCCGTCTCTGTCTATCCGTCTCTGTCTATCCGTCTCTGTCTATCCGGCTCTGTCTATCCGGCTCTGTCTATCCGGCTCTGTCTATCCGGCTCTGTCTATCCGGCTCTGTCTATCCGGCTCCGTCTATCCGTCTATCCATCTCCGTCTATCCATCTCCATCTCTCTCTGTATCTCTCTCTCTGTATCTCTCTCTCTGTATCTCTCTCTCTCTGTATCTCTCTCTCTGTATCTCTCTCTCTGTATCTCTCTCTCTCTGTATCTCTCTCTCTGTATCTCTCTCTCTCTGTATCTCTCTCTCTGTATCTCTCTCTCTGTATCTCTCTCTCTCTCTCTGTATCTCTCTCTCTCTCTCTGTATCTCTCTCTCTCTCTGTATCTCTCTCTCTCTCTCTGTATCTCTCTCTCTGTATCTCTCTCTCTGTATCTCTCTCTCTGTATCTCTCTCTCTGTATCTCTCTCTGTATCTCTCTCTCTCTCTCTCTCTATATATATATATATATATATTATATCTCTGTATATATCTCTCTCTCTCTGTATATATATATATATATCTGTATCTCTCTCTCTCTCTCTCTCTCTATATATATATATATATATATATATATATATATATATATATATATATATATATATATATATATCTGTATCTCTCTCTCTCTCTCTCTCTATATATATATATATATATATCTGTATATATCTCTCTCTGTATATATATATATATCTCTCTGTATCTATCTCTCTCTGTATCTCTATCTCTCTCTGTATATATATATCTCTCTCTGTATATATATATATCTCTCTGTATATATATATCTCTCTCTGTATCTCTCTCTCTCTCTCTCTGTATATCTCTCTCTCTGTATATCTCTCTCTCTCTCTCTGTATCTCTCTCTGTATCTTTCTCTGTATATATCTCTCTCTCTACTTATATATAAAAGGCACTTTGTGTCTATTAGTTCGTTCCCTATAGACTCTAAAACGACTGGTTATGTTTGTTTTTTCAAATTTCACACACATATTTATTGGCCTGGGAGTGCTTTTAGATAGCTTTTGTATCAGAATAATTCTGATAAATATCAAAAATCGATAATCGAAAAATCTGATTAAAGAAAAAAACAGTTAAATTTTGGTCAAATTAACTTTCATGCAGCCTACCAACATAATTGCATTCAAGAGGTTTTAGCACCACACAAGCATTATAGTTCAGCCTATCAAATCAACAGTAGATTCTTTTATTTTCCTAGTGACATATGGCCGAGTGGTCCTAGACGTTGTAGCAAAGTTTACAGTTACCCAAAGGTGCTGAGTTCAATTCTGAACGAAGGCAGTAAAAAGTAACATTCAAAACAGAGAATCAGCAACTGTGTCCCAGAGCCTAGATGGAGTCCGAACAAGGTATCCCCGTAATAATAATAAAGGGTTGGGTTCGAGACTCCTAACAAACGGTTCCCCAGTTCGATACAAAACACCTGATGAAGGCCGGAGGGCAAAACGGCTGAAACAGTGTGACTATAACAACTAAGATGAGGAAGTCAGTCCGACAATCTTAATAGATGAAAACACCTCATCTCAAAAATACAGACAATTGCAAAGTAGGTTCTTTAATAAGACAGGGGGCGTGCTCAAAATGACCGCTTCTGTTTCGAGTGTAATTGGACCATTCTACTTGACTTTTGCATTCTATACTTACTTCAAGTCATTATAGAAAATTAAAAATAATTTCATAAAATCAACAGAAGGTTCTCTACAGTGCAATGTAGACTACTATGAATTGTGGAGTAAGTTACTACAGGGAGGCATATGAAGCTCCCTCCCAGTGCACAGCGGTGAGTTCCTGACTAGAGCAGGCAATCAATTATTTGATTGATGAATGACCGATTTCCGTGACAATCAAAGTAGAAGTATAGAACATTTGTTAATTTCCTTCTAGTATATTTATAAGACATGGTCTACAGACATGAAACTTTGTATATACGATAGTCAGACATATGGAAAGCTATTTAATCGGTTTTCATTAGGGGGAGGAAAGTCTGCTAGGGGGTTAAAATTAGCAAATTGGTACATGAGGTATCGTCGGATTTTTATCTGACCAACTGTTTCACAAATGCGCATGCGCGGTCGAGAAACATGGCAGCTTCTTTATATTACAAATATTTTTTGAAAACCTTTGTACATATCGTGTCATGTTGAGGTAATGGTTTCGTACTTGAGTCAATGTCTTTAGGTTTTGGTTTCGATCTCAGCTCGAGGGTATATATATTTTTCTTACAAGAAGTGAACCGTTTAGACAGCAACAAAAAAAAACAATGCTCACATATGTTCCTTAGATTCTGTAATTATTAAAATAAAATATTTATGCGTATTTTAGTACCGAGCAACGCCGGGCGGCCTGCTGGTTATTAATATTTTGAAATATTTTTTAATTTTACTTTATTCTAGCTGTGGATGTGATGTGATTTGATATTAAATATGGTTGATATGCGAGAAGCCAAATACGATGTTCTGCAGATTGTATGAATTATCAGAATAAGATGGTATTATAAATATTTATATTCGGTATATAAATCCAGTAATTTTAGCTTTGAGACAATTTTCTTTTCCTGGTAAATCAAAGAATTTAAAATGCGTCGTTTAATAGATTTGTCTTTTAATAGATTCAACAGACAGTGCCTTCCCGTTTTACAAAGGAGAACGGTCCCAGATAAATCCTTAATAAGTCGAGCAATTCTGATGGATTTAGTTCAGCATCGTCGTATGGCTATCTAGATTTTATTGTTGGCATTGGTTTCCCCGATATTTTCCTAGCTAGAATTCTTTCTAGAAAAAGATTTGGGGATTACGGGAGGGATCACGTGTAGGTTGCCAACATCCTAAGTGAAAGCGATTTATGTGGAAGGAATTGAATTCAAACTTGGGACACCAAAGTCATCAGTACGTGTCGTTACCATCGTTAACTTCTGTCATGAAACGACTCAAAATCGGGATTGCATTGATTCTTCGCCGATTTGATTTACTGCCGCCATTTCTGTTCAACATAATGTCTCAACACTAAGACATCCGTTATATTCCTTCTCCAATAAATGAAACGCAACCTCTTTCCTCCTTTAAAAAGAACTTGAGTCACCACCGAGATCTACCATATGTTTTAGAGTTTGAAACCCTGAATAGAAGAGATCGTCGTCGGGTGCCATCACAGCTTTCAGCAGGACCCCGTTTCTGCAGACAAAGCCAAGACTACAACGCATGCGTGGCTGCTCAATGATTCCCGGCAGTGGTTGCTCCTGGATATAACCTTAAACTATATCCGATGGTGAGACCTCAGCTTGCGGGCTTTGGAGAATGTGGAGCCACCCTTTAATTGCCATTGCTCCCAGGTCCACTCTGGCCCGGAGTGGTAGTACCTGTTAGGGTCCCAACTATGGGTTAAATAGAAACAGACTTGAAAAAAAAAATATATATATATATATATATATTCTATTAAAAAAATGTTTCTTTGGATTCGGCATTAAATAACCCGAGAAGGGTTGATATGCCGTAAAACAAAGACAACCAATCTAGCACTAGTCGCCGAAATTATGATCGCCCCGTCACTTGATTGCAACGCTCTCAACTGTTTCTTCTTGGGCGTGATCGATGCCAAGACCAATAAGTACGCCAACAACACTGTCGACGCTCTGAACACTACCATCGTCGAAACGTCTAGTGCAAAAGACACGATCGCCAAAGTGTGTAACTCTTTTTGCGTCCGCATTGAGACAGTCTGCTCTGCCGGTAGCAATTACATCTAAAGCTAATGCATGTAGCTTGTTAAATTGTCGTTCTTCAAGTGGAACGCCTATTTAGTTTTCGTTTTGTCCAGTGTCGATCTCTTCTGCAATACTTTGTTTATAATATATTTACAAAGAAACTCAGTCGATCTGTTTGATTAATCGTATGCAATATTATTGTATAGCCATTAAATTATCAAAGGTATGTTTTTTGTCCTAAAACAGAAAAAAAAATTGCCAGAAATTTGGTTGCGTCTGTTTATAATAATCGTCCTCTATAAATCATGTGCAGTAGATATTTGGTTTTTATTCAATTAAATAATTGAATGATCGATTAAAGATGTTGCTCTACTGTAGAATAGAGCTATTACATCAGAATGTAAGAAATAACGATTATTCTTGTCAAACCCCAATCGTAAATGAAAGATGACAGGACGCTTTCTGTTTTCTGAAAACCGCTTTTAAAAAGAAATGCAATTTATTTGGTCTGAGAATTGAAAGCGAAAAGAGACGCTCGAACTGCTGGACAATTTATCCTTATCTTAAATAGCTTGACGAGAACTAGCATTTTGAGCCAATTCGCTTTCCACTCGAGAAGAGACATGGAAATTACAGTAAGTTGACTCTTGCGTGTATCTCCTCTACAGATGTGGTCCTAAGAGAATGTGCAATTTGAAGTTCGCCATATTTCAAAATGTCTTCTTTTTTAATCGGTTACTGACCGGATATGGGAGAGTTAGTTTTCTCAGTTGGCGCTATCGAAAAATGCACGCAAGAAAAGTTTTGTCAATATAAATAAATTATATATATATATATATATATATATATATATATATATATATATATAACCGTTTGCAAACTCTAACTTATAGAAGTTTTAAGTAGACGATTTAGCATTATTGTACCCTCAAAATAAGGAAGAATTTATGTTCGTTGATTTAAAAAAAGTTTCTGTTCCGTCTCGAAAGACAAAGGGCAACTGCGCATGAAATTGAGGCAAAGTTTACGCAATCTCCACCCACACCGCTCCTGAATCGGCACTTTAGTCCAGTTGCAAGGAGAAGTCCAGGACGACTGGAAATAATGCCGGTATAAGCGGAGAGTACATACAGCTGTTTAATTGAAATAAATTGTACGAATTTATTTTTTCTATCTTGTATTCAACATTATTTAAAAAAAGACCTAATTGTTTTAAATCGATTGTAATTTAAACGAAAACTTATTTGAAAATACGTCATTTGCTATCATCATTAAAAATTCCGCAACAACTTTCTTAACATAATATAATATAAACTTGGCCTTCTGTTGTGTGTCGCATCAACGAATAAAATGAACTATTTTATTTATTACAAAGACCGAGAGAATATATCTCTTGACGTTAACACACAATCATGCCACGAGTTTTGCACTCGTGGCAGTCGGACTGACGTATGCTACACATTTTATTTGTTGTATTCACTTTTCTGTTCACATTATGTTTTCACTAATTAGTCGTGTCTTTCTTCCGGGCCCTTCTGAAAGCCTATTTGATCAAAGGAGAAACCGTGCCTAGTTGTACCTGCTGCAGTCAACTACTCTTAGTCAGTAATGGTCCTGGATATGACCTTAAACTATATCCAGTGAGTGAGGCCCCAGCTTGCCGGCTTTGGGGAGTGTGAAGCCACCTTTTAATTACCATTGTTGAAATGTGATTTTTTTTTTGTAGTTGAAATGTGATTTTTTTTGTAGTTGAAATGTGATTTTTTTTTGTAGTTGAAATGTGATTTTTTTGTAGTTGAAATGTGATTTTTTTGTAGTTGAAATGTGATTGTTTTTGTAGTTGAAATGTGATTGTTTTTGTAGTTGAAATGTGATTGTTTTTGTAGTTGAAATGTGATTGTTTTTGTAGTTGAAATGTGATTGTTTTTGTAGTTGAAATGTGATTGTTTTTGTAGTTGAAATGTGATTGTTTTTGCAGTTGAAATGTGATTTTTTTTTTGTAGTTGAAATGTGATTTTTTTTTTTGTAGTTGAAATGTGATTTTTTTTTTGTAGTTGAAATGTGATTTTTTTTTTGTAGTTGAAATGTGATTTTTTTTTTGTAGTTGAAATGTGTGTTTTTAGTTGAAGTTTTTTTGTTTGTTTTTTGAGTTGAAGTGTCTTGGTTGAAATGTGTTTTCTCTTAAACTTTTTCTTTTGGTTGGATCTTTTGGTTTTCTTTTGGCTGATCGACAGCCGACGGACGGACAGAGCCTCTAAGAGAGATATGTGGATGCTTCTACAAAACTAAGTCGACAGGCTGAAGTTCTCTTTTTTTATTGAAGTGCCGAAATGTTTTAATTTCCCAATCGATAGAAATGTTTTTATTCTTTCTGGGGTGTTTTTGTTTGTGTGTCTCTCCCTTCCCATAGGATTTATTTCCTTTTAGTGAGAAATTAAAGACTTTGGTTTTGATCGAGTATCGAAAACCGATTAATTGAGCTGCGTGTCTTTTGGTCTGGAACATTGGCGTTTGGAGTACTTTATTGAAAAGGAATTCTGTTGTCCAGTCAAGCAAACTTCTCTTTCAGCATTTTTATCTGCTATTAAAACATATCCAACCCGTTAATACAAATGGGATTGAAAATATAGAACATTTCCATACGCATACTAAGACCAACTCCTGTATTGAGCAATATTGACGTATATAACGCGACAAATATATACAAAAACTGTATAAAACCTAAGAGATATAGTATATCTTTCATTATGTCCACACACACACACACACACATATATATATATATATATATATATATATATATATATATATATATATATACTCGGGGTTTTTTATATTCAAAAGTAATGGACTAATGAATTCAACGAGGTTGTTAGATAGTGCTCAATAAAAAGAGCTGATAATACTTGTTTATTGTTATATAAACATGCTCACATCCCGCTGCTACAAATAGCCACTTGTTTCAATCAAACAACAGATATCATCAGGCATCGACTTGACTATTCAAAAGTTCAATGAATAATTATAATAAATAATTATAATTATTCATTGAACTTTTGAATAGTCAAGTCGCTGCCTGATGATATCTGTTTGATTGAAACAAGTGGCTATTTGTAGCAGCGGGATGTGAGCATGTTTATATAACAATAAACAAGTGTATATATATATATATATATATATATATATATATATATATATATATATATATATATATAATGAGCGTATTAAGAGTGGGGTCCTGATTGCGAATCTCGCTAGATTCAGCCACTCTGATGAGTCATAGGCGACGAAAAAAGTGTGGGTGGATAATCATATTAAAAAAAAATATGTATGCCGCTCCCATGTGGGAGGTACCAAGTTGGTTAAAGGGAAAATTATTCCCAACTTGCATTTAGGTAAAAATGCACTTTCGGAACTAATTGAATTAACAAAAACAAATAACGTATATATATTAAGAGGATTACTACTAATTTTACACATTTGCGCATGAACGGCGCTTACCACTGGACTGACGATACACAATCACCACCTTCGACAAACTCTACTAAACGGCATCATAGCACGTAAGAAAAGAAAAAAAAAAGAAAATATATATTGTATTTTTTTTTAAGATCCTGATGAGGGCTTTTTTATAAGCCAAAAACTTGAAACTTTAAATATTTTTTTTATTTTAAAAAATACAAATACGCACGTGGTCGTTCTTTCTAACCTCACATTTTGAATGTCATATATATATATACACACAATCTCATTCAAACACGGTAGTTGTTGAATATATAGTCAAATGGCGGTTTTAGTCATTTCGAATTAATTTAAAGCTTCACCGGTCACTTATGTTTCGACCAAATTTCAAACAATTATTAATAATTAATCATATAATTAATTATAGATCACCTTTTCAGCTTGTGACAAAAAAATTCAAAATATCTTGTCCTTTTCTTTTCTAGTTTTTACAACCATTCGTTTACTTTTCCATGTTTAAGCATTCTTCTATTGTAGTATATATATATATATATATATATATATATATATACACATTCGTGAGCAAAATAAATGGGCCAAACAAATGTTATAAATTTTATTGCACTAAAAGCTAACTTAAACAAAGAATAGTTGTACATGGACACTTAAATACGACTTTTAATAAATGCTTAGGATTAAATCGCATTCCTTTTGATTTCTTCATGAGATCAATCCTTTTAGACATGCTCTCAACCAAAGTGGAACACTGTAAAGAGATACTATTCTATTCGCTTTGCACAGCTTCCCACAGTTTGCTATTGTTCTCAAGTTCTTCCGGCCAATGCACGAGATATTATGAACCAAATATTCTCGATTGGGTTTAAATCGGCGCTTTGACCTGGCCAAAATATCACATCAATTGGATTATCAGAAAAACATTTTTTGTGAGTTTAGCAATGTGTGCAGGAGTATTATCATGTTGAAAAATAATGTTCTGAGATGTTCCCAGCTTCTGGATACTTGGTCACAGTCCTGTTTCTAATATTCGAAAGTATTCCTTTGCATTGATTGACTTCTAACATCTAATAAGTTCTCCAACTCCTGCTGCAGTAAAAGTTCCTCGTACCATTATCCCTCCATTCCCGTGTTTAACTGTCGTTTTTATGCAACTTGGCGAAAATCATGATCCAGTTCTCAGATTGCACCGTTTCGGAGCATCGGAAGCATCACTAACAAGACAAAATCTTGATTCTATCTAACCAGAAAACATTCCTGAACCAATCTGTATCTTTCTTGCCATAACACGAGAAAAATCTCTTTCTATCATTGATGTTCTCCTTAGATAAAAATGACTTCTTTTCGCGCCTTTTAGGGGAAAATCCTATTTCTTTCATTCGTCTAGATATTGTATATCAAGAGAATTTCCAGCTCCTGTTTTAATTCTTTGCTATGGTCAACGTAAGTTTTCTTTCAATCCTTCAAAACAGTTAATTTAAGCCTGTGGTCGTCCTTCAAAGTGGATGCTCTAGGGCGACCAGATCCAGATTTCCCTTTTACCAACCGTTCGACTTCGAACCTTTGACCAATTCACTTCACTACAGAAAGATGTTTTCACGTTTTCTTTCCTTAAAATATCAAAAATCTGCTTGTAAGTCATTTTGGACTGCTTTTATCCTGCAATTCGGTTTTTTTATATCCTCGCCAAGATATGCGGTCTTACCATATTTAGGATTCATTTTTCCACTTATTATATGCTATGATAATAATGATATAAATTTTCAGTGTAAATTAACAAAAAATTCATGGAAAAATATTGAAACATCGATTTCTTCCTTTCACTCTTGGCCCATTTTCTTTTTTTTTCTTTTTTTTTTCTTTTTTTTTTTTGCTCACGAGTGTATATGTATGGATGTGTGCATATATATATATATATATATATATATATATATATATATATATATATATATACTAGCAATGGGATCCTAACGTTGCACATGATTGAATGAGGATAAACGAATGTTTCACATTTCTAAAATAATTTCCATTGAAATCTGTAAAATTACCCATTTTTCAATCAAATCGATCGATTACCTGCTCTAGTCGGGGACCCACTGTGGTGCTTCAGGAGAAAACGTCTCATGCCTCCCTGTAGTGACTGTGTCCACAATGAATTTTAGGCTGCGTTGCGTTGTAGATAACCTATAATTGATTTTATAAAATTGTTTCCCCGCCCCAACAAAACGAGGGTGGACCTGTAAATACAACCTTGTCCGTTCGTCTGTCCGCACTTTTCTTATGCCTTGGAATTTTGTTTAAATTTTGCGCAAACATTAAACCTGATATGAGTAAAAAAGTAACAGAAGGGTGCCTTTCGGGTTAAAATGGCTAAAATTGACACTTTTGTGCTTATTAAAAAAAATTGATCCTTGGATTTTTATAAAACTTTCTAAAAAGTTGGAACTGATTTCTATATAATTTTGTTTGTCTTTGCTAAAGTCTTGGGTGTGACCCAGAGGCTCTTTTAGGGTTAATAAAAACTCCATTTTTGGAACTATTTTACCATGTTTGTCCAAAATATTCTGTGTATGCCTATTTAGCAGTTTTGCATGGTGCGGAACTCAAATTTAATTGCGGACTTTTTTAGCTAAATCGAGGGGGGGGAAGATGGACTTAGTCATTTCTTTTTTTGCATGGTGCAGAACTCAAATTTACATATGTTAAGACCTAAAATTACACCGTTTGTCCATTTTCACTAGGATTTGACGTCCCTTGGGGTTTTTCAGCCTAAATGGGGGGGGGAGTGAATGCTGAACTTAGTCAATTTTTTATGCCTCGTTCACTGCGCACTCACGGGGGAGCATGCATGCTTCACGTGTTATGTTTTTTTTAATTATAAAGGGGAGTGGCACCATTAAAACGAGCCCCTTTTATTTTCTACATAGTCACCAACATTCTTAATACACTTTTGCCATAAATTTTATTACTTATTTCTGTGATAGGGGTTGCTTTCTTAGTCTCACTCCGTCAATATCTGCAAGAGAGATGAAACTTTCAGGTCATGAATACAGAAATTCAATCCTCATAATAATGCAATTTACGATCCCCTCTAATCCGTTCGGATGGAATGAAAAAAAATAGGAGACATTACTTTTGGAACGCCCCCTGTATTTCCAATGTTTAGTTATATGTACGCGTATTTGTTTTCTGTGTATGCATATAATGCATTAGTACATGCGTGTGTATCTTTATATTTACATAAATGCAAATATATATATATATATATATATATATAGTAATTTATAAAATATATATGGCGATTAAGCTACACTGAATATTCTGCGTTTCATCCAACTATAGGATTCGTCAGGCTTATGCGCGAATTCTGTCATTGAAATCAGAGAATTCGCGCATAAGCCTGACGAATCCTATAGTTGGATGAAACGCAGAATATTCAGTGTAGTTTATCGCCATATATATTTTATAACTTACTAACTAGCTCTACCTACGTATTGAGCACTTTTGAAGTAAATACTTAAAGTTTACGCATAAATCTATACTTTCGTATATTAAATTTATGCGAATAAATGAAGTAGTTATATATATATATATATATATATATATAGTGTGTGTGTTGAAAAAGGAAAAATCAAATTTATTCGTTTGTTTTTTTCTTTTTTTTTTTTTTTGTTAGTTTTTTCTTTTTTAGATGAGAATTGGTTATTCGTATTAGATTATGTTCTCATCTTGATTGCGATTTTCACGTTTCAATCGATGTAACCTCCGAACTCGTTCAGGTGTATCTTGTCAAACTCTAGCATTTGTTCGAAATTTTTGGCGAAACTCTTTAATCCATGACTGAGTAATTCGCAATTGTATTTGTGGTCGCCCACGCTGAGGATTGAACCTGCAACTATTAAAAGAATGTCATTTTATAACTTTTTTTTTTCAGTTTTTTTTTTTTTTTAAGTAATTTAACAACTGAGCGACGGATCTTTCATCAATAAGGATTCGCAGAGCTTAGTGAAGGTGACCAATGCAGGCAACATCAGAAGAATTCACGATGACATCAATAAAGCACTTGGACAGTCCATAGCAAGATAGTTCCCATCAAATCTGAGGAAATGATCACGGACAAGGTTCAGTAGATCAGTTATTTTCGCAAGCCAGTCATACTTCACTGCTGACGCTTTCCCACGTGCTCATATGCACTATATTACAATAGCACCTGCCGTAACAGAGAAAACTAAAGTCAGTGTACATATTACTGTAAAACAAAACGTGGATCACCTATGCCAGGAATGAACAGCAACTCAACACCTTTATTCAAACCCTTCATCGCATCCTTGACATGTTAGCAGGATAGGGTGCTTAACAAAGAGGTCCGGTACCGTCTGACCATTCGCAGCATATTCACTCTTCTCAAACAACGCAAACTGTTCTGGTTGAGCCATGAAAGCGATAAGTTGTGAAGCGCGATCTAAAGGTCCTCGACATAAACATTGGGTTCTTAGAGAGCGTTACAGCTGACCCTTCCGGATGGAGAGGCATCGTGAATCAACAAGTAGACAAATCCTGCTACAGAGAAGAGTGCACCCAGAAAGAAGAGCACAAATGCCAACGGTATAAGAAGCGCACATGTTTTTGACTTTTGTGAAAGACTGCCGTTCTCGCATTGTTCCTGATCCTGGATATGACCTTAAACTATATCCAGTGGTGAGGCCCCAGCTTGCGGGCTTTGGGGAGTGTGAAGCCACCCTTTAATTGCCATTGCTCCCAGCTCCACTCTGACCCGGAGTGGTAGTACCTGTTAGGGTCCCAACTATGGGTTAAATAGAAACGGACTTGAAAATTACAAATATATTCCATTA
>NC_136489.1:164572582-164580082 GCF_053919585.1 Euprymna scolopes | reverse complement strand
GAAATAATTATTTTTTTATTCTGCTTTAAATTGCCCCCCCCCCATTTTGGGGAGCCTGGCCCCCACACACATACACATTAAAAACCAAACGCATACAAATGGTCACCCATCTGGTACTGGCCAGCCTCAGCTTAATAATACATTGAAATTTTCGTCACTGAAAAATAAGTTTTTTTGGCCTGTTTGGTCTTCCATAGTTTGCTTTTTATCAAACGAAAACGTAAACAGAGTCGATCTGAACTCTACGTCAACGCGAAATATCTGGTTACCTATATGAATAAGTGGAATTATTTGAAATTCAGGTACTTATATTATAATATTTTTGCATATTCTCTTAGAAAATCATCCTAAATCTTAGTTAGACAATAAATAAATTATTTCAAAAACCCTTTTTTTTTAAATATTTAAGTACGTTTTTTGTGCAAGACAAAAAATGGCAATTAACTTTTTTGGAAAATTTAACATTTAAAATTGAATTAAAAATAGTAGAAAAAGTTTTACATTCTGTTTTCTATATGATAAAATTCAGGGTTTTATCTTTCTGGAAAAAAAAAAAGTTACTCAGAAATAATGGATTTTAATGAATGTAATTTCGTTTTAAAAAACAACAACAACTTGATTTTGCGGCCATTTTTGGCGGTGCCTAGTCTAAGGGTTAGGTAACCCTAACAGAACCCTCCAGAGGAGCTTAGGCCCTGTCAGCTGCGGCATAAATGACCCACCGGCGTGTTGAGTATACTCTGGTGCCCAGCATGGATCAAATGGCATGTTGTGAAGGCAACCTCTCTATGAGAAGGAAAACCCTGATATAAAACCTGTGGCGACTGCTGCTTCCAATGATGTTGACTTGCTCTTCTTTTTGGTTCAAAGTGGCAGTTGTTTAGAGAGTGAGATTGTCTCCGTGCAAAGTATTTCCTTACAATAAAAAGCTTCAAAGCACAGGCATTACTTGATATGCAATAGAATACACACTTTGCCATCAGTGTGTGTATTGATAATAAAAAGGCTAGCTGTAACCTGAAACGGCAAACGGACACAGTGAGGACTGGTGCTAATATTGGCGTGAATGGCAATAAAGCCTCTGGAACTTTCAGGATCTGGCCGGTTATCAGTGGATGTGCTGGACTGCTGGACTATAGAGGGTTCATAGAGGTGACCGTCTGGCACGTGCTGCTAGTTGCGCTCATATTGAGCCAGAGATATATTAAGTAGTGGCAATACTCGAGAACGAGTTGGGTTTTTTTTTTTTTTTTTTTACACAGTGATCACCACTTTATTAAGGCCCGGAAGCCACTCAGGGATAAGGGTTATTGCAAGTACATTACGTTAGTGTGGAGATTTGATGAAGTGTTTACTTAAGGGGGTGGTTCATTAGGAATTTGTTAACGTTGGACTTTAAGACATTCAAGTTGTAGTCCGGTGGGAAGCAGGCAGACGGAAGTTTCACAGGCGTGCAGTTCTAAGAAAGAAACTTTGTTCATGGAATCCACCTTTTGATTTAGGCACAGATAAAGAGTGGGGGAAATTTTTCACAGTGGATTCAGCTGGACGGGTGTTTTTCGTGAAAGATTGGCGAGGGGGAACCAGAGATTGGAGTTCAGACGAGCACCTGCCATGGAAATAGCGATAAAACAAGGATAGGCTCGCAACGTCTCTTCTGTGGGAGAGAGGTTGCAGGGTAGAGAAAAGGGCATCCACCATTAAGCCACGAAGTCTATTTTGTACTCTGTCAAGGCAGGATAGGCTGCTTTTTTTGTTTTTTTTTTGCAGCTCCTGCCCAGATATGGCAACAGTATTCCATCCTTGGACGTACTTGGCTTTTATATAGAGAATTGCATCAGTAGTAAGATATCTTCTGGAGCGGTAGAAGGATCCCACCATCTTTCCAGCGACCTTGGCAACAGACTTGGTGTACGTGTTCCATTTCAGATCAGGAGTAAAGGTCAAACCCAGAAGCTTGTCAAAACACGGTGCCTCACCAAGACGAGAGCCATCCATCACAATTGATGCCAGATGGGGATCAGAGCGTTGATGATGTAAGGATAGGAGTTTGGTTTTGGATGCATTAAAGGTAACCCGCCACGTCTTCACCCACTGAACCACGTGCTCGAGATCAGAGGAGAGAGAATCAGAGAATTTTGTCATTTACAGCCTTTGATGTGTTGCGTAGATGGTCGTGTCATCAGCGTAGATGTCAACGAATGATTTAAGTATGTGTTTAGGGAGGTAATTGATGTAGATCAGGAAGAGAGTTGGGCCCAGGATTGCCCCCTGAGGGACTCCAGCATTTATATTGCAGGCCTCCGATTTTTGTCCATCTACCGCTACTCTTATAAGCCTATCGGAGAGAAATGATTTAATGATTGAGAAAACATTTCCAGTTATACCGTAGCTGGAAATCTTGTGAAGTAGACCCTTATGCCATACCTTGTCGAAGGCCTTTGATATGTCAAGAGCAATTGCCCTAGAAAGGAAGCCTTTGTCAAGAGATTCACTAATCTTGTGGGATATAACCGTCAGCACATCTGCGGTAGATCTTGCAGAGCGGAAACCATATTGTGTGTCACTAAGAAGGTTGTTCCTGATGAGGTGGTTGACTATTTCTCTATTTAATATGGATTCCAGCAACTTACTCATAACACACAGGAGACTTATTGGTCTGTACTGAGAGGGAGATGACTTATCACCTGAATTCTTAAATACAGGGCAAACTGATGAGGTCTTCCAGGGAGTCGGAAAGCACTTCTCCTTAAGGCAGCGCTTATATAGATTTGTAAGTATGGGAGCAGTTGCTGTCATCATGTGTGTATATGTATATGCACATGTGCGTGAATGTGTTTATGTGTATGTATATATAAGTATGTATATGTGCGTGTATATGTGGATACACCCACGCACATATGTGTGTGTATAATCAAATTCTGTTTGTTCGAACTACTTTCACCCTGATAAAACACAATGTATTTTCCTCCTTAAATATTTGGATTCAACTGAAATAACTGGGCTTAGTATAAATAAACAGTTTTCTTCGAGTGTATTTATAACTTTGGCTTTGTTCGTTTTATTCAATAAACTCTTATAATTGATCTTATTGAGATTGGAATTATTGATCCTGAGACCCCCCCTCCTCTCCCCATCTCGCCCTCTTCAGCTGCTTCAGTGGTCCAATAAATGTTCGTTGCAATATATTAATTGGCTTTCGAGAGAAAACAAAACAAGATAAATTCGATAGATTCCATACACAGTGTATGTCTTATTGAAAGCTTTGACAAACCTATATCCATTTTTTTTTTTATTTCCTTTCAATTAAATCAATTATTTGAAGTGGTGCTTTATATTTAATCTTATTTTTTTTACAAGCTTATGTGTGTTCAATAAACAGTCTTCAGTCATACGTATGGAAACAAATCACTCATTCAAATTGTATTGAGTATTATTTGCATAACTCTTGTTTTTTTTCTTTAGAATATCTATATGAACTTATTTTATTGCTGTTTTTTTTTTTACAAAATAATTGTCATTGGTATTTGGAATCATCAGACTACTGTTCCCATCTTGTGTTACAACGTTTCGGTCGATGTAACCTCCGACTTTCTTCAGGTCCTGGATATGACCTTAAACTATATCCAGTGGAGAGGCCCCAGCTTGCGGGCTTAGTGGAGTGTGGAGCCACCCTTTAATTACCATTGCTCCCAGGTCCACTCTGACCCGGAGTGGTAGTACCTGTTAGGGTCCCAACTATGGGTTAAATAGAAACCGACTTGAAAACAACAAATATTCTATTAAAAAATGGGTAAATGTTTCGTTTAGGTCCACCTCCACAATTTTCTTTAAAATGACGACATTTTTTTTTGGGGGGGGGGCGCTTTGTCAATATCATAAAAGTGGATCATTCTCGAGGATTTGTTTTTTTTCCTTCGTGTAAAATTCTGATTGCTTAGGGCGCGCGCGCATGCGCGTAAAAAATGGCCGCCAAAATTACCGTGCATAATGCATTTTTTTCTATCTTGATAACTACTTATCTCTGCAACATTTCAATGCGATTTTCGTATTTAGCATAGTCGAAAACCTATAAATGTCGTCATTTTAAAGAAAATTGTGGAGGTGGACCTAAACGAAACATTTACCAAAAAATGTTCGCAAATCTTTGGATTCGGCATTAAATAACCTGGAAAGGGTTGATATGCCGTAAAACAAAAACAACCAACCAAACTCCTTCAGGTGTATTTTGTCGAACTCCGGAATTTAGGCGGAATTTCTAACGGAACCCTTTATTTACTTTTCAGAGGTAGCATGTTCTTGTTCTATCAGCCATGACTTGATAGAGATCCTAAGTAATTCAAAATTGTTTTTTTTTTTTTTTTTCATTATCCGCATTAAGAATTGAACCTTCAGGAGTATTTTACTTCAGGAGAATATCAATTGATTTTTCCAAGTACTCTAACGACTGCGTCACACGTCTTTGCGTTGAAGGTTCAATTCTCTGCGCGGGCGATCGAAAAATACAATTGCTGATTACTAAGAACCACTATCTAGTCATGGCTGACGGAACAAGAGCATGCTACCCCCGTGAAGTAAGGGGTTCCCTTCGAAATTCCGTTCGAATTCCAGAGTTCGACAGAAACATTCCAGAGTTCGAAAAGATCTACCTGAAGAAGGTCGGAGGTTACATCGACCAAAACGTCTATGAAAATTAACACTCAAGATGAGAACAGTAGTCCGATGAATCGAAACATGAATAACCAATCCTCATCTCAAAAAATCTGGATCATGTTTATGTGTCCATAACTGAACATTACGTAATTGTGTAATATACCACACACACACACACACACACACACACACACACACACACATATATATATATATATATATATACACACCCACATGCACACTGGTTGGTCGCATCCTAATGTCTAAAAAAACTGTCCCAAATCATATTCATATGCAATTAGCAGGCCACCTGGCGTTGCCCGGTCGTAAAATACGCATAAATATGATATTTTAATCCATACAGAAACTGAGATATGTACATGCGGGGTAGTATATAAGTAAACAATAATACGCGAGCTGCGGTCGAAGCAAAACATAAAGACGGTGAGTTAGGTACGATAACCATTCGGCCACACTGACACGTTCTTTAAGAAGTGTATTTAAACCGTTATATTTGCATAAGAATCTGTAATGTGAACGATTCACGCATGCGCAATCGTGAAATAGCAAAAAAAAAAAATCCGACAAATCCCATGTACCTTTTTTTTTTTTTTAATTTGAGCCCCCTTAGAAGCCCCCCTCCCTTTTCCGGGTGAAATCCTATTAAGTTTTCCACATCTCTGAATAAACCTGTATTCCAAATTTCAAGTCTATAGATTAAAAATTCGTTGAGTATATAGGTTGAGAAGTGTTTTAACGCACACGCACATTCTCACTTTTCTAGGTATTTTACTACAACGGGAACTGCTTTTTTTTTTCTTGTTGGCTTATGTATATATGCTCTCTAGTTTTCTGGATTGCTCTTCGAAGACTATTATTTACCAATAAAAAAAAAGCAAGTACAGTATTTTAAAACGAAAGCGAGAAAACTGAACCTGACAGATTAACCCTGCGTTAGTCACCGGGGGGTTTCAAACATGGGTGATCGCATGTGGTGTTTATTTCATCCAAATAAAAAATGTTTATAGTGTTATTATTTTGTAAAATAGTTATCCTTCTGGTCTAGTATATTTATACAGTCCCTAGTGAACAGTTTGAATCGCTTATATCTTGTTGATATTAATATAAAATCTATATATCTATAAAAGTGAACGTGTCTGTGTGTCTGTCTGTGTGCATTTTCATTCGCAATAACTCTGTTAATTTTCAGTCTACAGACTCAAAATTTGATATACAGTGTACTGAGATTTGGGAAATTCTACGTGATCCGTTTTCGGCCAGAAATTTCGCTGTTAAGAGGTCAAAGTTCAACGATTTGACCTTTAAGAACTCTACCAAACTCCTCCGACAATTTTGGGTCTAGACACTTGAAATTTTAGATATAGGTTCCTTGGACATGGATCTAACTTAATAATGTACTTTGAGACCAAAACAATAAATTTTAAGGGGTCATAATAGGGGTCAAAGTTTTAAAAAATTGACCGTTTTTTTTTTTGTTTTGCTTTTTTTACTCAGCATACACCTCCAAACACCCGAGCAACGCCGGGCTGAAATGCTCGTAATACAATAAAATAACTCATAAAACTAAAACATTATTACATTAACTAAGTTCATAGTTACAAAACTGAAAAAGTAATAAATTGTAAATAAAATAATAATCCCATCCCCCCATGCTTCCGTTCAGTCTTGAAAGACAAAGGATACCCCCTGTAGGGGCAGTAGTGCGTGTAATTGTGAGGCAAGGGTTGCGCAATACCAACCGCACTTCTCCTGAATCGGCACTGTTTGAGTCCAGTGGCAAGAAGACCAGGACGACTGGAAACAATGCCGAGATAAGCGGAGAGCACATACAGCACCTGAAAGTTCCAAACGGTCACCCATTTAGTACTGACCAGGGTCAACGTTGCTTAACTTCGGTGATCCAACGGGATTATGCCGTAAAAAACTTGTGATAAAGAAAATACCAAAATATATTAATTCCATATTAAATATTACAGGGTAGCCTAATGATACATAATATGCGCTTATATCTACAAATTGTTATTCCCATTGGAAAAATACAAAAATATATAAATCATAAAATCATACCTAAGTTAATCAGCTGAGGTAGACTGGATACCCCAGAAGGACAAAGCGACGTCTACCTCCAAGGAAAACTGATAGAATTGCGGCATAGCATATGCGCTGCACCCTCACTAAGTCAGGAGAGCACTGAGAGGGAGGAAAAGAAATCAGTTGCTAACTACAAATTATGTGCACTTAAGAAAAATTGAGGCGACAATGTGTTATAGTCGTGTTACTATTAGATGCATAAATTAGTGTTGGGACGATTAATCGGGATTGGGAATCGGAACTTTTTGGGGTATCAGAATCGGAAAAATTTTGTATTTATTTTCCGATGTCAAAAACGATTCCTTTCATTATCTTTTTTTTTTATTTGATTTTGTTTCAAACAAACTCTTCTATAGTTGGTAGTAAAAATAAATATTTATTGATTTTAAACTACTAGTTAAACTGAAATCTATAAATCACGCCCACAAGTGTATTTTCACATTTGAGCAAAATATTTGCACACTGAACATGCGTTTTTACGGTAATCAAATAAAAATAATTTATTGTAAGCATTTAGATTTCTAAAGAATCGGAATCGAGAAAAGTATTGGAATCGTCTCATCACGAGTATGAATAAAAATCTTTCTTCGTAAGATAATGTAGATCTACCACGTGATGTAAGCACGTCTGATTGAATAGATGGGAATATTTCAAGTATAACTGACAAAAAGAAATGTCATTCTTTGGTTCCTTTAAACCAACCGAAAATTAAGTTTTTTTTTTTCTTTTTAATTC